>NC_041012.1:28324006-28924006 GCF_004193775.1 Glycine soja | reverse complement strand
AAAACTGGTGTTATGATCAGTGGATCTTTTTCAAAGAAAAGCTGGAAGTTATTTCTTCTCAAAAGCGTGCTGGCTTTTCAGCCGAAAGATATATTTTTTGTTCTTGTTTGTTTTTGTTTTTTTGTTTTTTCTCATGAGGTATTTTGCTACCTAAACATACGTATATTTTTGTGATGTATTTTTGCTATATACATGCATATCCAAGGTATCTTGCTACCTAAACATACATACATATATTTTGTGAGGTATGATTACCTTTCGAGCTTGTGCTTGTTTTATTTAAATTCCTAGGATGATGAGCAACTAGGTGTGTCCTACTATGACTTGAGAAACAAAGGTGATCAAATAACAAGCAGAGATTTAAAAGGTACTAGGTTGCCTCCTAATAGTGCTTCTTTAATGTCTTGAGCTGGACGCGTGATGACTTGTCGGTCACGGACCTAGTACTTTTGCTTACCTTTGGCTATGGACTTGGTCGCCTGCTGGTCGGCCATGTGTCGTAGGCAACGCTCTAACCATTTTGTGTATGAGCTGAGGTGAACTCTAGAGGTGGTGGAGGTGACCTGTTGCCCGCTACTATGATGCCTCGCCCTGCGCCTACCTGGGGATGCAGTAATTCTCGATGAAAGCCCTGTTAATAGGGGCCTGATGACCTTGTTGGGGGCGACGGGCACTCCGTAGAATTGACAAAGGCCCGTAATCAGACCTGGAAACCCCAGGACCCTGTTGAACTTCTCCGGGTCCACTGGGTGTCTAACGGACGCGATCCTTGTAAACAGTAGATGACATCAGAAATCAATTGAGTGATGTGCATACTTACCTATGTCACGATGGCGTCACCTTGCTGGGGGGACGGGCACTCGGTAGGACTGACAGAGGCCCATAACCAAAGCTGGAAACCCCAGGGCCCTGTTGGACTTCTCAGGGTCCACTAGGTGTCTTGTGGGCGCGATCCCAACTGACACTTCCATAGGGGGAGATCGGGATTGTGGTCGCTGGGCAGAATGTTGCTAAGTAGCAACATCATCCATATCTGCGTAAGAGTGGTCATGTTGGTGCGCATGATCCGCACTCGTCTCCTTGCAGTAGCCCGGGTGAAATCTTGCCTCGATATGTAGAGTAGTTGCGCGATAGCCTCCTCCTCTGGTTGTGCTCGCACAGTTGGCACTCCTCCAGGATCAGGGGGTGGCCCAGGAACTGATAAAAGGAAACTACTGGCCCCTTAACCGGAAGCACAAGTCTCGGTTAATCATAAAGGGCAAAGGACCTTAAATTATCTTAAGGTGCGGATGTGGAGCCTCCGAAAGTGAGGACGCGTCGCCCTTTAAAGGCGAGGGCGTGCGGCCCTCTGAAAGCGAGGGCGTGCAGCCCTCTGAACGAGAGGATGTGCAACCTTCTGAAGGCGAGGGCGTGTAGCCCTCTGAAGGTGAGGACATCTAGTCCTCTGATGGCGAGGACGTGCAACCCTCTGAAGGCGAGGACGTGTAGTCCTCTAGAGGTAAGAGCGCATAGCCCTATAAAAGCCAAGACGTGTAACCCTATGAAGGCGAGGACATGTAGCCCTCTGAAGGTGAGGACGTGCAACCCTCTGAAGGTGAGGACGTGTAGCCCTATGAAGGCAAGGACATGCAGTCTTCTGATGGCGAGGAAGTGTAGCCCTCTGAAGGTGAGGATGTGTAGTCCTCTAAAGGCGAGGCCGTGTAGTCCTCTGGAGGAGAGGGCGCATAGCCTTCTAAAGGCGAGGGCATGTAGCCCTTTGAAGGTGAGGACGTGTAGTCCTCTAAAGGCGAGGGCGTGTAGCCCTCTGAAGGGGAGGACGTGTAGTCCTCTGAAGGCGAGGGCGTATAACCCTCTAAAGGCGAGGGCGTGTAGCCCTCTGAAGGCGAGGGCATGTAGCCCTCTGAAGGCGAGGACGTGTAGCCCTCTGAAGGCAAGGGCGTGCAGCCCTCTGAAGGCGAGGGCGTGCATCTGTCTTAAGGCGAGGGCGTGTAGCCCTCTGAAGGCGAGGACGTGCAGTCCTCTAAAGGCGACGACGTGAAGCCCTCTAAAGGCGAGGGCGTGCAGCCCTCTTGAGGCGAGGATGTGTAGTCCTTTGAAGGCGACGGCGTATAGCCTCCTGAAGGTGAGGACATTTAGTCCTCTAAAGGCGAGGGCGTATAGCCCTCTAAAGGCGAGGGCGTGTAGCCCTCTGAGGCGAGGGCGTGTAGCCCTATGAAGGCGAGGGTGTGTGGCCCTCTGAAGGTGAGGGTGTGTATCCCTTTGATGACGAGGGGGTGTAGCCCTCTGAAGGCGAAGACGGGTAGTCCTCTGATGACGAGGGCGTGCAGCCCTCTGAAGGCAAGTACGTGTAGTCCTCTGAAGGCGAGGGCGTGCAACCCTCTGAAGGTGAGGACGTGTAGCCCGCTGAAGGCAAGGACATGTAGACTTCTGATGGCGAGGAAGTGTAGCCCTCTGAAGGTGAGGACGTGTAGTCCTCTGAAGGCGAGGACGTGTAGTCCTCTGGAGGTGAGGGCGCATAGCCCTCTAAAGGCGAGGGCGTGTAGCCCTTTGAAGGTGAGGACGTGTAGTCCTCTGAAGGCGAGGGCGTGTAGCCCTCTGAAGGGGAGGACGTGTAGTCCTCTGAAGGCGAGGGCGTATAACCCTCTAAAGGCGAGGGCGTATAGCCCTCTGAAGGCGAGGGCATGTAGCCCTCTGAAGGCGAGGACGTGTAGTCCTCTGAAGGAAAGGGCGTGCAGCCCTCTGAAGGTGAGGGCGTGCATCCCTCTGAAGGCGAGGGCGTGCAACCCTCTGAAGGCGAGGGCGTGTAGCCCTCTGAAGGGGAGGACGTGTAGTCCTCTAATGGTGAGGACGTGCAGCCCTCTGAAGGCGATGACGTGCAGCCTTATGAAGGTGAGGACATGTAGCCCTCTGTAGGCGAGGACATGCAGTCCTCTGAAGGTAAGGGCGTGTAGCCCTCTAAAGGTGAGGTCATATAGCCCTCTTAAGGCGAGGACGATGAGTCCTCTGAGTGCGAGGGCGTGTAGCCCTCTGAAGGTGAAGGCGTGTAACCCTATGAAGGTGAGGACATGTAGCCCTCTGTAAGGCGAGGACATGTAGTCCTCTGATGGTGAGGGCGTGTAGCCCTCTAAAGGTGAGGACATGTAGCCCTCTTAAGGCGAGGACGTGTAGCCCTATGAAGGTGAGGACATGTAGCCCTCTGTAGGCTAGGACATGCAGTCCTCTGAAGGTAAAGGCGTGTAGCCCTCTAAAGGTGAGGTCATATAGCCCTCTTAAGGCGAGGACGAGTAGTGAGTGCGAGGGCGTGTAGTCCTCTAAAAACGAGGGCGTGTAACCCTCTGAAGGGGAGGACGTGTAGTCCTCTGAAGGCGAGGGCGTATAACCCTCTAAAGGCGAGGGCGTGTAGCCCTCTGAAGGCAAAGGCATGTAGCCCTCTGAAGGCGAGGACGTGTAGTCCTCTGAAGGCAAGGGCGTGCAGCCCTCTAAAGGTGAGGGCGTGCATCCCTCTGAAGGCGAGGGCGTGCAACCCTCTGAAGGCGAGGGCGTGTAGCCCTCTGAAGGGGAGGACGTGTAGTCCTCTAATGGTGAGGACGTGTAGCCCTCTGCAGGCGAGGACGTACAGCCTTATGAAGGTGAGGACATGTAGCCCTCTGTAGGCGAGGACTTGCAGTTCTCTGAAGGTAAGGGCGTGTGGCCCTCTAAAGGTGAGGTCATATAGCCCTCTTAAGGCAAGGACGAGTAGTCCTCTAAGTGCGAGGGCGTGTAGCCCTCTAAAGGTGAGGGAGTGTAACCCTATGAAGGTGAGGACATGTAGCCCTCTGTAAGGCGAGGACATGTAGTCCTCTGATGGTGAGGGCGTGTAGCCCTCTAAAGGTGAGGACATGTAGCCCTCTTAAGGCGAGGACGTGCAGCCCTATGAAGGTGAGGACATGTAGCCCTTTGTAGGCGAGGACATGTAGTCCTTTGAAGGTAAGGGCATGTAGCCCTCTAAAGGTGAGGTCATATAGCTCTCTTAAGGCGAGGACGAGTAGTGAGTGCGAGGGCGTGTAGCCCTCTAAAGGTGAGGACGTGTAGTCCTCTGAAGGCGAGGACGTGTAGTCCTTTGGAGGTGAGGGCGTGCAGCCCTCTGAAGGCGAGGACGAGAAGCCTTCTGAAGACGACGACGTGCAATCCTTTGAAGGCAAGGGTGTGTAGCCCTCTAATGGTGAGGGTGTGCAGCCTTCTAAAGGCGAGGGCGTGCAGCCCTCTAAAGGCAAGGGCGTGTAGCCCTTTGAAGGTGAGGGCGTGTAGTGCTCTGATGGAGAGGACATGTAGTCCTCTGAAGGTGAGGGTGTGCAGCCCTCTGAAGGCGAGGACGCGTGTAGTCCTTTGATGGCGAGGACGTGTAGCCCTCTGAAGGTGAGGGCGTGTAGCCCTCTGAAGGTGAGGGTACTAGTACCCAAGGGTCCACCCTTATGAGAAAACAAGAGATTGACTCATTGAGAGGGCCGGTCATTCCAAATTCAAAAAGATTGGACAATAGATGTAGGAAATCTATGTACTTAACATGATTTTTAGGGATCCAAATGCATTCAACCTTTGTCTTGAAATGCGGTAAATGTGAACTTCGTATGCAACAATGCAATGTAATGGAAAGTCGTACAATGTTCATGGCATTCTTTCCCTATTTTGTGATTTTGATTTTGATTTAATGTTTTTTGGAAAACACAGATTGACTATCCTTTTGAAAGAGGTGATAATTCATGCAACCTTATCCTATCTTTTGCAAATCTCTCCGGGAACTCCCTCAGAGTGTATGTTCTATTTGATTTAGTCACTTGACCATTTTGGAATGACGACAATGGAGTCGTTTGATGTTTAATCAATCCATTGAAATTCTAGGGTTTGTCCCCCCCTTTTTTTTGTTTCAAAACATCGACGGGTGAGAACTTTTGATCTGCCCCTAGGTTCGCTTAAGGCTCATGCACGGTGCCCCTCATTGCCCCAGTGTAAGGCTTTAAGGTACCAATTGTTATCTTTTGTCATGACCTTGTAGTTGGGAACCTATTGGGTGATAACTTCTAATCTGCCCCTAGGTTCGATTGAGGTTTATGCATGGTGTCTTTCATTGCCCTAGTGTAGGGCTTTGAGGTATCCATCGTTGTTTTGTTTTCACAACCTTGTAGCAAGAAGAATGAAAGGCGGTTTGTTTCTCGCAAAAAGAATTTTTCAAGGATGAGAAATAGTTGAATGATTTTTTTTTCAGTTGACGGGTTAAGTCAAATGACTCCTATTCTTGATAACTCACTTCTCTCTAAAAAAGACAAACTTTCCGGAATGATAAAATGAGGTCTATATTTTTACTTGAAAATGGGTCGAAGCAGCTTCCTATACCAATGTCACGAGGAGTGTGGTGGTCAGATTCATAAAGAAGGAACTGATTTGTCGATACGGACTACCTAGGAAAATCATTACTGACAATGGCACCAATCTGAATAACAAAATGATGCAGGAAATGTGGGAGGATTTCAAGATCCAGCATCATAACTCCATCCCCTATCGGCCGAAGATGAACGGGGCTGTGGAGGCTGCAAATAAAAATATTAAGAAGATTATTCAGAATATGACGGTGTCATACAAAGATTGGCATGAGATGTTGCCTTTTGCCTTGCATGGATATCAAACCTCGGTACGAACTTCTACTGGGGCAACGCCATACTCCTTGGTTTATGGGATGGAAGCGGTACTCCCATTTGAGGTAGAGGTTCCTTTCTAGAGTGGGCTCAAACACGCTACGACCAACTCAACCTTATTGAAGGTAAGTGTTTGACGGCCATGAGCCATGGGCGCCTGTATCAACAAAGGATAAAGAACGCATTCGACAAGAAGGTGCACCCGCGCAAGTTCAACGAGGGGGACCTTGTGCTAAAAACGATATCGCATGCTGTTAAAGATAATCAAGGGAAGTGGGCCCCGAACTACGAAGGGCCTTTCGTTGTGAAAAAAGGCTTTTTCTGGAAGGGCTTTGGTGCTCACCAACATGGATGGCGAGGAGCTACCCTCACCCGTGAACTCTGATGTTGTCAAGCGATACTACGCTTAAGATCAGGGGTAATTGAGGAAATCACTGCATGTTCTTTTATTTTTGTGTGTTCTTCTTGGTTTCCCCCAGGAATTCCTGTACGCTGTAATTTTCTCGTCACATTTCTTTAAAAGAAGAGAACATGGGTTTGAGGCTTCAGTCCTCACTTTGGTTTTAAACAATGTGCAGTTTGTGATAACCTGAGCCCTTTCGCTCAGTTCATGGGGTGCCCCAAGCGCTTAATTAAAACTGAGCCTAACTAGCTTTCACTGAGAAGATTGTTGCATTTAAAAACACTCATGCATATGCATACACATGCATATTTTGTGATAACAGGGGCAGAATCGTCTTAGGCAGTGGTCAGATGTCGGGAGGAAGCTAAAGGTAGAGACCAATCAAGGTAAAACGGTAAAATGGTAACACGGCCGCAGTTTGCCACGCAATGTCGTTTCCTACTTTTAGGTACTTAGGGATGGACGCAAGTAGAGGCTAGGGTCACGACTGATGGATCATCGTCCCTTGCCCCGCCCGGACAAACGGAAAGCGTCGCTGCAAGGCAACCCAGTATCCTTTAAATTCCCAGTAATTATTACTGTTATGTCTTTAAAGTAAATATTGGATGCCTAATATACCCTGAGGGGGTTCGAGTAAGCGAACGCCGACCCGTAGAAGCCTTGCTTATTTCCTCCCAAAAAAAAAAATGCAGGTTAGCTCGCCTGGGCGAGCTGAGCTAGCCTGGGCGAGCAACCCCTGCACAAAATGGGTTAAAAAGGGGGGAGGGGGAAGGTTTCTGCACCAAAAACTCTCCCCCCTCATTCACAAAAGCAAGAGCTTACGGGATTCACGGATTTTGCAGCCCTTAGGTCACCATTTTTCGCGTTTTTGATTCCATTTTGCTCTATTATTCATCTCCAACAAGTAAGTACCTCATTCTTGGGCTCTATAGCTTTCCATTGATGTATTTTGGTGCTCTAAGTTGCATGTATTTGCTCAAAAATGTGAGGGATTTATCCTTGAATTGTTGCTTGTTTTTGTTGAATTGAGGGGTTGTAGGGGATGGCCTTAGGCCTAGGGTGCATTATGAGATAATGGGGCATGCCACATTGCCCCCATTCCCTTGATTTTCATGCTTAAACATGCGCCCACCAAGTTTTCGGTGAAATGCCTCAATGGCATTTGCGGATGATTTTGTGAAACTTAGCTTGTGAAACAAATTGTGCACATATGGCTGCCATGGTGAGTGTGGGGGCAGTTTTGTAGAAGCTAGATTAAAGTGCCAAAAGCACGACTAACGCCTAGGAATCTAAGTTTTTGGTTTTGAATGTAAAAAATGCATGAATATTAGAACATGTTTGAGAAGATTTTGTCTAGAATTTAAACTTGTTGCCTCATGAGGAATGCCTTGCGCCTAGATAGCATGAAAAACCCTTCAATAGTATGTATATATGTAAATATATAGCATGAAATGCCTTGCAAAATGTTGAATATATATAGCATGAAATTCCTTGCAAAATATGAATATATATAGCATGAAATGCCTTGCAAAATATGAATATATATAGAAAAAAATGCCTTTCAAAATATGCATATTTGTGAGTAGGTAGCATAAGGAGCCTTTCAAAATGTGCATATATGTGGGATGTAGCATGAAAATGCTTGTCAAAAACATACATAGATGTGTGTCATAAAATTGCCTTTCACCAAATTTTTTTTTGTGTGCGTATGTAAATGCATGAATATAGATATGTGTCATAAAATAGCACATGCCCCAATATGATTATTTTGTAAAGTGCGTGTTGACACTCGCACCATATAAGTATTGTTTGGCTCTTGTTTGTAATGATTGGTATTTTCTTGTAAACTAACTTTCCAAATGTTTGTCCACGTAGGAAATGGCTCCGAAAAAACTTTCGGCGAAGAGATCTAGGAGGGACGCCGCGGCTAAAGGGACCAGTGCCGCCCCCGAGTTTGATAGCCACCGTTTCAGGAGCGCCGAGCACCAGCAGCGCTTCGAGGCCATCATGGGATGGTCGTTCCACAGAGAGAGATGCGTCCAGCTCAGGGACGATGAGTACATGAATTTTCAGGAAGAAATAGCTCACCGACATTGGACGTCGCTGGTCACTCCCATGGCTACGTTTGACCCAGATATAGTCCTGGGGTTTTATGCTAATGCTTGGCCCACAGAAGAGGGAGTGCGGGACATGCGGTCATGGGTGAGGGGTCAGTGGATTCCCTTTGACGCAGATGCCCTCAGCTAGTTCCTGGGCGACCCGCTAGTGTTAGAGGAAGGCCAGGAGTGTGAGTTTAGTCTGAGGAGGAACTGGGCCGATGGGTTCGACGAAGAGACCATTGCCCAGCTATTATGCATACCGGGTCAGGATTTCGCTCGGACTGCTGCAGGGAGGTGGGTGCGGATCATGCGCACCAGCATGACCACCTTGACCCAGATGTGGATGACGTTTCTGCTTAGCAATGTCTTGCCTAGTGATCATAACTCCGACCTTCCTCTGCCGAAGTATCAGCAGGTGTATGCCATCCTGATACAGATGAGCGTCCATGTGGCTCAGTTGATTGCTAACGCCATCTATTTATTTGCAGGTATGCCACCCACCAGGCATCCTCTAGACCCGGATAAGTCTAACAGGGCCCTGGGGTTTCCAGCATTGATCGCGGGCCTCTATCAGTCATACGGGGTTCCCGTCACACCTAGTAAGGTGATCCGACCGCCGATCACCCGGACCTTCATTGAGAAGTATTGCACGCCTAGGCAGGCGCAGGGTGATGCACCACAGGCCGCAGACGCACTGCCAATCACCTGGGTCATTAGGCATGGAGCGGTATCTACAACACTTGGTTCGTCAGCAGGCGGCCAACCACCGGGGGCAGGTGCAGATACATGAGTGTCTCTACCAGCTCAGCCTCAGTCAGCAGGGCCAGGGTTTCGTTCCTTTTGCGTGCCCTACTCCAGATCAGTTTAGGGCTGAGGTCGCATGGCCCGGAGATTGGCCTGAGGCCCAGGCAGGGGAGGTGCCTGCAGAGGCTCCCGGCGATTCAGAGGAGGCCCACATGGATGAGGAGATGACGAATTTGCTCAGTTTCTTAGGAGGGAGCGGAGCCACATGACCATGGGATCCCCCAGATTCATGTTCTTTTTATGTTTCATCCTTTATCATTTACATGTTATTTTATTTCTATGACTTGAGAGACTAATGTTTGTTTTTGTTGTTTTGATTTGTCATTTGTTTTGTGCATACATTTTGTTTGGATTGTTGCGTTAGTGCTTACTTCGTTATTGTCGATAATGTTTGTTGAAATTCCAGAACCGTGTAGAGTTTTCATTTAGGAACGTCGTCCTAAAATGAACAAACATCATGATAACACCAAAAATAGAAAAAGAAAGAGGCTTTGTGAACAAAATGTCATATCTGTATATAAAGAAAAGAAAAGAGTTTTTGTATATAAAAGTGTATGAAAAGATTTTGTGTGTATAAATAATGTGTGAAAAGAAATTCTTGTGTGTGAGCAATGAGTGTATATGAAGAAAATTTTTGTATAAACAACGAGTGTATGTCGAAAAAGGAAAAAGGAACAGAGGTTTTATATAGACCATGTTGATATAAAGAGAAAGAGTTTTTTTTTTTTAATACGTGTGTATACAGAAATTTTTTTCGTGTATAGGAATGTTGGTGTACAGAGAAAAAGCTGTTCTCATAGATAGCGATGGATGTATAGTTTTTTGCAAACATGCATAAGAAAAATGAAACAAAAAGAAAAGAGAAAGAAAGACCTCGAAGGTCGGCATGTTATGGTCATAGGAAGCACAAATCATTCATAGAGAGCAAACATATCTTTTTGAAACAAGAAACTAACGCTAAGATTTTATTTTCCAAAATAACCGAGATAAAAATGGATGGATTCGTTGAACCAATGAAAGAACATAATTTGGAAATGTTGGGTTTACTTGCATAAATCCCAAGCCTTAGTATCACAATGCCATAAACTGGATGCTTGAGTACACACCTAGCTGTATGCATGACTAGTTTTGCACGTTGTTTCCAAATCATCATTGTTATGCGCGCCTCGTGGAAATAATATGGGAGTTTAACACGAAACCGACACCCTGACACATGAATTTGTTTCGCCCCAAATATCAAAATCGGGCACACACAATGAAAAGACCATGTTGAGACACAACCTTAAGCTACGTTGAACCTTGGCCCATGAAGAAAATCCTCATCTTTTCCCCCAAAGAAGAGGACAATAGAATCTCCTCAAGTGAGAGCGAATAAGGAATGCTAAAACCCAAATTCCCAATCTAAAATCGGAAGAAAAAAAAAAGAGGAGAAAGAAAGGAAAGAAAAGAAAGAAAAGGAAGAAATGAAAAGAAAGAAAAGGAAAGGAAAAGAAGGATTCCCGATCGAAGATTGGAAGAAAGCAAAAAGGGAAAGATCGGAGGAAAACAGAATAATTCCCGATCAATAAAGGAAACCAGGAAATAGAACAGAAGATCTTCGGACCGGATAAATTTTCGGCGAGGTAAATAACCACCGGCAAAGGGAAAACCCATTTTTTAAGTGGTTCTTCCTTTGGGATTGCCATTCAAGGTCGCTCCCAACTGGCGATGTCCTGCCCCACATAAACAAAATGGAAAAGACCGAAACACCCAGCTTCCTCTCCAAAAACACTACCCTCGAGAAAATCCTATTGATCCGTGATCGCACGTGTAATCTTTTGGTTCGATAGGAAATCATGTGCAAAATAAAGTCATGGTGTAGCTATGGTTTGGAATTAGGGTAAAACACTTACCAGTGAGTTTTTATACACCATGAGTGATTTTATTCCCAGTTTCAGTTTGACCCGACGTTTCCCCTGAATGTTCATTTAAAAGCTAAACGTTGACATCCTACCCTTCATTTTCGATTACAAGGAAAATTACTTTTGGCATTAGCATATTGTTTCTCTAAAATATGGTGCTCTCGTGAATGATTTATTTTCCCTTGCTAAAGCATGTTCACCTTTTAGGTGAAAGAACCCGGTGGACCATTCGGTCCTAAAATCAAATCAAGTTCGGAGCCCCATGAATTGATTGTCATTCATGCGTCCTCCACCATCAAATCTTATCCGGAGCCCCATGAATTGATTGCCATTTATGCATCCTCCACCATCAAGTCTGGAGCCCCATGAATTGATTGCCTAGTGTTGTTCCTGCGTCCTGCACCATTAAATCTTATTCGGAGCCCCATGAATCGATTGTCATTCATGCATCCTCCACCATTGAGTCCGGAGCCCCACGAAGTGATTGCCTAGCGCTGTTCGTGCGTCCTCCACCATCAAATCTTATCTGGAGCCCCATGAATTGATTGTCATTCATACATCCTCCACCATCAAGTCCGGAGCCCCACGAATTGATTTCCAAGAGCTGTTCGTGCGTCCTCTACCATCAAATCCGGAGCCCCATGAATTGATTGTCATTCATGCATCCTCCACCATCGAGTCCGAAGCCCCACGAATTGATTGCCTAGCGCTGTTCGTGCGTCCTCCACCATCAAATCAAGTCCAGAGCCCCATGAATTGATTGTCATTCATGCATCCTCCACCATCGAGTCCGGAGCCCCACGAATAGATTGCCTAGCGTTGTTCATGCGTCCACCACCAACAAATCTTATTAGGAGCCCCATAAATTGATTGTCATTCATACATCCTCCACCATCGAGTCCGGAGCCCCACAAATTGATTGCCTAGCGCTGTTCATACGTCCTCCACCATCAAATCTGTTAGTGCTTAGCTCTACTGAGCTTTAAAAGATTGGCTAAGATTTTGTTAAAACATAAGCACTTAGACAATGAAGGAAAGCTGGAGTTGCTGCACATGATGTCCAACGTTATGTCAAGGAATAAGATCGGGCTGCACAATGCACAAGGCAAGATAAAATGTCAAATGAAGAATTGAAGTTGCAGGATCCACGATGTCGGATACAATGTCCTGACATCCTGCCCGAAAATACTGGAGTTGCTGCACAATGCATAAGTCAAGATAAATTGTCAAGTGAAGCATTAAAGCTGCAGGATCCACGATGTCGGATACGATGTCCTGACATCATGCCCGAAAATACTGGACACATAAATCTGTTATATCTTTAACAGATTATTGTGCAGTTAGCAAGAGATTAGATGATCTATCTTTAGGAACGAACTAAAAGATCATTAAAGTTCGAATTTCAAAGTAGAAGAGTTCGTTCAGGGATTAAAGATTAAAGATTAAAGATTCAAACTAAAAGATCAAAAGTTATCTTTTAGTTCTTTAACTGCAGATTTTCAGGAAAGTGATAGATCTCATCCAACATCAAGAAGTTGCAGCCCAGAATCGTACACGGCTATAAAAACATGGAGGCTGCACGAGTTATGTACCAAGTCCGGGATCGAAGAGTTATTTTGTGAGTTTTGGGACTTGAGTGATTTGTGAGCCACCTTGATGGTACCCTAACATCAAGTGTTGGACCTATGTGTGTAGAGTTGATCTCTAGTGTGTAGAGTTGATCTCTTTTGTTCAGAGTTGATCTCTGGTGTGTCTTTGATTTGTTTGTAAACACGGGAGTGTGAGTGAGAGGGAGTGAGCGGAGGTTCTCATATCTAAGAGTGGCTCTTAGGTAGAGATCGCACGGGTAGTGGTTAGGTGAGAAGGTTGTAAACAGGGGCTGTTAGACCTTGAACTAACACTATTGAGAGTGGATTTCCTCCCTGGCTTGGTAGCCCCCAGATGTAGGTGAGGTTGCACCGAACTGGGTTAACAATTCTCTTGTGTTATTTACTTGTTTAAATCTGTTCATACGGACACATACGATCTCCATGTTCTGAAGCGTGATGTCGTGACATCCTGTACGACATCTGTCCCCAGTATCAGAATTTCAATTGGTATCAGAGCCAACACTCGAAATCACAGAGTGAGATCTAGGGAGATAAATTCTGATGAACATGGAGAAAGAAGGAGGACCAGTGAACAGACCACCAATCCTAGATGGAACCAACTATGAATACTGGAAAGCAAGGATGGTGGCCTTCCTCAAATCACTGGATAGCAGAACCTGGAAAGCTGTCATCAAAGGCTGGGAACATCCCAAGAAGCTGGACGCAGAAGGAAAGCCCACTGATGAATTGAAGCCAGAAGAAGACTGGACTAAAGAAGAAGACGAATTGGCACTTGGAAACTCCAAAGCTTTGAATGCTCTATTCAATGGAGTTGACAAGAATATCTTCAGACTGATCAACACTTGCACAGTGGCCAAAGATGCATGGGAGATCCTGAAAACCACTCATGAAGGAACCTCCAAAGTGAAGATGTCCAGATTGCAACTCTTGGCTACAAAATTCGAAAATCTGAAGATGAAGGAGGAAGAGTGTATTCATGACTTCCACATGAACATTCTTGAAATTGCCAATGCTTGCACTGCCTTGGGAGAAAGAATGACAGATGAAAAGCTGGTGAGAAAGATCCTCAGATCCTTGCCTAAGAGATTTGACATGAAAGTCACTGCAATAGAGGAGGCCCAAGACATTTGCAACATGAGAGTGGATGAACTCATTGGTTCCCTTCAAACCTTTGAGCTAGGACTCTCGGATAGGGCTGAAAAGAAGAGCAAGAACTTGGCGTTCGTGTCCAATGATGAAGGAGAAGAAGATGAGAATGACCTGGATACTGATGAAGGTCTGACTAAGGCAGTTGTGCTCCTTGGAAAGCAGTTCAACAAAATGCAGAACAGAATGGACAGGAGGCAGAAACCACATGTCCAGAACATCCCTTTCGACATCAGGAAAGGCAGCAAATACCAGAAAAGGTCAGATGTAAAGCCCAGTCACAGCAAAGGAATTCAATGCCATTGGTGTGAAGGCTATGGACACATCATAGCTGAATGTCCCACTCATCTCAAGAAGCAGAGGAAAGGACTTTCTGTATGTCGTTCTGATACAGAGAGTGAACAAGAAAGTGACTCTGACAGAGATGTGAATGCACTCACTGGGAGATTTGAATCTGCTGAAGATTCAAGTGATACAGACAGTGAAATCACTTTTGATGAGCTTGCTACATCCTATAGAGAACTATGCATCAAAAGTGAGCAGATTCTTCAGCAAGAAGCACAACTGAAGAAGGTCATTGCAGATCTGGAGGCTGAGAAGGAGGCACATGAAGAGGAGATCTCTGAGCTTAAAGGAGAAGTTGGTTTTCTGAACTCTAAGCTGGAAAACATGACAAAATCAATAAAGATGCTGAATAAAGGCTCAGATACGCTTGATGAGGTGCTGCTGCTTGGAAAGAATGCTGGAAACCAGAGAGGACTTGGATTTAATCCTAAGTCTGCTGGCAAAACAACCATGACAGAATTTGTTCCTGCCAAAAACAGGACTGGAGCCACGATGTCACAACATCGGTCTCGACATCATGGAACGCAGCAGAAGAAGAGCAAAAGAAAGAAGTGGAGGTGTCACTACTGTGGCAAGTATGGTCACATAAAGCCCTTTTGCTATCATCTACATGGCCATCCACATCATGGAACTCAAAGTAGCAACAGCAGAAAGAAGATGATGTGGGTTCCAAAACACAAGGCTGTCAGTCTTGTTGTTCATACTTCACTTAGAGCATCAGCTAAGGAAGATTGGTACCTAGATAGCGGCTGTTCCAGACACATGACAGGAGTCAAAGAATTCCTGCTGAACATTGAGCCCTGCTCCACTAGTTATGTGACATTTGGAGATGGCTCTAAAGGAAAGATCATTGGAATGGGAAAGCTAGTTCATGATGGACTTCCTAGTCTGAACAAAGTACTGCTGGTGAAGGGACTGACTGCAAACTTGATCAGCATCAGTCAGCTGTGTGATGAAGGGTTCAATGTAAACTTCACAAAGTCAGAATGCTTGGTGACAAATGAGAAGAGTGAAGTTCTAATAAAGGGCAGCAGATCAAAGGACAATTGTTACCTATGGACACCCCAAGAAACCAGCTACTCCTCCACATGTCTATCCTCCAAAGAAGATGAAGTCAGAATATGGCATCAAAGATTTGGACATCTGCACTTAAGAGGCATGAAGAAAATCATTGACAAAGGTGCTGTTAGAGGCATCCCCAATCTGAAAATAGACGAAGGCAGAATCTGTGGTGAATGTCAGATTGGAAAGCAAGTCAAGATGTCCCACCAGAAGCTTCAACATCAGACCACTTCCAGGGTGCTGGAACTACTTCACATGGATTTGATGGGGCCTATGCAGGTTGAAAGCCTTGGAGGAAAGAGGTATGCCTATGTTGTTGTGGATGATTTCTCCAGATTTACCTGGGTCAACTTTATCAGAGAGAAATCAGAAACCTTTGAAGTATTCAAAGAGTTGAGTCCAAGACTTCAAAGAGAAAAAGACTGTGTCATCAAGAGAATCAGGAGTGACCATGGCAGAGAATTTGAAAACAGCAGGTTCACTGAATTCTGCACATCTGAAGGCATCACTCATGAGTTCTCTGCAGCCATTACACCACAACAGAATGGGATAGTTGAGAGGAAAAACAGGACTTTGCAAGAGGCTGCTAGGGTCATGCTCCATGCCAAAGAACTTCCCTATAATCTCTGGGCTGAAGCCATGAACACAGCATGCTACATCCACAACAGAGTCACACTTAGAAGAGGGACTCCAACCACACTGTATGAAATCTGGAAAGGGAGGAAGCCAACTGTCAAGCACTTCCACATCTTTGGAAGTCCATGTTACATTTTGGCAGATAGAGAGCAAAGGAGAAAGATGGATCCCAAGAGTGATGCAGGAATATTCCTGGGATACTCTACAAACAGCAGAGCATATAGAGTATTCAATTCCAGAACCAGAACTGTGATGGAATCCATCAATGTGGTTGTTGATGATCTAACTCCAGCAAGAAAGAAGGATGTCGAAGAAGATGTCAGAACATCGGGAGACAATGTAGCAGATGCAGCTAAAAGTGCAGAAAATACAGAAAACTCTGATTCTGCTACAGATGAACCAGACATCAACCAACCTGACAAGAGACCCTCCACTAGAATCCAGAAGATGCACCCCAAGGAGCTGATTATAGGAGATCCAAACAGAGGGGTCACTACAAGATCAAGGGAGATTGAGATTGTCTCCAACTCATGTTTTGTCTCCAAAATTGAGCCCAAGAATGTGAAAGAGGCACTGACTGATGAGTTCTGGATCAATGCTATGCAAGAAGAATTGGAGCAATTCAAAAGGAATGAAGTCTGGGAGCTAGTTCCGAGACCCGAGGGAACTAATGTGATTGGCACCAAGTGGATCTTCAAGAATAAAACCAATGAAGAAGGTGTTATAACCAGGAACAAGGCCAGACTTGTTGCTCAAGGCTACACTCAGATTGAAGGTGTAGACTTTGATGAAAGTTCGCTCCTGTTGCTAGACTTGAGTCCATCAGATTATTACTTGGTGTAGCTTGCATCCTCAAATTCAAGCTGTACCAGATGGATGTGAAAAGCGCATTTCTGAATGGATACCTGAATGAAGAAGTCTATGTGGAGCAGCCAAGGGGATTTGTAGACCCAACTCATCCAGACCATGTATACAGGCTCAAGAAGGCTCTCTATGGATTGAAGCAAGCTCCAAGAGCTTGGTATGAAAGGCTAACAGAGTTCCTTACTCAGCAAGGGTATAGGAAGGGAGGAATTGACAAGACTCTCTTTGTCAAACAAGATGCTGAAAACTTGATGATTGCACAGATATATGTTGATGACATTGTGTTTGGAGGGATGTCGAATGAGATGCTTCGACATTTTGTCCAACAGATGCAATCTGAATTTGAGATGAGTCTTGTTGGAGAGCTGACTTATTTTCTGGGACTCCAAGTGAAGCAGATGGAAGACTCCATATTCCTCTCACAAAGCAAGTATGCAAAGAACATTGTCAAGAAGTTTGGGATGGAGAATGCCAGTCATAAAAGGACACCTGCACCTACTCACTTGAAGCTGTCAAAGGATGAAGCAGGCACCAGTGTTGATCAAAGTCTGTACAGAAGCATGATTGGGAGCTTACTATACTTAACAGCTAGCAGACCCGACATCACCTATGCAGTAGGTGTTTGTGCAAGATATCAAGCCAATCCTAAGATAAGTCACTTGACTCAAGTAAAGAGAATTCTGAAATATGTAAATGGCACCAGTGACTATGGGATTATGTACTGTCATTGTTCAGATTCAATGCTGGTTGGGTATTGTGATGCTGATTGGGCTGGAAGTGCAGATGACAGAAAAAGCACTTCTGGTGGATGCTTCTATTTGGGAAACAACCTTATTTCATGGTTCAGCAAGAAGCAGAACTGTGTGTCCCTATCTACTGCAGAAGCCGAGTATATTGCAGCAGGAAGCAGCTGTTCACAACTAGTTTGGATGAAGCAGATGCTGAAGGAGTACAATGTCGAACAAGATGTCATGACATTGTACTGTGACAACATGAGTGCTATTAATATTTCTAAAAATCCTGTTCAACACAGCAGAACCAAGCACATTGACATTAGACATCACTATATCAGAGATCTTGTTGATGATAAAGTGATCACACTGAAGCATGTTGACACTGAGGAACAAATAGCAGATATTTTCACAAAGGCTTTGGATGCAAATCAGTTTGAAAAACTGAGGGGCAAGCTGGGCATTTGTTTGCTAGAGGAATTGTAGCAGCTACTGCAATCTGAACGTGCCCAAACGAATCACTTAACATTAATAGCACGTTCACCACAAAGCAAATTCGACCGTTGCTTCACACGCCCCTCTACATTCTTCATTCAAATTTATATCTGCTTGGCATTCGTGTTTTCTCCAGCATTTCCCAATAGCTATCTGAGATTTACGAAATCATTTCAAACGCTCTGCTTTTCCATGGCGTCCTCACCAAAAGAAACTTCCGCTTCTGGTTCACCCGCTGTACCATCATCTCCGCACCAGGAACAACCAGAATTCAACATCCAACCCATACAAATAATTCCTGGTCAAGCTTCTGTCCCTGAGAAACTGGTTCCCAGAAGACAACAGGGAGTGAAGGTTGCTGAAAACCCTAGCCTTGCAACAAGTCCTAGGGAAGTAGACACGGAGATGGACAAGAAAATCCGCAGTATTGTGAGTAGCATTCTGAAAGATGTTTCTGTGCCTGATGCTGAGAAAGATGTTCCAACATCGTCCACCCCAAATGTTTCTGTGCCTGATGTCAATAAAGATGCTCCAACATCCTCCGCTCCAAATGCTGAAGCCCTCCCTTCACCCAGTGAAGAGGAATCAACAGAAGAAGAGGATCAAGCCTCAGAGGAGACCCCTGCACCACGGGCACCAGAACCTGCTCCAGGTGACCTCATTGACCTGGAAGAAGTAGAATCTGATGAAGAACCCATTGCCAACAGGTTGGCACCTGGCATTGCGGAAAGACTTCAAAGCAGAAAAGGAAAAACTCCCATCAAGAGGTCTGGACGAATCAAAACTATGGCCCAGAAGAAGAGCACTCCAATCACTCCTATCACATCCAGAAGAAGCAAGGTTGCAATCCCCTCCAAGAAGAGGAAAGAAATTTCCTCATTCGATTCTGATGAGGATGTCGAACTAGATGTCTCGACATCTAAGAGGGCCAAGAAATCTGGGAGAAAGGTGCCTGGAAATGTTCCTGATGCACCATTGGACAACATCTCTTTCCACTCCATTGGCAATGTGGAAAAGTGGAAATATGTGTATCAACGCAGACTTGCGGTTGAAAGAGAATTGGGAAGAGATGCCTTGGATTGCAAGGAGACCATGGACCTCATCAAGGCTGCTGGACTACTGAAGACAGTCACCAAGTTGGGAGACTGTTATGAAGGCCTAGTCAGGGAATTCATTGTCAACATTCCCTCTGACATATCAAACAGAAAAAGTGATGATTATCAAAGAGTGTTTGTCAGAGGAAAGTGTGTTAGATTCTCCCCTGCTGTGATCAACAAATATCTGGGCAGACCTACTGATGGAGTGATAGATATTGCTGTTTCTGAGCATCAAATTGCCAAGGAAATCACTGCCAAACAAGTCCAGCATTGGCCGAAGAAAGGGAAGCTTTCAGCAGGGAAGCTAAGTGTGAAGTATGCAATTCTACACAGGATTGGTGCTGCAAACTGGGTACCCACCAATCATACTTCCACTGTTGCCACAGGTTTGGGTAAATTTCTGTATGCTGTTGGAACCAAGTCCAAATTTAATTTTGGAAACTATATTTTTGATCAAACTGTTAAGCATTCAGAATCATTTGCTGTCAAATTACCCATTGCCTTCCCTACTGTATTGTGTGGCATTATGTTGAGTCAACATCCCAATATTTTCAACTACACTGACTCTGTGATGAAGAGAGAATCTCCTCTATCCCTGCATTACAAACTGTTTGAGGGGACACATGTCCCAGACATTGTCTCGACATCAGGGAAAGCTGCTGCTTCAGGTGCTGTGTCCAAGGATGCCTTGATTGCTGAACTCAAGGACACATGCAAGGTGCTGGAAGCAACCATCAAAGCCACCACAGAGAAGAAGATGGAGCTAGAACGGCTGATCAAAAGACTATCAGAAAGTGGCATTGATGAAGAAGAAGCAGCTGAAGAAGAAGAGGAAGAAGCAGCCGAGGAAGAAGAAGAAGCTGCTGAGGAAGAGGAAGATGCAGCAGAAGAGACAGAATCAGATGATGATTCTGAAGCCACCCCATGATCATCAGACCTTTATTTTTGCTTTTCACTTTTATTAGCTAAAGGGGCATGTCCCTTTGAACAATTGATTGTTATTGGTCTGTAATATTCGCACATTAAGTTCATGCATCCTATTTTTGCCAAATTTATGTCTAAAAAGGGGGAGTAATAGTATTATGCTTGCTATTATGCATGATTTTGAGTAATAGGATACTATGTATGCAATAGTAGATGAATGGCAGTAGGATACGATGTATGCATGATTCATGACCTTGAGGGGGAGTTGTATGTACACGATTTTGAGGGGGAGACTGCTGCTGAGGATGACTGATGTAAGCTACTAGAAGCTGATAGAAGATGCTGCAGTAAGAGCATGAAGACAGGGGGAGCAGAAAGCGGATGTCACATGAGATGTCTTGACATCCTGGAAAAGACTAGTAGCTGATAGAAGATGCTGAAGTAAGCATGAAGACAGGGGGAGCAGAAGCAGAAAGCTGATGTCACGAGAGATGTCTTGACATCCTGGAGAAGACTTGTAGATTTGCAACTTGAAGAATTTCCGCTGTGCTTGATTACTCTGATAATGGAAGTTGCTGATCCCACTTGCATAACTGCTCGTACCTGCTCAGGAAGTGTCTAAGTATGTTTTAGACAAAATTTGCCAAAGGGGGAGATTGTTAGTGCTTAGCTCTACTGAGCTTTAAAAGATTGGCTAAGATTTTGTTAAAACATAAGCACTTAGACAATGAAGGAAAGCTGGAGTTGCTGCACATGATGTCCAACGTTATGTCAAGGAATAAGATCGGGCTGCACAATGCACAAGGCAAGATAAAATGTCAAATGAAGAATTGAAGTTGCAGGATCCACGATGTCGGATACAATGTCCTGACATCCTGCCCGAAAATACTGGAGTTGCTGCACAATGCATAAGTCAAGATAAATTGTCAAGTGAAGCATTAAAGCTGCAGGATCCACGATGTCGGATACGATGTCCTGACATCATGCCCGAAAATACTGGACACATAAATCTGTTATATCTTTAACAGATTATTGTGCAGTTAGCAAGAGATTAGATGATCTATCTTTAGGAACGAACTAAAAGATCATTAAAGTTCGAATTTCAAAGTAGAAGAGTTCGTTCAGGGATTAAAGATTAAAGATTAAAGATTCAAACTAAAAGATCAAAAGTTATCTTTTAGTTCTTTAACTGCAGATTTTCAGGAAAGTGATAGATCTCATCCAACATCAAGAAGTTGCAGCCCAGAATCGTACACGGCTATAAAAACATGGAGGCTGCACGAGTTATGTACCAAGTCCGGGATCGAAGAGTTATTTTGTGAGTTTTGGGACTTGAGTGATTTGTGAGCCACCTTGATGGTACCCTAACATCAAGTGTTGGACCTATGTGTGTAGAGTTGATCTCTAGTGTGTAGAGTTGATCTCTTTTGTTCAGAGTTGATCTCTGGTGTGTCTTTGATTTGTTTGTAAACACGGGAGTGTGAGTGAGAGGGAGTGAGCGGAGGTTCTCATATCTAAGAGTGGCTCTTAGGTAGAGATCGCACGGGTAGTGGTTAGGTGAGAAGGTTGTAAACAGGGGCTGTTAGACCTTGAACTAACACTATTGAGAGTGGATTTCCTCCCTGGCTTGGTAGCCCCCAGATGTAGGTGAGGTTGCACCGAACTGGGTTAACAATTCTCTTGTGTTATTTACTTGTTTAAATCTGTTCATACGGACACATACGATCTCCATGTTCTGAAGCGTGATGTCGTGACATCCTGTACGACATCTGTCCCCAGTATCAGAATTTCAAAATCTTATTCGGAGTCCCATGAATTGATTGTCATTCATGCATCCTCCACCATCGAGTCCGGAGCCCCACGAATTGATTGCCTAGCGCTGTTCGTGCGTCCTCCACCATCAAATCAAGTCTGGAGCCCCATGAATTGATTGTCATTCATGCATCCTCCACCATCGAGTCCGGAGCCCCACGAATAGATTGCCTAGCGTTGTTCATGCGTCCACCACCAACAAATCTTATTAGGAGCCCCATAAATTGATTGTCATTCATACATCCTCCACCATCGAGTCCGGAGCCCCACAAATTGATTGCCTAGCGCTGTTCATACGTCCTCCACCATCAAATCTTATTCGGAGCCCCATGAATTGATTGTCATTCATGCAGCTTCCACCATCGAGTCCAAAGCCCCACGAATTGATTGCCTAGCGCTATTCATGCGTCCTCCACCATCAAATCAAGTCCGGAGCCCCATGAATTGATTGTCATTCATGCATCCTCCACCATCGAGTCTAGAGCCCCATGAATTGATTGCCTAGCGTTGTTCATGCATCCTCCACCAACAAATCTTATTAGGAGCCCCATGAATTGATTGTCATTCATACATCCTGCACCATCGAGTCTGGAGCCCTACAAATTGATTGCCTAGCGCTGTTCATGCGTCCTCCACCATCAAATCTTATTCGGAGCCCCATGAATTGATTGTCATTCATGCATCCTCCACCATCGAGTCTGGAGCCCCACGAATTGTTTTCCTAGCGCTGTTCGTGCATCCTCAACCATCAAATCTTATTCGGATCCCCATGAATTGTTTGCCATTTATGCATCCTCCACCATCGAGTCCGGAGCCCGACGAATTGATTGCCTAGCGTTGTTCGTGCATCATCAACGATCAAATCTTATTCGGAGCCCCATGAATTGATTGTCATTCATGCATCCTCCACCATCGAGTCCGAAGCCCCACGAATTGATTGCCTAGCACTATTCGTGTGTCCTCCACCATCATGCTCGGAGTCCCATGAATTGATTGTCATTCATGCATCTTCCACCATCGAGTCCGGAGTCCCACGAGTTGATTGCCTAGCGTTGTTCGTGCATCCTCCACCATCTTATTCAGAGCCCCATGAATTGATTGTCATTCATGCATCCATCATTATCAAGTACAGAGCCTCCGGTGAGGGGAAAATATGGTATTTTGTTATTTTCCCAATCGGTTCCTTCACCAAACATGTGTATACGTATATATATTATGTTATTTTTGTTTGTTTGTTTGTTTTGTTTTGTGTTGTGCAGAGAAAGAAGTGGGAGAGACGGGAGTCACTTAATTCAAATCGTTTTGGGTTGGAACTATTGTGATTGAGAGATCAATTAAATCCCCATGATGGGCAAAGGATGGCCGTCGGGGGTCATCATAGATTTGTTTGGGAAAAGGGCTGAGACGGATGAAATCAGTGTTTTATCTTTGCTTTCCTCCTATCTCCGATAAAAGGTAAGTAAAGAGGGGCAACTGGCATACCCTAATTTCGTCCGGGACCATTGTTTGATGGCATGCAACCTTTGCTTGACCGCTTCGAGGTACACTGCACCCATTGTTCCACAATACGTAAAGTTCCATAACGTGCCAGAAGTCAAAAGAGAGCATTGTTGCACGACCCGTGAAATTCCGTAACGTGCCAGAAATCAAAAGGAAGCATTGTTATGCAATTCATGAAAATCCGTAACATGCCGGAAATCAAAAGGAAACATTGTTACACAATCCGTGAGGTTCCGTAACATTTTGAAAGCCAAAAAAGGGATGATTACGTGATCCGTAAGGTTCCGTAACATTACGGAAGGAAAACAAGTATCGTTATGGAATTCGTAAATTTCCGTAACGTTACGGAAAAAGAATCTGCAAAAAAAAAAGGCAGGGCTATATTTAGTAAACAGGGGGGTGCAAACAGCAACCAGGCCACTTGGGCCTTCCAGGATGTTCCTCCAGAAGGCGGTTGCTTCTGGAGGAAGCAACCTAGCTCACCTGGGTGAGCTTGGTGGCAAGCTCCTCCCTCATTTTCCTATAAATAGGGGGAGGAGTGAAGGAGAAAAACGTTCAGCCTTCCTGGTATCTTGGGATCACTTGAAATTAGTGAAAAAAATCATTTCCGTGAAGAAAATCCATGCTGAGGCGCTTCTGTAACTCGTCCAAGACGTTTCCGTAAGCAAATCCGTGAAGATTTTGCGTCGTCTTTCGTTCGTTCTTCGTGTTCTTCGGTCTTCAACCGGTAAGTTCCCGAAATCGAGCTTTTTCAATTCATTCTATGTACCCTTAGTGGTGCCCGCTTGTCTCGCGTACTTGTATTTTCATTTCATTTACTTTTCGTACCCCCTTTTGACGTGCTTTAGTAATTTATTTAAGTCATTTTCTCGCCTAATCAAAAAATAAAATAAATTTCCATCATTCATTTGAACTCTAATATCTGTTAATTTCTGTTAAAATGAAATCTGACCGTTCGATCATGCTGTAACCACGTTGGAAACCAAAAAGAGGTAAAATAATAATATAATAATAAAAAAATATCTTTTAGTAAAATAAAACAAAAAAAAATCAATCGGACGTTTCTCTTTGAGATTCTTCTTTCTTAATTGAATTGACTAATAACTAAAGTGAAACTAAGGCTAAAATCAACTCACAAAATCAAGCTTTGCCCGCAAAAAATCACTGAAAAATGTTTTAAGGTCCAACGCCTCAGCTTTTCTCACCAAGTAAAAATGGATCATTTTAAGGTCCAACGCCTTAAATGACCACCTTCCAAGTAAAAAGAATCACTTGATTCACCCCTTGTAAAAGAACTACGTAGGTCTGATTTCCTCTTCGATGGAGGGTACATAGGAGCAAGAGCCCTGCTTTTGTCAACCTCAAAAATAAAAAGGAAATAAAAGTCTAGATACATAATTTCACACAATTCTAATTTAAGGCTGTTGTCCTTTGGGACAAACGTGAGAGGTGCTAATACCTTCCTCAAACGTAAATTCAACTCCCGAATCTGGAATATTCTTCATGACCGGTTTCCTTTGGTTTTTCTAACATTTTCCTTTCAATAAATGTTGGTGACGACTCTGCGCATTTTCCTCCTATGGAAGACGCACCTGTGCGCCTCGCCTCGCTCACCCACAAAAGGGTAGGTTGCGATAGGTCCTCTTTGCTTTTATCGGTTAACATGGACCGTTCAAAAGCATAAAATCAACACATAACTTTACCGCTTTTGCAAGAACTACGTAGGTCTGATTTCCTCATCACAATTGAGGATACGTAGGAGCAAAATCCCCGCTTTTGTTGACCACCCCAAGAGATCGTTAATGGTCCAACGCCTTAAACGAATTTTGTGCGGTTAAAATCGATCTTGCGGAAAAAGATCAAAACAACTTAACCAACGTTTAGTTCTCAAAGAACTACGTAGGTCTGATTTCCCCATCGCAATTGAGGATACGTAGGAGCAAGGGAAACACCCTTGTCGACCACACAAAAATTAAAAACATAAAAAGCATAAAAACACAAAAAGACATAAAAAAGGGAAAATAAAACATTTTGAAGTCATATTTGCACACTTGATTAATGGTTGTCGTCCTTTGTGATGGATGCGTGGGGTGCTAATACCTTCCCCATGTGTAAAAACAACTCCCGAACCTTTCACGATTAAAGTTCGTAGACCACAGCTTTCCGGTTTTTTCGACGTTTTCCTCAAATAAACATTGGTGGTGACTCCACACATTTTCCTTTCTTGGAAGACGCATCCGTGAGCCCCGTGTCGCCCTCCCGCCGAAGGGTAGGTTGCAACAACCATTCACCGAAGCAAGCCAGAGTGAAAGGCCACCTGGTGAGGATTGATGCGGATAGTCTCAATGAGTTTCTTGAGACGCCTGTAGTTCTAGAGGAGGGGGAGACTTTACCCACTTACTCTAGATTCTGCAGGTTACCATCTGATCCTCATGAGATTGAGGTTGCACTATGCATACCTAGCAAGGGCTTTACGTTGAACGCTGAGGGCCATCCAGGGAAGATTTTCCGGAAGGATTTGATCACTCTGGCCCAGGTTTGGAATGTTATCTCTTACTCCAACCTGGCTCCCACATCACATACCTCAGATCTCACTGTGGATAGAGCTCGGTTGGTCTTCAGCTTGGTCACTCACATGGACATGAACATCGGTGCCCTCATATCAGGACAGATGACTTCTATTGCCTAGTCTAACTCATACAGACTTGGGTTCCCAGCATTGATCACTTCCCTATGCCGAGCCAGAGGGGTTGTGTTTGACAGCCTCACCTTCAAGCGTCTGAGCCCGACCATTAACTTGGCCTACATTAGGAAGAACTGTTGGAATGTAGATGATCTGACAGTTGCTTTCAGAGGGGCTAGGAGGGTAGGGGCGAGGCCAACTGATGTTCCTTCTACTTCTGCTACACCAGCACTAGCACCAGCTCCCCCATCTACATCTAATCAAGGCTCTCAGCGTGTAGAGTCCATGCTCCAGAGTATATTCAAGGAACAGGTATTAGTGATGTAGAGCCTGGAGGATGTGGCTCTGCAAAGACCCGCCATGACTATGGATGCTTTTCTTCAGAGGGTAGCCTGACCAAGGGCCCAACCTTCTCTTGATAGAGAAGGTGGAGGTCCCACAACTCAAGTACCACAGCAGGTAGAGGATGCATCCTCTGAGGCCACCCTCCTAGAGCCATTTACTTTTCATGATGAGGCAGGCGAGTTACAGGTGAGACAGGAAGTTATTGCTACTCTTGAGAAGTCACCAGAGGTCACATCAGATCCACCCACACCAGTGTGGACCTATCCTCACCTCAGCATGCAGCAGACCCCTCCACTTTGATACTAGAGATACCTGGCACTGAACACCACTCCTCCAACTACTCCAGTTCTACATTTTACAGATGAGGAGGATACCCAGACACAGGACACCCAGAACCAATCACAGGAATTTTGAATTCCTGATTTTTCTTTTGGATAATTATTATGGTTTCAGTACTTTGTTTTTAGTGATTTTGGTTTATTTTTATAATTATATACTTTTGTTTTTATGGATAGTTAGTATGCATGTCTTGAAGCATACTAAACAGTTTGACTTGATCTTTTGAGTATGCAGTGCAAACAATTTTATTTTTGTGAAATTGGTGTTATAAACTGATTCTGGATTGAATGCATGATTGAAATGAAGCTTGTGTTTCTTTTCATGAGTTTGAGCAAGTGTGTATGTTAGACAAAGAAAGAACAAGAATGTGAGCTTGCAATTAGAAATGTTAGTCAGTAGACAAATTGATTGAGAAAGAAAAGCTTGAACCATAACTGGTGAGAGTGTGATCTTAAATTGTGAGTGAACGACTAGCATTGAGCAATATTCTTTGCATCGGTACCTGAATTTTAGAATGAAATGTATGAATTTGGACATGATGAAGGCCATTGTTGTATATACAAGCCAATTGACCAGAAAGCTTACTGTTTGGCTTCCGGCAAGTGCACCGGATCGCACAAGTAGTATAAAATGGTAAGAACCGAGTATCAAACACTCGGGAAACTTGTGTTATTTGGTAAGCTATTTCAACAAATAGGTGTCTGGTGTGTAAAGGTAAGTGTGAATATGAACATGTGTATAAACTATCTATGCAAAAAGAAAGAAAATCACGCGAGAGAAATGATGTATAAAAACATAGCTTTCATGTGACTGATTCTAAAAAGATATTCTCTATCTAACAATGCTCATGTGTTCTTATGGTGTCTCCTAAGATACTAAACCCTGATTCCTCATGATAGTTTAGCCTAATCTTGATCAAGCATCGTCTGCAAATTCCTCTTGTAAGACTAAACTCAACCAGGATCGCATTAAGACACACATATTCAACTAAGTTATCACACCCTGATTCCTCGTGAAAGCATGACAACTCAGCCCTGCATTATCAAGGACTTTAGAGTCAGACCAGTTTCCACTGTTGAATGACCCTAACAAAGCATGCATCTAAGTGATCAAGGTAAAGGCATACTGGAATGAAAAACAAATAGCACAGAGAGCACAAAAAACATCATTAAATAGATAGAAATATATTTACATCAGGTACCTACAGGGAAGATCCAACAGAGGATTTAGCTTTCCATACCAGGAAGCCTTCTTAACAAAAAAGAGAAGAACAAGATGAAAGATTGCAGAAATACAAGTAGTGAGGATGTCTCCTTCACCTCTATGATCTCACAATCACTCACAAACTCATCTGAAGCTCTCAAATCGGCTCCTGCTTCAAGCTCTAGTCTCTGCAGATCTTCACACAGCAAAATCTCTCAAAACTCTCTGGAACTTGGACCTTTCTCTCTCTATAAACCCTAGACATGCAAATCTCTGAATCCCAGTCCAAACTCTCTTTCTAAAATCTGATTTCAGGCTTAAATAGGTGGCCTTGTTCGTGCTTGTGCGCTTAGTGCACTTATGGACCACTTAGCACACGTTAGTGATTTTTGGCTTAGCTCGCCTTTCTCACTTAGCGGATGAACTGAAGAGGTGCACTTAGTGAGATGAAGCGGTGCGCTTAGCGAACCTGTACAGCTCATCTTCTTCCAGAGTCTTCCTCGCGCTTAGCCCATGAGTGTTACGCTTAGCGGACGCTCGCTAAGCCAGCAGATTGGCTTAGCGAGAAGGTGAAAAACAACACTTTCCAAAGCTTGCCTAATTAACCTGAAGTTGAGAGAAAATGATTATTAAACACACAAAATGAAAATACTAAGTATTTATTACCTATACTTAACAAAAAATACTTATAACACTACAAAATAACCATAAATTGGGAGAGTTTGATACAATTTATACAAGTTTTATACACAAAAGTTAGTCGTTTTCATCGACTAACACTTACCTTGAATTATAATTGTATTATTTGCACCCTTTGTAAGGTGAATTACATTTTTAAATTGAACCCTGAACTTGAATGAATATCTCTAGATACATTGCTTAGATTCTAGGAGAGTAGATGGTTCAAGGAAATTTGCCCTAAATTTGGGGGAGTTAATTGGGTTGGGAAGTGAAAGGTAAAGCACATCAGCACACGCAACAAATAAGTGTGTTAAAAAAAAAAGAAAAGGAAAAAAAATGAAAAAGGAAAACAAAGACAGTGTGTGCTGTTGTAATAAGGTCAAATGCAAGGCAAGTGAGTGAACTAAATGAATGGAAAAGAAATACATTGGTTGAGTCTAGAATCCATGCTCTCTAAGAATTTAAGCCTTTGAATCCTAGAAAAACCAATAATTTTTGTAGTCAAGCCTCACTACAAGCCTATGAAAGTCCTTCTGATTCTATTTATGCATTTTTGACTTTATGGCATGAGATGAAGTACAAAGATTGGACCTCTTGTTAGTCGTTATTGATAAATAGCTTAAACACTTGTGCTTGAATGAAATAGTAGCCGTGAGACTTTGGTTTAAGCTACTGTCCTTGATATCTGTCTTGTGCCTAACTTCAACTAATTGTACAATATACATTTTGTTCTTCTCTTTGAATAGCTGCATGCCTTGTGAAAAATAATTGATGAGAGCATTTTGTTTCATTTTGTTATCATGCACTCAATAGTTTTTGTAGCCAACACCTCTATAAATTGTCACTGCATATTTGTATCACTTGGGGACCAGTGAGCTGTTCTTTATTTGCTTGAGGACAAGCAAAACTGTAAATTTGGGGGAGTTGTTAGTCGATGAATACGACTAACTTTTGTGTAAGAAACTTGTGTATATGTATCAAACTCTTCCCATTTATGGTCATTTTGTAGTGTTGTAATTACTTTTTGTTAAATTTAGGTAATAAGTACTTAGTATCCCCATTTTGTGTATTTAATAATCATTCCTTTTCAATTTCAGGCTAATTAAGCAAGATTGTGGAAGTGCTGATTTTGAATTGCTCGCTAAGCCAATCTGTCGGCTTAGTAAGCCATTCGCTAAGCGCACCCTCCTTCAGCTGAGCGCAAGAAAGAATCTAGAAGAAGGATGATTTGTATAGCTGTACATGCATGCTAAGCGAGGGTCCAACTCGCTAAGTGCACCGCTTCCATCCTCTAGCTGAGCAAGAAGAGGCGCGCTTAGCCGTTAGCCACTTATGCGCGCTAAGCGAGCCATAGCCGCGCTAAGTGCGCAACCACAAACAAGGCCACCTATTTAAAGCCTAAAATCAGAAATTGGAAGTAGTTGGGTTTTTTTTAGAGCTTTTGCTGTGGAGAGGCCAGAAGAGAGCTGAGATTGAAGAGGAAGCCATCTGGAGAGCATTGGATGAGATTCTGAGTGATTGTGAGGTTTCTAGAGGTGGAGGAGACATCCCCACTACTTGTATTTCTTCAATCTTTCATTTTCTCTTCTTTTTGTTGTAAAAGAAGCTTCCCTGCTATAGAGAGTTAAATCCTCAGTTGGTTCTTCCTATGGGGTACTTGATGTAAATACTTTTATATCTATTTGATGATGTTTCATGTGTTCTCTGTGCTATCAGTATTTCATTTTAGTATGCTTTTGCCTTGATCACGTAGATGCATGCTTTGTTAGGGTCATTCAACACTGGGACTTGGGGCTAGCTTATCGTATTATCATGAGGGATCGGGGTACAGTAACCTAGTTGTTTGTATGTATGTCTTAATGCGGTTCTAGTCAAGTTTAGTCCAACAAGAGGGATATGAGGATGACACTTGATTAGGACTAGGCTAAACTATCACGAGGGATCGGCGTTTAGCATTTCAGGAGACACCATAGAACACATGAGCATTGTTAGGTAGAGAACATCCTTATAATATCAGGCACCCAGTAGGAAGACCAACACGTTGTCTTTCTGTCTTTACACATCATTACTCACATGATTTTCCTTTTTAATAGTTAGTTTACATACCCGTCTATACACCACACAAACCTTTTTACAACAAGACACTTATTTACTGAATATAGCTTTACCAAGTAAAACAAGTTCCCCGAGAGTTCGATACTCAGTTTTTACCGTTTTATAGTACTTGCGCGATCCGATGCACTTGCCGGCCGTCAAACACAAACTTCAAAGGCATCTCTCCACACGACAACGATCCTATTGTCATTTCGATAGTACTAATGGGTTTCAACGTTCAATGTATTATGTTCGACAAAGGTAGTTCGATGATTTTGATGTATTAGGATTCCTTTGTCAAGTTGAAATTCCCAAAAGATTTAATGATTCCCCATCTTCAGGTGCTTGTTAGATTCACATAGATGTCTAACTCCTATGGGGGAAGTAGAGATCACATAAGGGAAGAAAGTAAAGATCAACATAGCTTTCATGCCTCAACTTGAAGATGACCTAGTGAAGGTGTTAAAGCCCAACTCAAATTATTTCACAAGGAGTTTGAGTGATATGCTAGGGATAGACTCAAATTTTCTATGCACAAGTTGGCTTTGAGCCCATTAGTGAAACCAATAATTCAGAAAAGAATAAATGTTGGAGAAGAGAATATGAGAGTGATTACTGAGGAAACCAACAAAATGATATCTAATGACCATGTAAGGGAAATTCAATACTTGACTTTATTGGCTAATGTGGTGATGGTGAAGAAGTCGAGAGGGAAATGGAGGATGTGTGTCGATTTCCCTGATTTGAACAAAGTGTGCCCTAAAGATTGCTACCCATTGCCATACACTGATAGCTTGGTAGATGGCGTGTCTAGTTATCAATTATTAAGCTTTATGGATGCCTACATGGGCTATAACCAGATTCTAATGCACTTGGATGATAAGGACAAAATGGCTTTCATAATAGGCCACTCCAATTACTGCTACGAGGTCATGCCATTCAGGTTGAATAATGCAGGGGCAACCTACCAATGACTGATGGATAAGGTTTTGGGAAAACTAATGGGAAAGACTATTGAAGCTTATGTCAATGATATGACGGTGAAGTCCTTGGAGGTCGGTAAATGTCTAGCCAACCTACAAGAGCTTTTTGATACACTAGGCCAATATGAACTGAAGTTTAACCCTAAAAAGTGATTGTTCGGAGTACAAGATGGTAAGTTCCTAGGTTTCATGCTCATGCATCGGGGAATTGAGGCCAACATGAAAATATGTTCAATGCTCATTGAAATGCAAAGTTCAAGCAATATGAAGGAAGTTCAACAATTGTTGGGTCGGATAAACTCCCTCTCAAGATTCCTCTCCAGATCGGTGGATAAGGCCCTTCCTTTGTTTCATTACTTGTGCAAAAACTAGTGATTCCTTTGGATTGATGAATGTGAAGCAACCTTCAGTCATTTGAAAGCTTACCTCTTTAACCCACCAATACTGCAGAAGTCGACACCAAGTTTGCCCATCATAGTATATCTCTCAGCATCAAAAAATGTTGTTAGCTCAACTTTGGTACAAGAGGTGGCATCCAATCAGAAACCAATATACATTGTAAGGAATGTCTTACATGGTGTTGAGTCACGATATTAGTAGTTAGAAAAAATGAGACCTTGGCCGTGCTAGCCACAACCCAAAAATTAAGACACTATTTCTAGAGTTTACAGAAAAAATGGCCTTGTATGAACTGACCAATTGATCAGATAGATTTTACAGAAACCCGACTTGACAGGTAGGATGCTAATGTTGTATGTAGAGTTGTCCGAATACTATTTCCTTTCAAAAAATAAGTGCCATTAAAGACCAAGTGCTAGATGAATTTGTTGTAGAGCTCACACAAGCGCCGAATGATAACAATATCTCATCTCAATGGACATTGTGGATAAAGAAAGCAATGAATAAGGCATGCAATGGTGTTGGAATCATGTTAGAGGGTCCTGATATGATGGAAGTTGAACAACCTTTGAAATTCAACTTCAATCCTATTCATAACCAGGAAGAATATGAGGCGTTGTTTGCAAGGATTCAACTCGCTCGAAAAATGGGAGTCAAAGAGTTGGTTGCCAAGGGAGATTCTAGAGTAGTGACTTTACAAACCAAGGGGGACGATGCAATCCTACCCCCCAAGGGCATTTGGTAGAAGACTCCAAGAAGATTGGCCAGAGATGAAAGAGAAGGCCCTAGGGTTCTCATGAGCCTTAGGGTAGATTTCGGGCCCATGGGTTAAGTATGAGCCCACATATCTTTGTACATATTAGATTAAGGCTTTCACTAATTATGATTAGTGAATTTTAGCTATGGTTCAGCCCACTAATCCAAGATCAAGTCCAAGATTCTCTACTAAGTGCGCTTAGGTGTCATGTGGCATGTAAAACATGAAGGACATCCACAAAGTGTGACTATATGATGTGGCAATGGCGTGTAGCAAGCAAATGCTCACCTCCCCCTCTAAAATTTAATTGGATTGAGCTACTCCCAATTCAATTAAATTTTTTTCCCAACACACACTGATCGAGGCCGTACCCGATTCAAATAAACATGAAAATGCAGTAACTAGGAAGTGATCCTAGGTCGTTTCCCAACGAGCAATGATAAGCCAAATGTTCATAATACACTTGCAGTAACAGTAACGATTGGAGGGGGTTGTTTGTTTTGTGATTTAAAGGACAGAACAAGTAAACTGGAATACGAAACTACTAATATTAAAAATGAGTTGTTTCCTCTGATTCAGAAGCCATTCTCTTATCCTGGGTTATGGAGAATTCGTCCCTAACAATTAACCACTTAATCCAACCCTATTTCAATTTATTAAGCGAAAATCAACTTAGGGATGTCAATACGTGATTAGGCAACACATACACTAGTTAGCCCTTCGTCCATTAAGCATGAATGCAAGTTAGGCTTAGAGACAATTAATCGAACACGAAGCGTGCACTGATTAATGTTCACGAATTTGGGTTAACTGGTGAAGGGGAAACTGCCAGGAAGCCACATTATAAACGAAACCTCAAAGAGAGTTGGGATTCGTCCTCAAAAGGAAACAACACCAGAAAATCTAGCCTTCCATAGATTCAAACAGAAAACGCAAATGAAACTAAAAGCAGAAACGTAAATGAAGCAAAACGTAAATGAAACAGAAACGTAAATGAAGCAGAAACGTAAATGAAAGTAGAAGAAGAAACAAGAACGAAATTGTAATTAGAAGCAGAAAATGGAAAATTGGATTAAGAACGAAACAGTAGCATTCAAGCAGAAAAATGTAAAAAAACTCTCAACAAAGCTTTGAATAATGAATAACATAACAGCATAGCCTTGCACGAACCCCAAGGCTGCTATTTAAAAAGAGTCACTCAAAGTCACTGGGCCCTATTACAATACTCTGGCCCAAAACGAAATAAACAATGAACCACATAAAATAAAATTGCGAAATTTCCTAATTAGAAATTAACTAAGGTAAGCACTGCTTTATTTGCCCTCTTCAAGTCCACAACCAAAATCCGGATTAAGCCCAATGTTTCATTAATTCCTGAAATTAGATTAAAAACATCAAATTGGATAAATGAGCCCAAATAATAAAAGTGCCTAATTAATTGACAATTAAGACCAATCAGTAATTAAAATGGTGCAAAAAAGGTTTAGAAAATAGAAGAAAATGATGGCACATCAAAACCCCCCAAACTTAGCCTTTTGCACTCCTGGGCAAAATGAAACAAAGAACAAAATCCAAGGATATCAAAGAGAGACTAACGAAAACATTCACATATTTCTCAATGAACATCAAGGAATGAAAGGAATGGGTAACATCTAACATAATGAGATCCGAAAAGTCAAGACATTCATGAAAATCATCCAAGCAACCCAATCATGGCAAAATAGTTAATTAGCTCAAGAATAAAAAGTGATAAAGCCTCACAAGATATACACTCTATCTCTCAAGTGTCTAGGCTACTATTTACGCTCAAAGCACCCATGAAAACAAACACCACATAAACTTGGCAAGATTCTAAAATTGACAATCAACCCATAAACACAAGCACATGAGGATCAAAAGGTCTTTTAAGGTTGCAATGGGGCCAAGGACAAGGTATGGAAAAATATGGAATAAGTGGCTGAATCCCAAAGGAATAGAGGAGCAATGGGGAATAAGTGCATATTAAGAAAAAATAAGAAAATAAAAAGAAGTAAAGATAAAATTTAAACATAAAGAGTAGAACCAAGAGTCTCATCATTCTTTTGTCATTTAAGATCTTATTCACTCAACTTTATTGCTTTTATTTTTCTTTTTCAATTTTTTTTTACGTACGTAGCCTTTGAGAAACAACATCTCATTTAGCATGTCCAACATTTAACCAATATACAATGTACATCAAGTATGGCCCAAAATACTTCATGAAGCATAGCCAACAAAACATGTTATCCAATGAAACAAAAACCCCCACACTTATTCCTAAAACAATTCCAAAGCTCCAAAATTCCTTAAGGATATGGTGATATCATGGTTTTTCATTTAAGGCTTGTAGTGAGCTTCAAAACAAGGAAAGGGAAACAAGGCTCAAAAGGGCTATCAAAGGAATTAATTCAAGGTAAGTCCATTTGGCTAGAAGCTTATGAGAACAAAATTGCCTCAATCATTTCCAAATATGCATGTGAATTAGGAAGCATCAACAAGAATCAAGCCAAGGCTATTGTGCAAGCAATCAATGGGGCAAAACACACCAAATGATTATGATGATGGATGGCTCAAATTCTCACAAAGGTAAACTCATCATTTTCAAATTGAGCTTTCAAAACTATCATGACATGTAGAGGAGAATCAAGGATTTCAAGTCACAAAATGTCAAGAACTTTTATTTTCAAAACAATTACCCATTTCTTGAACATATCCTATAATTCAAAGAAAAACATGCAAAGTCGTACATGCACACAGAATTGACCCAAAATATTAAACTAGAAATCCGACGAAACTAACAACATTAACAAATTAACACAACTAACAAATTAACAAAGCCAACAAAACTAGCAAAACCAAAGAACACTCCCCCCCTCCCATACTTAAACAACACATTGTCCTCAATGTAGCACAATTAAAAGATTAAAAACAATTAAATCAACAATTAGAGTCAGACAAGTGTAATAAAAGCAAAGAAGGAGATAGGAAAAGAAAAACTCCCTAAGTCATGGTGGAGGAAGAGTAGGGTGGAGTAAGGAAGTCTCTTCCACCACTGTGTCCACTAAAAAAGGGTTCATGAGGAATGGCTTAAGTCGATGTCCGTTGACCTTGAAGCTCTTGTTTGTGGAGTCGCTTTTGATCTCAACTGTACCATAAGGAAAAACATTAGTAACAACAAAAGGACCAATCCACTTAGACCTACCTCAACTTACCACTCATGAGTCCAAGCCTAGAATTATACAATAACACTTTTTGCCCAACCATGAAGTCCTTCTTAACTATCATGCTATCATGGAACTTCTTGGTCTTTTTTTTGTAGAACTTGGCATTCTCGTAGGCTTCTAGGCGGATTTCATCTAACTCACTCAATTGCAACTTTCTTTCCTCACCAGCTTGATCCATAGAGAAGTTGCAAGTCTTCACTGCCCAGTATGCTTTGTGCTCAATTTCCACTGGAAGATGACATGCCTTTCCAAAGACAACCCGATAAGGAGACATTCCTATGGGTGCTTTGTAGGCAGTCCGATGTGCCCAGAGAGCATCATCAAGCCTGGTACTCCAATCTTTCCTGCTTGGCTGCACAATCTTCTCTAAAATTCTCTTGATCTTCCTGTTAGAAATTTCTGCCTGTCCATTGGTATGGGGGTGGTATGGTGTGGATACCCTGTGTACCACCCCGTACTTTTTAAGCAGGGCATGCATTGTTCTGTTGCAAAAATGGGTTCCTTGATCACTAACAATTGCTTTAGGTACTCCAAACCTGCAAAACAGATTAAACCTGACAAAATCTGCAACAACTTTAGCATCATTAGTTCTAGTGGGCTTGGCTTCCACCCATTTTGAAACATAGTCAACTGTGATGCAATCCTATCCCGCAAGGGCATTGGGTAGAAGACTCCAAGTAGATTGGGCTAGAGATACAAGGGAAGGCCCTAGGGTTCTCATGAGCCTTAGGGTAGATTTCGAGCCCATGGGCTAAGTATGAGCCCGCTTATCTTTGTAAATATTAGAATAGGTTTTTCCTTCGGTTGGGCCTTGTATTTTGGCCATTCTAGTAGTATAGGGTTTTAGCCTTGTATTTCGGGGCATTTTGAGTAGTCTTTGTAGTAAGGACTTTTTTTTTTGTATTTTCATGTTTTTTGTCATGGGGGTGAGCTTAGCTATTATTAGGGGTGTGTAGCTAAGTTCTAGCTTCTCATCTCAAGGAGGTGAGCTTAGCTATTAGAGAGGTATGTGTAGCTAAGCTCTAGCTTCTTTAGGAATCTTCTTAAGGAAGCTTCTCAAGGAGGTGAGCTTAGTTATGAGAGGGGTGTGTGTAGCTAAGCTCTAGCTTCTCAAGGAAGTTTTCTCAAAGAAGCTTCTCAAGGAAGTTTTCTCAAGAAAGCTTCTCAAGGAAGCTACCTAGTCTATAAATAGAAGCATGTGTAACACTTGTTGTAACTTTGATGAATGAGAGTCTTGTGAGACATACTTCAAAGTTCCACTTCTCTCCCTCTTTTATTCCTTCAATTTCGTGCTCCCCCCCTCTCTCTTTCTCTCCCTCTTTCTTTTCCTCCATTGAAGCATCCTTCCAAGCTTCTTATCCAAGGCTCATCTTGGTGGTGAAGCTCCTTCTTCCATGGCTTATTCCCTAGTGGATGGCGCCTCCTCTCACCTATTCTCCTTTGTCTTCCGCTGCATCTCCATGGTGGAAAATCACCATTAAAGGACCTCATTGAAGCTCAAAGATCCAGCCTCCATAGAAGCCCCACAAGCAAGCTTCCATCAAACTGCAAGGAGAATGTAAACATAACCAAAAGAGACAGGAAAAGGGCCCATGAAATCTATACCCCAGACATCAAACACCTCATAGAATAGCATAGGTTGCTGAGGCATTTGTTATCGCCATGTAAGTGTATTTCCTGCTCTCTGACAGTGCTCACAAGTGCTGCAGATCTTCCACGCATCTTTAAAGATGGTGGGCCAATTAAAACCACAATCAAGCACTTTGTGAGATGTCCTTTGAACACCCAGATGACCACCCGGTGCGGAAGAATGACAGAACTGTAGGACTGAGTCAGTCTCATGATCTGGAATGCATCGTCTAATTACCTGATCACTGCACAATTTCCACAAGTAGGGGTCATCCCAAATAAAATACTTAGCATCACTTTTAATTTTATCTTTTTGGGCCTTAGATGCTGAGGGAGGAAAAATAGAAGCAACTAAATAATTGACAATGTTGGCAAACCAGGGAGTAGAAAGAGAGTCAGAGATACTATGCAGTATATACAAATGATCATCTGGGAAATCATCCCGAATGGGTGAATCCACATCTGATACACGTTCGATCCGACTCAAATGATCAGCAACTAGATTTTGTGCTCCGCTCCTATCACGGATCTCCAAGTCAAACTCTTGGAGCCAGAGCATCCATCGGATCAACCTAGGCTTAGAATCAGCCTTCTTCAACAAGTACTTTAGAGCTGCATGGTCAGTATAAACAATAATGTGGGTACCAAGCAAATAAGATCGAAATTTTTCAAGAGCAAAAACTATGGCTAGAAGCTCCTTCTCAGTAGTAGTATAATTCGCTTGGGTAGCATCTAAAGTCCTAGAAGCATAGTATATCACCCTGGGCAATTTATCAATTTTCTGAGCAAGGACAGCCCCCAATGCATAATTTGATGCATCACACATAAGCTCAAAAGGGGTTGTCCAATCGGGTGCCTGGATGATGGGAGTCGTAGTCAACGCTCTTTTGAGGCAATCAAAAGCCTCTTTGCATCTGTCATTAAAGTAAAACTCCACCTCCTTTTGCAACAAGTTGGACAGTGGAAGGGCTACTTTGCTAAAATCCCTTATAAAGTGCCTGTAGAATCCTGCATGACCAAGAAAAGATCGCACCTCTCACACACAAGAGGGGTATGGAAATTGTGAAATAACAGAAATTTTTGCAGGATCTACTTCAATACCCTTATTGGAAATAATGTGGCCTAAAACTATACCTTGCTCAACCATAAAATGACATTTTTCAAAATTTAGAACAAGGTTAGTTTCAATGCATCTATTCAAAAATTTTTCCAAACTATCCAAACAACCATCAAAAGAGGATCCATACACAGTGAAATCATCCATAAACACCTCTATGCAATTTTCTAAGAAATCACTGAAAATACTAATCATGCACCGTTAGAAGGTACCAGGGGCATTGCACAGGCCGAAAGGCATCCTCCTATAGGCAAAAGTGCCGAAGGGGCAGGTGAATGTGGTCTTTTCCTGATCCTTAGGAGCAATAGTAATTTCATATAACCAGAAAAACCATCAAGGAAACAGTAGTGAGATTTACCTGCCAGGCATTCAAGCATCTGGTCAATGAATGGCAGGGGAAAATGGTCCTTTTTGGTAACCTGGTTCAGCCTCCTATAGTCAATGCAGACTCTCCAACTGTTCTGCACCCGAGTAGGAATCAGCTCCTCCTTCTCATTTTTTATCACTGTGAGGCCGGTCTTCTTCGGGACTACCTGGACGGGACTCACCCATTGGCTGTCAGAGATAGGATAAATGATTCCAGCTTGCAAAAGCTTGGTTATCTCCTTCTTCACTACATCAAGAATCACCGGGTTGAGTCTTCTCTGTGGCTGTCTTACTGGTTTAGCTCCATCCTCTAAATTTATTCGATGCATACATGTGGATGGGCTAATACCAAGAATGTCCGCCAGGGTCCAGCCTATAGCCTTCTTACGCTTCTTGAGAATAGACAACAACTTCTCCTCTTGCTCATCAGCAAGGGAGGCAGATATAATCACTGGAAAACTTTTGCTATCATCCAAGTAAGCGTATTTTAAATTTGATGGCAGAGGCTTCAATTTTGGTGTGGTCGGCAGGATAGTGGCAGAAGGAGATGGTTTCTCAGCCTGTACCTCATAAAGAAAATCAGAGGTATGTGTACATCCTGAAACATGGTTAGTCCTATCTGACTCTATAAAATCAATCTCGAGAGGTAAAACACCACCACCAGACATGCAATCAATATCACTTTCAGATTCACTCTCAGCATCAAATTCAGACATATGATCAAGTACAATTTCAGACTCAATGCATGAAGAGTGAGGGTCATGCAGATTAGAGTAAAGATCAGTCATGTATTCATCAACAACATGGTCAATTATTTCAGCATGAAATATTAAAATGGGTATTTCATAGCATCCAGAATATTAAAATGAACAGTTATATCACCAAACTCCATGGATAGTGTGCCTGCATAAACATCTAACTTAGTTCTAGCAGTTTTCATAAAGGGTCTGCCTAGAATGATGGGAACTGGTCCTTGAGAAAATCCATCTTCCATATTCAAAATTTAAAAATCAACAGGGAAAATCAGTTCACCAACTCTAACTAAGACATCTTCTATGAAACCAACAGGGTAGGCAACACTTCTATTAGCTAAATGAATTACCACATCAGTTGACTGCAAGGGACCTAGAGATAGAGAATTAAAAATAGACAGAGGCATAACACTAACAGAAGCTCCTAAATCTAGCATGGCATTGTCAAACTTACTATTCCCTATAATACAAGGTATGCTGAATGTACCTGGATCTTTACATTTTTCAGGAATTTGGGGAACAGATTTACCAATCAGTGCGAAGACATTTCTGCCCATGCTAATTCGTTCACTTCCTTTAAGCTTCCGCTTATTAGTGCACAGCTCCTTTAAGAATTTAGCATATCTTAGAATTTGCTTTATTGCATCCAGCAGAGGTATGTTTATCTCTACTTTTCTAAATGTTTCCAAGATCTCTTTCTCTGCCTCTTCCAATTTTTTGTTGGGAACTGCTCTTGGAGGGAATGGAAGAGGGATGTGCTGCTTCTGCAAATCAGAATGACCAGTGGAAGATTCACCTGCACAGAAATTGTTAGGTAAATTTTTGTCATCACCTTTTACTGGAGTAGATTGAAGTTTAGCAGGTTCAATTGCAGATGAGGAAGGTGCCACGGGTTGAGGTCCTTGACACTGCTTTCCCGACCTCAATGAAATGGCACTGACATTTTTGGGATTTTGGACAGATTAAGAAGGCAGCTTGTCAGAATTCTGGGACTGTTGTTGATTTAATTGTGTAGCCAATTGTCCCACTTGATTTGTTAAGCTCTGAATGGAGGCTCTGGTCTCTTGTTGAAACTCCATGTTTTGCATAGTCATTTGCCTCACAAGTTCTTCGAGGGAAGGTTGCGGAGGAGCCTCAACTGTTGGCTGTTTCTGGGGCTATTGCTGTTGTTGGATTGGTGGAGGAATGTATGATCTGCTTGGGCCAGCAACATTTTGGAAGGAAGGAGCAGGCTGATGTTGTTGTTGCTGAGGGCTAGACCATCTGAGATTAAGGTGATTCCTCCATCCAGGGTTGTATCTGTTGCTGGAGAGGTCATAATTGTTCTGTTGTGGTTGATTTTGCTGCTGAGGTTGAGGAGGTCTATTGTAAATGTTTGCAGCATAAGCTTCGGGTTGCTCAATTGCTCCAGGTTGCTGCATGGAAGGGCAAAGGTCTGTATGGTTGTCAGCAGAGGAGCACAAACCACAGACCCTTGCGACAGGTACAGATTTCTGGTTCAAGGCCAGCTGGGTTACCAAGTTAACCAATGCATCCAATTTTCCTTCAAGCTTCTTAGTTTCAGATGATGCAGCTGGGTTTGTAGCTACCTCATGCACTCCTCTAATGACTATAGCATCATTTCTAGCGCTAAACTGCTGGGAGTTGGAAGCCATCTTCTCAATTAAATTTTTGGCTTCAAGGGCTCCACCACTGGCAGCATCTGTCATACTTCTCTCCATATTACTGAGTCCTTCATAAAAATATTGTAGAAGCAGCTGCTCTGAAATCTGATGGTGAGGGCAACTGGCACATAGTTTTTTGAATCTCTCCCAATATTCATACAGGCTCTCTCCACTGAGTTGTCTAATACCTGAGATATCCTTCCTGATGGTTGTGGTCCTGGAAGCAGGGAAATTTTTTTCTAAGAATACTCTCTTAAGGTCATCCCAGCTCGTGATGGACCTTGGAGCAAGGTAATACAGCCAGTCCTTTGCCACTCCCTCTAAAGAATGAGGAAAAGCCTTCAGAAATATGTGATCCTCTTGGACATCTGGGGGTTTCATGGTGGAGTAGACAATATGAAATTCTTTCAGATGCTTGTGCGGGTCTTCACCTGCAAGGCCATGAAACTTTGGAAGCAAATGGATCAGTCCAGTTTTAAGAACATATGGGACATCCTCATCAGGGTATTGGATGCACAAGCTTTCGTAGGTGAAATCAGGTGCAGCCATTTCCCTTAGAGTCCTCTCACGGGGTGGAGGTTGTGCCATGTTCTCAGAATGTTCAAAATCAGAATGCTCAGAATCAGAATACTCAAAATTATAATGCTCAAAATCAGGATGTTCAAAATCACCAATAACAGAATGCACAGATTCACCAGTAATGGAATGCTCAGGATGATCAAAAGGTATAAAATGATGCCTAACTAATCTATGAAATGTCCTATCTATCTCAGGATCAAAGGGTTGTAAGTCAGATGGATTGCCTCTAGTCATACACTACATTCAGCATGCACAACTAGTTGCCTTGTCATGTAAATAAAGGTGTAGTTTTGAACTACAACTACCCTCAAATGATATCCAAATGACTTGAAATTTTGTGAGCAACCTTATAAAATGATGAGAAGATAGCACAAAAAATTTCAGGCAAAAATTCAAAGTCTAACTATGGTAGGTTAAGAAAAATAAGTGAATAAAACTTGAAAAATAAAAAACTTTTGACAGAATCACTATTTTTGGACGATGGAGATCTTAGCCAGCCCGGCTGGTTGCCACGGCGTAGGAAATTTTTTTCTACCCCAAATACATATATAATAATTGCGATTCTGATAACCGGAGCAAAAGTTATGGTCGTTTGAAGTTTTGACAAACACAAAATTTGCTACTTTTTTGGAACTTTCAAATCTGACCAAACTAAAGGCTCTAGCTATTTTTCCCACAAAATATGGATTGAAAGAAGTTACCACAAAAAAATTCAGCCAAAAATAACAACCCTAGCTACTGAAACAAAAAATCCCAAATAATTTAGTATGGGTGGTCGCTAAAATCCGTCGCTACATGATTTCTACTACTACTCTGTTTTGCCGCAAGCAAAAGTGGTCGCTAAGTCCATTGCAAAACACTATTCACAGCAAAACACCCAAGACTGAAACAGGGGAAGCGCTTAATAGGAAAACTAAAACAGAACACACACTAAACAAAATACCAGGACACTAAACAACACCAACACACATACTAACACAATACTAACAATTAAACATAAAACACAAAAGACTTAAACACTAACACGACACTAGCTATTATGAACCTTTGGACACTGCTCCCCGGCAATGGCGCCAAATTTGATCGAGGCCGTACCCGATTCAAATAAACATGAAAATGCAGTAACTAGGAAGTGATCCTAGGTCGTTTCCCAACGAGCAATGATAAACCAAATGTTCATAATACACTTGCAGTAACAGTAACGATTGGGGGGGTGGGGTTTGTTTGTTTTGTGATTTAAAGGACAGAACAAGTAAACTGGTATACGAAACTACTAATATTAAAAATGGGTTGTTTCCTCTGATTCAGAAGCCATTCTCTTATCCTGGGTTATGGAGAATTCGTCCCTAACAGTTAACCACTTAATCCAACCCTATTTCAATTTACTAAGCGAAAATCAACTTAGGGTTGTCAATACGTGATTAGGCAACACATACACCAGTTAGCCCTTCGTCCATTAAGCATGAACGCAAGTTAGGCTTAGAGGCAATTAATCGAACACGAAGCGTGCACTGATTAATGTTCACGAATTTGGGTTAACTGGTGAAGGGGAAACTGCCAGGAAGCCACATTATAAACGAAACCTCAAAGAGAGTTGGGCTTCATCCTCAAAAGGAAACAACACCAGAAAATCTAGCCTTCCATAGTTTAAACAGAAAATGCAAATGAAACTAAAAGCAGAAACGTAAATGAAGCAAAACGTAAATGAAACAGAAACGTAAATGAAGCAGAAACGTAAATGAAAGTAGAAGAAGAAAAAGGAATGAAATTGTAATTAGAAGCAGGAAATGGAAAATTGCATTAAGAACGAAAAAGTAGCATTCGAGCAGAAAAACGTAAAAAAACTCTCAACAAAGCTCTGAAAAATGAATAACATAACAGTGCATGAATCCCAAGGCTGCTATTTAAAAAGAGTCACTCAAAGTCACTGGGCCCTATTACAATACTCTGTGTTAGTGCTTAGCTTTACTTAGTTTTAAAAGATTGGCTAAAATTTTGTTAAAACATAAGCACTTAGACAATGAAGGAAAGCTGGAGTTGCTGCACATGGTGTCTAACATTATGTCAAGGAATCAGATCGGGCTGCACAAGGCACAAGGCAAGATAAAATGTCAAATGAAGAATTGAAGCTGCAGGATCCACGATGTCGGATACAATGTCCAGGACATCCTGCCCGAAAATACTGGACACATAAATCTGTTATATCTTTAACAGATTAATGTGCAGTCAGCAACAGATTAGGAGATCTATCTTTAGGAACAAATTAAAAGATAATTAAAGTTTGAATTACAAACTTGAATAGTTTCGTTCAGGGATTAGAGATTGAAGATAAAAACTAAAAGATAAAACTTTATCTTTTAGATCTTTAAGTGCAGATTTTTCAGGAGAATGATAGATCTTATCCAGCGCAAGTTGTTGCAGCCCAGATACGTACACTGCTATATAAACATGAAGGCTGCACGGGTTTTTTTTCACCAAGTCCGAGATTGAAGAGTTATTTTGTGAGTTTTGGGACTTGAGTGTTTTGTGAGCCACCTTGATGTTACCCTAACATCAAGTGTTGGACCTGAGTGTGTAGAGTTGATCTCTATTGTTCAGAGAGCAATCTCTGGTGTGTCTTTGATTTGTTTGTAAACACGGGTGAGTGATTGAGAGGGAGTGAGAGGGGTTCTCATATCTAAGAGTGGCTCTTAGGTAGAAGTTGCATGGGTAGTGATTAGGTGAGAAGGTTGTATACAGTGGCTGTTAGATCTTCGAACTAATACTATTCTAGTGGATTTCCTCCCTGGCTTGGTAGCCCCCAGATGTAGGTGACGTTGCACCGAACTGGGTTAACAATTCTCTTGTGTTATTTACTTGTTTAATCTGTTCATACTGTCATATATAATCTGCATGTTCTGAAGCGGGATGTCGTGACATCCTGTACGACATCTATCCTCAGTATCAGAATTTCAATTGGTATCAGAGCGGGCACTCTAAATCACTGAGTGAGATCTAGGGAGATAAATTTTGATGAACATGGAGAAAGAAGGAGGACCAGTGAACAGACCACCAATTCTGGATGGAACCAACTATGAATACTGGAAAGCAAGGATGGTGGCCTTCCTCAAATCACTGGATAGCAGAACCTGGAAAGCTGTCATCAAAGGCTGGGAACATCCCAAGATGCTGGACACAGAAGGAAAGCCCACTGATGAATTGAAGCCAGAAGAAGACTGGACAAAAGAAGAAGACGAATTGGCACTTGGAAACTCCAAAGCCTTGAATGCCCTATTCAATGGAGTTGACAAGAATATCTTCAGATTGATCAACACATGCACAGTTGCCAAGGATGCATGGGAGATTCTGAAAACCACTCATGAAGGAACCTCCAAAGTGAAGATGTCCAGATTGCAACTATTGGCTACAAAATTCGAAAATCTGAAGATGAAGGAGGAAGAATGCATTCATGACTTCCACATGAACATTCTTGAAATTGCCAATGCTTGCACTGCCTTGGGAGAAAGGATGACAGATGAAAAGCTGGTGAGAAAGATCCTCAGATCTTTGCCTAAGAGATTTGACATGAAAGTCACTGCAATAGAGGAGGCCCAAGACATTTGCAACATGAGAGTAGATGAACTCATTGGTTCCCTTCAAACCTTTGAGCTAGGACTCTCGGATAGGACTGAAAAGAAGAACAAGAACCTGGCGTTCGTGTCCAATGATGAAGGAGAAGAAGATGAGTATGACCTGGATACTGATGAAGGTCTGACTAACGCAGTTGTGCTCCTTGGAAAACAGTTCAACAAAGTGCTGAACAGAATGGACAGGAGGCAGAAACCACATGTCCGGAACATCCCTTTCGACATCAGGAAAGGTAGTGAACACCAGAAGAAGTCAGATGAAAAGCCCAGCAAAGGAATTCAATGCCATGGGTGTGAAGGCTATGGACACATCAAAGCTGAATGTCCCACCCATCTCAAGAAGCAGAGGAAAGGACTTTCTGTATGTTGGTCTGATGATATAGAGAGTGAACAAGAAAGTGATTCTGACAGAAATGTGAATGCACTCACTGGGATATTTGAATCTGATGAAGATTCAAGTGATATTGATGTTGAAATCACTTTTGATGAGCTTGCTATATCCTATAGAGAACTATGCATCAAAAGTGAGAAGATTCTTCAGCAAGAAGCACAACTGAAGAAGATCATTGCAAATCTGGAGGCTGAGAAGGAGGCACATGAAGAGGAAATCTCTGAGCTTAAAGGAGAAATTGGTTTTCTGAACTCTAAACTGGAAAACATGACAAAATCAATAAAGATGCTGAATAAAGGCTCAGATATGCTTGATGAGGTGCTACAGCTTGGAAAGAATGTTGGAAACCAGAGAGGACTTGGATTTAATCATAAATCTGCTGGCAGATCAACCATGACAGAATTTGTTCCTGCCAAAGACAGCACTGGAGCCTCGATGTCACAACATCGGTCTCGACATCATGGAACGCAGCAGAAAAAGAGCAACAGAAAGAAGTGGAGGTGTCACTATTGTGGCAAGTATGGTCACATAAAGCCTTTTTGTTATCATCTACATGGCCATCCACGTCATGGATCTCAAAATAGCAGCAGCGGAAGAAAGATGGTGTGGGTTCCAAAACACAAGATTGTTAGTCTTGTTGTTCATACTTCACTTAGAGCATCAGCTAAGGAAGATTGGTACCTAGATAGCGGCTGTTCCAGACACATGACAGGAGTTAAAGAATTCCTGGTGAACATTGAACCTTGCTCCACTAGCTATGTGACATTTGGAGATGGCTCTAAAGGAAAGATCACTGGAATGGGAAAGCTAGTCCATGATGGACTTCCTAGTTTGAACAAAGTACTGCTGGTGAAGGGACTGACTGCAAACTTGATCAGCATCAGTCAGTTGTGTGATGAAGGATTCAATGTAAACTTCACAAAGTCAGAATGCTTGGTGACAAATGAGAAGAATGAAGTTCTAATGAAGGGCAGCAGATCAAAGGACAACTGCTACCTATGGACACCTCAAGAAACCAGTTACTCCTCCACATGTCCATCCTCCAAAGAAGATGAAGTCAAAATATGGCATCAAAGATTTGGACATCTGCACTTAAGAGGCATGAAGAATATCATTGACAAAGGTGCTGTTAGAGGCATTCCCAATCTGAAAGTAGAAGAAGGCAGAATCTGTGGTGAATGTCAGATTGGAAAGCAAGTCAAGATGTCCCACCAGAAGCTTCAACATCAGACCACTTCCAGGGTGCTGGAACTACTTCACATGGACTTGATGGGGCCTATGCAAGTTGAAAGCCTTGGAGGAAAGAGGTATGCCTATGTTGTTGTGGATGATTTCTCCAGATTTACCTGGGTCAACTTTATCAGAGAGAAATCAGACACCTTTGAAGTATTCAAAGAGTTGAGTCTAAGACTTCAAAGAGAAAAAGACTGTGTCATCAAGAGAATTAGGAGTGACCATGGCAGAGAGTTTGAAAACAGCAAGTTTACTGAATTCTGCACATCTGAAGGCATCACACATGAGTTCTCTGCAGCCATCACACCACAACAAAATGGCATAGTTGAAAGGAAAAACAGGACTTTGCAAGAAGCTGCTAGGGTCATGCTTCATGCCAAAGTGCTTCCCTATAATTTCTGGGCTGAAGCCATGAACACAGCATGCTATATCCACAACAGAGTCACACTTAGAAGAGGGACTCCAACCACACTGTATGAAATCTGGAAAGGGAGGAAGCCAACTGTCAAGCACTTCCACATCTTTGGAAGTCCATGTTACATTTTGGCAGATAGAGAGCAAAGGAGAAAGATGGATCCCAAGAGTGATGCAGGAATATTCTTGGGATACTCTACAAACAGCAGAGCATATAGAGTATTCAATTCCAGAACCAGAACTGTGATGGAATCCATCAATGTGGTTGTTGATGATCTAACTCCAGCAAGAAAGAAGGATGTCGAAGACGATGTCAGAACATCGGGAGACAATGTAGCAGATACAGCTAAAAGTGCAGAAAATGCAGAAAATGCAGAAAACTCTGATTCGGCTACAGATGAACCAAACATCAATCAACCTGACAAGAGTCCTTCCATTAGAATCCAGAAGATGCACCCCAAGGAGCTGATTATAGGAGATCCAAACAGAGGAGTCACTACAAGATCAAGGGAGTCTGAGATTGTCTCCAATTCATGTTTTGTCTCCAAAACTGAGCCAAAGAATGTGAAAGAGGCACTGACTGATGAGTTCTGGATCAATGCTATGCAAGAAGAATTGGAGCAATTCAAAAGGAATGAAGTCTGGGAGCTAGTTCCTAGACCCAAGGGAACTAATGTGATTGGCACCAAGTGGATCTTCAAGAACAAAACCAATGAAGAAGGTGTTATAACCAGAAACAAGGCCAGACTTGTTGCTCAAGGCTACACTCAGATTGAAGGTGTAGACTTTGATGAAACTTTCGCCCCTGTTGCTAGACTTGAGTCCATCAGACTATTACTTGGTGTAGCTTGCATCCTCAAATTCAAGCTGTATCAGATGGATGTGAAGAGCGCGTTTCTGAATGGATACCTGAATGAAGAAGTCTATGTGGAGCAGCCAAAGGGATTTGCAGATCCAACTCATCCAGATCATGTATACAAGCTCAAGAAGGCTCTCTATGGATTGAAGCAAGCTCCAAGAGCTTGGTATGAAAGGCTAACAAAGTTCCTTACTCAGCAAGGGTATAGGAAGGGAGGAATTGACAAAACTCTCTTTGTTAAACAAGATGCTGAAAACTTGATGATAGCACAGATATATGTTGATGACATTGTGTTTGGAGGGATGTCGAATGAGATGCTTCGACATTTTGTCCAACAGATGCAATCTGAATTTGAGATGAGTCTTGTTGGAGAGCTGACTTATTTTCTGGGACTCCAAGTGAAGCAGATGGAAGACTCCATATTCCTCTCACAAAGCAAGTATGCAAAGAACATTGTCAAGAAGTTTGGGATGGAAAATGCCAGCCATAAAAGAACACCTGCACCTACTCACTTGAAGCTGTCAAAGGATGAAGCTGGCACCAGTGTTGATCAAAGTTTGTACAGAAGCATGATTGGGAGCTTACTATATTTAACAGCAAGCAGACCTGACATCACCTTTGCAGTAGGTGTTTGTGCAAGATATCAAGCCAATCCCAAGATAAGTCACTTGAATCAAGTAAAGAGAATTCTGAAATATGTAAATGGCACCAGTGACTATGGGATTATGTACTGTCATTGTTCAGATTCAATGCTGGTTGGATATTGTGATGCTGATTGGGCTGGTAGTGCAGATGACAGAAAAAGCACTTCTGGTGGAGGTTTCTATTTGGGAAACAATCTTATTGCATGGTTCAGCAAGAAGCAGAACTGTGTGTCCCTATCTACTGCAGAAGCAGAGTATATTGCAGCAGGAAGCAGCTGCTCACAACTAGTTTGGATGAAGCAGATGCTGAAGGAGTACAATGTCGAACAAGATGTCATGACATTGTACTGTGACAACATGAGTGCTATTAATATCTCTAAAAATCCTGTTCAACACAGCAGAACCAAGCACATTGACATTAGACATCACTATATTAGAGATCTTGTTGATGATAAAGTTATCACACTAGAGCATGTTGCCACAGAGGAACAAGTAGCAGATATTTTCACAAAGGCATTGGATGCAAATCAGTTTGAAAAACTGAGGGGCAAGCTGGGCATTTGTCTGCTAGAGGAATTATAGCAGCTACTTCTATCTGAACATGCTCAAACTTCTCACTCAACATTAATAGCACGTTCACTACTGTGCCAAAACAAATTCAACCTTCGTTTCACACGTCCCCCTACATTCCTCATTCAAACTTACATTTTCGTGGCAATCTCGTTTTCATCAGCATTCCCTAATACTTCTCAGATATTCACGAAACCACTCCAAAAGCTCTACTTCTCCATGGCTACCTCACCAAAAGAAACCTCATCCCCTGTTTCACCCTCTGTACCATCATCTCCATCATCCTCCAAAACTCCATCAAACCAGGAACAACCTGCACCCAATATCCAACCCATACAAATGATTCCTGGTCCAGGCCCTGTTCCTGAGAAACTGGTTCCTAAAAGACAACAGGGAGTGAAGATTTCTGAAAACCCTAGCTTTGCAACAAGCCCTAGGGAAGTAGACACTGAGATGGATAAGAAAATCCGCAGTCTTGTGAATAGCATTTTGAAAAATGCTTCTGTCCCTAATGCTGATAAAGATGTCCCAACATCTTCCACCCCAAATGCTGAAGTCCTCTCTTCATCCAGTAAAGAGAAATCAACAGAGGAAGAGGATCAAGCCACAAAGGAGACCCCTGCACCAAGGGCACCAGAACCTGCTCCAGGTGACCTCATTGATCTAGAAGAGGTAGAATCTGATGAGGAACCCATTGTCAAAAAGTTGGCACTTGGCATTGCAGAAAGATTACAAAGCAGAAAGGGAAAAACCCTCATTACTAGGTCTGGACGAATCAAAACTATTGCACAGAAGAAGAGCACACCAATCACTCCTACCACATCCAGATGGAGCAAAGTTGCAATCCCTTCCAAGAAGAGGAAAGAAATTTCCTCATCTGATTCTGATGATGATGTCGAACTAGATGTTCCCGACATCAAGAGAGCCAAGAAATCAGGGAAAAAGGTGCCTGGAAATGTCCCTGATGCCCCATTGGACAACATTTCATTCCACTCCATTGGCAATGTTGAAAGGTGGAAATTTGTATATCAACGCAGACTTGCTGTAGAAAGAGAACTGGGAAGAGATGCCCTTGATTGCAAGGAGATCATGGACCTCATCAAGGCTGCTGGACTGCTGAAAACAGTCACCAAGTTGGGAGATTGTTATGAAAGCCTAGTCAGGGAATTCATTGTCAACATTCCCTCTAACATAACAAACAGAAAGAGTGATGAGTATCAGAAAGTGTTTGTCAGAGGAAAATGTATTAGATTCTCCCCTGCTGTAATGAACAAATACCTGGGCAGACCAACTGAAGGAGTGGTGGATATTGCTATTTCTGAGCATCAAATTGCCAAGGAAATCACTGCCAAGCAAGTCCAGCATTGGCCAAAGAAAGGGAAGCTTTCTGCAGGGAAGCTAAGTGTGAAGTATGCAATCCTGCATAGGATTGGCACTGCCAACTGGGTACCCACCAATCATACTTCCACTGTTGCCACAGGTTTGGGCAAATTTCTGTATGCTGTTGGAACCAAGTCCAAATTTAATTTTGGAAACTATATTTTTGATCAAACTATTAAGCATTCAGAATCTTTTGCTGTCAAATTACCCATTGCCTTCCCAACTGTATTGTGTGGCATCATGTTGAGTCAACATCCCAATATCTTAAACACCATTGACTCTGTGAAGAAGAGAGAATCTCCTCTATCCCTGCATTACAAACTGTTTGAGGGGACACATGTCCCAGACATTGTCTCGACATCAGGGAAAGCTGCTGCTTCAGGTGCTGTGTCCAAGGATGATTTGATTGCTGAACTCAAGGACACATGCAAGGTGCTGGAGGCAACCATCAAAGCCAACACAGAGAAGAAAATGGAGCTGGAACGCCTGATCAAAAGACTCTCAGACAATGGCGTTGATGATGGAGAAGCAGCTGAGGAAGAAGAAGATGCAGCAGAGGATACAGAATCAGATGATGATGATTCTGATGCCACCCCATGACCATCAGACCTTTATTTTTGCTTTTTACTCTTACTAGTTATTGGTCTGTAATATTTGCACATTAATTTCATGCATTCTACTTTTGCCAAATTCTGTCTAAAAAGGGGGAGTAGAATATTATATTATGATTTATGATTTTGAGGGGGAGTAGTATTTATTATTTATACTGCTGCTGCTGATGATGATTGATGTAAGCTATGAGTTTGAGGGGGAGTAGTATACTGCTGCTGCTGATGATGATTGATGTAAGCTACTGAAACTAGTAGCTGATAGAAGATGCTGCAGTGAACTGCTGTCTAGCAGAATATTCACTTCACAGCAGTAAGAGCATGGAGACAGGGGGAGCAGAAAGCTGATGTCACGTGAGATGTCTTGACATCCTGGAAAAGACTTGTAGATTTGCAACTTGCAGAATTTTGCTGTCACCACTACAGATACTGCTGTGCTTGATTACTCTGATAATGAAAGTTGCTGATCCCACTTGCATGACTGCTCGTACCTGCTCAGGAAGTGTCTAAGTATGTTTTAGACAAAATTTGCCAAAGGGGGAGATTGTTAGTGCTTAGCTTTACTTAGTTTTAAAAGATTGGCTAAAATTTTGTTAAAACATAAGCACTCAGACAATGAAGGAAAGCTGGAGTTGCTGCACATGGTGTCTAACATTATGTCAAGGAATCAGATCGGGCTGCACAAGGCACAAGGCAAGATAAAATGTCAAATGAAGAATTGAAGCTGCAGGATCCACGATGTCGGATACAATGTCCAGGACATCCTGCCCGAAAATACTGGACACATAAATCTGTTATATCTTTAACAGATTAATGTGCAGTCAGCAACAGATTAGGAGATCTATCTTTAGGAACAAATTAAAAGATAATTAAAGTTTGAATTACAAACTTGAATAGTTTCGTTCAGGGATTAGAGATTGAAGATAAAAACTAAAAGATAAAACTTTATCTTTTAGATCTTTAAGTGCAGATTTTTCAGGAGAATGATAGATCTTATCCAGCGCAAGTTGTTGCAGCCCAGATACGTACACTGCTATATAAACATGAAGGCTGCACGGGTTTTTTTTCACCAAGTCCGAGATTGAAGAGTTATTTTGTGAGTTTTGGGACTTGAGTGTTTTGTGAGCCACCTTGATGTTACCCTAACATCAAGTGTTGGACCTGAGTGTGTAGAGTTGATCTCTATTGTTCAGAGAGCAATCTCTGGTGTGTCTTTGATTTGTTTGTAAACACGGGTGAGTGATTGAGAGGGAGTGAGAGGGGTTCTCATATCTAAGAGTGGCTCTTAGGTAGAAGTTGCATGGGTAGTGATTAGGTGAGAAGGTTGTATACAGTGGCTGTTAGATCTTCGAACTAATACTATTCTAGTGGATTTCCTCCCTGGCTTGGTAGCCCCCAGATGTAGGTGACGTTGCACCGAACTGGGTTAACAATTCTCTTGTGTTATTTACTTGTTTAATCTGTTCATACTGTCATATATAATCTGCATGTTCTGAAGCGGGATGTCGTGACATCCTGTACGACATCTGTCCTCAGTATCAGAATTTCACTCTGGCCCAAAACGAAATAAACACTGAATCACATAAAATAAAATTGCGAAATTTCCTAATTAGAAATTAACTAAGGTAAGTGCTGCTTTATTTGCCCTCTTCAAGTCCACAACCAAAATCCGGATTAAGCCCAATGTTTCATTAATTCATAAAATTAGATTAAAAACATCAAATTAGCTAAATGAGCCCAAATAATAAAATTGCCTAATTAATTGACAATTAAGACCAATCAGTAATTAAAATGGTGCAAAAAGGGTTTACAAAATAGAAGAAAATGATGGCACATCACACACATCAAATATTCACTTAATGCTAGTGAAATTACAAAACTACCCCTAATACAAAAACTAGTCTAGGTGCCCTAAAATACAAGGGCTGGAAAATCCTAAATTTCTAGGATACCCTACCTACATTATGGAGCCCTAAATACAAGGCCCAAAATGATGAAACCTTAATCTAATATGTACAAAGATAAGTGGGCTCATACTTAGCCCATGGACCCGAAATCTACCCTAAGGCTCATGAGAACCCTAGGGCCTTCTCTTGCATCTATGGCCCAATCTTCTTAGAGTCTTCTATCCAATGCCCTTGGTGGGTAGGATTGCATCATTCCCTCCCCCTTGAAAAGGATTTGACCTCAAATCTAAAGGTTCATTAAACTCTGGGCTTCTTCCCTCAACACCTGTAAAAAGAATAAAAACATATATATTAGTGTTGTTTGGTATGTTGGAGTAAGGTAAGGACCGAAAACCCATTTCCTGGGCATCTTCCCATGAGTGAACATAGTTCCTCACCAACTCAATGAGTGGTGCTAAAAGTATAGAAAAATATGGGACAAACCTTTTGTAAAAGTTTTTTAAGTCATGGAAGCCCCAAATTTTCCTTATACTTGGTGGAGTGGACCATTCAGGAATAACCTTTATTCTCTCAGGGTTCGTGGGAACCCCTTGTCGCCATTTACAAAAATAAGGAAAGTAATGGAATAAAACATACATTTTTCTTTATTTTCATGATGATTATTCCTACAAAAAAATATGACGAACCTAAGGTGTCCCATATGAGCACCTAGGTTTGTATTGAAACCAAAATAAGAACAAACCTACCTAATAAGTCCCTATCTACACAAATCTTGAAGTTGTTGGGCGCATGACTAATTTTACAAAAGAGGGTAGCACCACTCAACACATTCACCATATCACCTATTTTAGGGATTTGATGCCTAACAATACCTATTTTGGGCACTGATGTGCCATCATTTTCTTCTATTTTCTAAACCCTTTTTGCACCATTTTAATTATTGATTGGTCTTAATTATCAATTAATTAGGCAGTTTTATTATTTGGGCTCATTTAGCTAATTTGATGTTTTTAATCTAATTTCAGGAATTAATGAAACATTGGGCTTAATCCGGATTTTAGTTGTGGACTTGAAGAGGGCAAATAAAGCAGCACTTACCTTAGTTAATTTCTAATTAGGAAATTTCGCAATTTTATTTTATGTTGTTCAGTGTTTATTTCGTTTTGGGCCAGAGTATTGTAATAGGGCCCAATGACTTTGAGTGACTCTTTTTAAATAGCTGCCTTGGGATTTGTGCATGGCATTCTATTCTGCTATTTTCATTATTCAGAGCTTTGGTTTTAGGTTTTCACGTTTTTCTGTTCCCTTGTTACAATTTTCGTTCTTAATGCAAATTTCCATTTTCTGCTTCTAATTACGAGTTCATTCGTGCTTCTTGTTAGACAAGTGGCCTCAGATATCTTAAGAAGGGGGGGTTGAATTAAGATATTCCAAACTGTTTCCCCTAATTAAAAATCTATTTCACTTTTTACTCAAGTTATGAATTCCCTTAATGACAATCTTCTTAAATATTAATTCAAATGAAGCAACTTGAATATGAATATAAAGCAATAATAAATAAAGGAGATTAAGGGAAGAGAAAATGCAAACTCAGTTTTATACTGGTTCGGCCACACCCTTGTGCCTACGTCCAGTCCCCAAGCAACCCGCTTGAGAGTTCCACTATCTTGTAAATTCCTTTTACAAGTTCTAAACACACAAGGACAATCCTTCCTTTGTGTTTAGAGATCCTTTACAACAAGAGACTCACAGTCTCTTAATCCCTTAGAGAATGAGAAGAAGAAGAGGAACAAATCTCTCTAGAAAGAGATGGATTTTACAGATTGAGCACTCAAATAATTCCTTAAAGAATTGCAATTGAATTGGCCAAGGAATTCTTAAGAGGATAAAATGAATTTGCTCTTTGAGAGGATAAACACTTTGTTGTTCTGAAAATCTCTAAGCAATTTCGTGTTTAAGTCACATATATATAGACCATTGGTGGTCAAGAGTAAAGCCTTTGAAAAGTTGTGACTCTTGAAATTATTTTTCTGAAAATCCTGTCTGGTAATCGATTACAGTAATTGTGTAATCGATTACAGCTTTTAAAATTTGAATTAAAACGTTTACTAACTGCTGGTAATCGATTACCAAAATTGTGTAATCGATTACACAGTCTAAAATTTCGAATTCAAATTTTTGTAGCTGTTATAAAACGTATTTGGCCACTGGTAATCGATTACATCCTCTGGTAATCGATTACCAGAGAGTAAAACCTTTGAGAAACACTTTTTATTTTAAATCACTTGGCCAAACCTTTGCTAATTCAATTAGGAATTCCCTTCCTAATATTCTAGTGATCATCTTGATGTTGTGACTTGTAATCTTGAAGTATTGTCTTGAATTTTAATCTTGAAAAGCCCATTTGCATCAATTGCAACACATCATCATGATCATCATCAAAACATCAAAGCCAATTGCATCTACACTTCTTCTTCTACTTTCATTTACGTTTCTGTTCATTTACGTTTCTGTTTCATTTACGTTTCATGTTTCATTTGCGTTTTCTGTTTGAATCCATGGAAGGCTAGATTTTCTGGTGTTGTTTCCTTTTGATGACGAAGCCCAACTCTCTTTGAGGTTTCGCTTGTAATGTGGGTTCCTAGCAGTTTTCCCTTCACCAGTTATCCCAATTTCGTGAATATTAATCAGTGCACGATTCGTGTTCGATTAATTGCCTTTGAGCCTAACTTGCGTTCATGCTTAATGGACGAAGGGCTAACTGGTGTATGTGGTGCCTAATCACATATTGAAAACCCTAAGTTGATTTTCGCTTAGTAAATTGAAACAGGGTTGGATTAAGTGGTTGACTGTTAGGGACGAATTTTCCATAACCCAGGATAAGAGAATGGCTTCTGAATCAGAGGAAACAACCCGTTTTTAATATTAGTAGTTTCGTATTCCAGTTTACTTGTTCTGCTCTTTAATTACCAAACAACCAAACCCCCCCCCCAATCGTTACTGTTACTGCAAGTATATTATGAACATTTGGTTTGTCACTGCTCGTTGGGAAACGACCTAGGATCACTTCCTAGTTACTGCATTTTCATGTTTATTTGATTCAGGTACGGCCTCGATCAGGCACCAACAAAGCACAAGGATTTAAGCTCTTACGAACCAAATCCTCATCCAATAACTCCTTTACTTGAGGAATAATATGAAGCACAAGAGGTGTGGCAGTGCTAACAAGTGTCTTTTTACAAAGGAGAAGATGTGGAGGTTGTCTAAGAGGGGAATTTTCTTTAATATTTGAAAATCGATCTTCGAAAATACCGTCGCTCCCCTCAATTGATAATTCAAATCATCTATCCTCAGTAGAGGATATTTGTTCTTGATAGTGACTTTGTTCAGCTGCCGGTAGTCTACGTACATTCTCATACTTCCATCCTTCTTTTTAACCAGTAAGACCGGCGCTCCCCACGGTGATACGCTTGGGCGAACAAATTGTTTACTTAAGAGATCCTGCACCTGTGCCTTCACCTCTGCTAGTTCTACTGGAGACATCCTATAGGGCTTGATCGACACTGGATTCGCCCCAGGCACCAAGTCAATAATGAATTCCACTTCTCTCTCAGGTGGTAATTCACAAATGTCATCAGGAAAGACTTCTGGGAATTCTGACACCACCGGTATACTGCTAACTTCAGAGACCTCTTCCACATTCATGGAGAACAACACCATGTAGGTTCGAACATCCCCCACTCCATCGGTGGTAGCATTCTCTTTCAATGGTTCATTTGGAATTACATTTCCACCAAATACTAGCATCTTCACTTTACAGTCTAGAAAGATATGGTTAGTAGATAACCAATCCATCCCCAAGATCACATCTAGATGAGCTAAAGGTAGGCAAATCAAGTCCGCCATAAAAGATCGACCCTTAACAGTTATAGGACACTTCAAACACACCCGAGAGGTGGTTACAGGCTCGTTAGTCGGAGTAGACACCACAATATCATATGGTAACTCCGTTGTACATAACCCCAACCTCTCCACACATGCATGCGATATGAACGAATGCGTGGCACCCGAATCATAGAGTACATCTAGTAGTTTATCAGCAATCAAACACTTACCCTGTATCAAATCGTCGGAGGCAGCAGCTTCTGATCCACTCATAGCAAATACCTGGGAGGGTACCTTTGGTCTTCCACCACTAGTGTTGTTGTTGTTGCTGACATTACCGCTCCTTGTGGGATTAGTAGACCCACGATTGACTGTGTTGGAATTGGCAGTTACCGTCGGTCTCCCAGTCATCCTACACTCTCGAGCATAATGGCCTACCTTGCCACAAATATAACAACGATTCTCCTGTGTCTACTGGAGTTGTGGGCAATTTATTCTAAGATGCGGTCCCCCACACTGAAAGCACTGTACCCTAGTCCCCCTTGACTGGCTCATGTTGGACGTAGCCATAGGTTGTTTCCCCTTGTTGCTAGAATATGGCTTCATCTTCTTATTACTGTTTCCTCTAAAAGGATGGCTTCTCTGTGGTCCTCCAAAACCTCTAGCTTGCCTCTCTTTCATCTTGTCCTCAAATATTCTGCACTTTGTCACCGGTTGATTGAAATCCGTGATCTGCATGTAGCTAACTGCCTGTTGAATCTCCAGTCGAAGCCCATTCTCAAACTGAGCACATAAGTCTTCTTTGTTCCGAGCATCTTGGTATTGAGGCTAGTACTGTAGAAGTTCATTAAATTTGGCCGTGTATTCTCCAACAGACATGTTTCCCTGCTTCAAATCCAGAAATTCCCTCGCCTTTCGCTTCCTGAGATCTCCTGGAAAATAATTTTCTAGGAATTTGTCCTTGAAGGCATTCCAAGGAATCACGCCTCCAGGTGCAGCAAATGTAGGTCTCACGAACTTCCACCAGTTCTCAGCTTCTCCTTGGAGCATGAATGTCGCATAAGGGACCTTATGCTCGTCGAGGCAACCCATCGCCTCGAAAATCTTCTCAGTTTCAGCTAACCACAACCTAGCACCTTCTGGATCATAGTCCCCACTGAACTTTGGCGGGTGGTTCTTACGGAAAGCCATGAGTCCCTGATACTCTGCCGACTCCACATCACGTTCTTGCACTAGAGTTTCCAGCACAGCTGTGATGCGGTCTAGGACATCATGGTTCTGATCCCTACCACGTCCTGCCATACCTAACATGTAGGGAAGCTATTAGTATCCAAGAAATTCTACTGAGAGAGTGTACCATATAGGCTATGACAGTTACAACAATATCCCCCCCCCTCTCTCTCTCTCTCTCTCTCTATATATATATATATATATATATATATATATATACAATAATTCTACTGAATCAATTGCACATTCCTGCTTAAGACAAGAAAGTAGAATTACACTCAATTTGTGACTAAACGTCACTCCCCGAAACCTACTTCCAAGTTTCAGAGATACATAGCATTCACACAGTAAGACCATGGACAGGTTCACTAGAATCCAACTTTTGCTCTGATACCACCAATTGTGGCGTCCCTAAATAATGATTGGTTTAATAGTAATGAATTTAATAGCAAAAACCATGGGAATTTTTTTTTCTTTTTCTTTCTCTCTCTTTTTCACAGTAATTAAATTCAGAAGGAAAATTATCGCTATAGAGTCCTGAATGGCCAGTTCACAACTCTATTCGGAGTCATTTCTTTCCAATTACTCATAACCTCTAAACTATTTTGCTCTTTCAAAAAGAAAAATATACCAGCCATCATTTTAGGTCGTCACGTGAAAAATAATAAAATGCGGTCGATAAACTCTTTTTAATAAAGTTTGTTAACACTTCCTTTTCAAATAACAAGATTAAACATAATTACATCCATCATCTAAAACTGTCCAAAATATGGGAGTTTGCAAAATACATAGTGACATCCAGAGCAAAGGTATCAACTGTGGTGGCTTTAGCCACATATATACAATCATCAAAATTTCTATACAATAGGTCTACCCACCCAAAAATCAAAAGAGTAAACCTAGCAGTCTGTACTAGATACACCCACCCACAAAAAGTATGTAAACCTAGTCTAAGGAGCCTTCTGCTATGATGAAGAGTCTTCACTATTCGCTATCCCTCCAGGGCCGCTCTCCTCTGTAGAGTCTGCCTCAGATGCTGACATGTTATCCTTCGAGGGTCTCCCAAACTCCCTCTAGGCACTCCATCACCACGCGATCATGGATTAACTGCTCTGCCATCGCGATCTACAAGAAATAAAAGAAAGAGGGTAGACTCTTTCACAAGAAATTTAACTATAGGTAACAATACAATGCGTCCCATAAACGCTACGTATAGTCAAAAGGTCTCTCTCAAGGGATTTCATCTCTGGTAATCGATTACCAATGCCCAAACTCGAATTACACAGCTTTTGCACATGGAAACCTACAAATTACACTGTGTAATCGATTACACCTAAATGGTAATCGATTACAAGTGTCCTATCTCCCTGTGTAATCGATTACACCCAACTGGTAATCGATTACCAGAGCCCTGTTACTCTGTGTAATCGATTACACACAATTGGTAATCGATTACCAAAGGTCATTTTAACATCCTGTCTCCATTGTTAAGCCTTGTAATCGATTACACACCCTTGGTAATCAAATACCAGAGGCCAATTTCCAGATATCACTCAAGATTCATAGCTCGCCAACCGCCACACAAGCCTCCATGCTTTGTGGACTTTGTTCTTTTATTGGTTGACTGCCAGGAGATCGCCTGTTTAGGTACATCACAGGTTCTCACTGACTGACTATGCCCGGGTTGGGTCGGGATTGGTCAAGCTTGGTTTTGGGCAATAGCACCCCACCTGACGTCCCCAAGGTCTCCTAATCCCCGTGACATATCTCCAAGTACCACTCTGTGGTCAACAAACAAAAGTAGGAAGACTGACTCTTCCACGCTTTCTCACATCAAGCTTGTTGGATTATGGGGTACCCGTCATATGTGGTACTAGGTGGCAATCGAGCGATGGCTCAAATCAACTCTCCCACTTCCACAAATCAAACATGAACCCACCATCCCCAGTTGCCCACCTTCAACTGAGCTCACGTACTCCTATGCAGCCCTTATCCTCGTTCCTCTCAGCACCGGGTCCCCATTAACCCCTCCAAGCTTCCATAATATCCCAGCAATTCAATTCCAACTATCATGAACTACCCTAAACCAAGAAAACAGGGCAGAGGCAGAAAACTCTGCCCAAAACACATTCACATATTACATCTTTCCTTACTCAGATACCCCAGTAACATTCTCTTCGTTCCGATTCGTTAACCATTGGATCGACTTGAAAATTTTACTGGAGGTTCCTAGTACATAAATCTACATTTTGACCGTTGGGATCTGCTAGAAAATGTCTAGAACCCAATATGTAATACCTTTCCCATAACCAGCAATGCACAAACATTTTCTGCATATGAACAAAAATTCTGTTGCACAATTCAACAACAATTTTCTGCATAATAGGGAAGATTTCGAAATCCATCTTGCCCACATCCAATTTTGCTCAAATTGGATCCTAAAAGTCCTAAATCATGTATAAATCATATTTAAACCAAAATCAAGCTTCAGGTCAAGGTAAATCCAAATCTAGGTATCCAAAACCCATCAATTGAGTGAATTTTCAAGGTTTGAGAAGTGAAAATGAGAATGGGGTAATTTTGGAGTAAACTCTCATCTCAAACAAGTCTATAACATTAATTTGGACTTGCTCAAACTGATTTTAAGGTGAAAACCCCAGCCATTCAAAGTTTGACCTCTCAACATCCAATTTAACCTAGAAAAGGCTCTTTTCTCTCACCTTAGTCACTCATCTTCCTCATTTGCTCTGCCCAAGCTTTCCTACAAGTCCTAATTGACATTTTAAACTAGGATCAACTGAATTTAGCCTCCAATTACCACTAACCCCAAATTTAGATTTTCGAACCCTCAAAACCTCATACTTTTGCTCTCACATCACTACCATTCTCACATTTAACCCTAGGTTAACTCTCCCCATCATCTCTACCAGTTTTCTACCAACAATTTCAGCACACAAACATCACAAAGAATCATCATAAAACCCTAAAACCCAATACCTATGAAAACATCACAAAGAATCATCACAAACAACCAGTTTACTCACATCAAACATGTCAAGTTTAGCATGCTTTCAACAAATTCCTTCACAAATAACTACCATAAGGCATAAACCTTGTAGAACTACCCATCATATCTCCCAAAAACCCAATACCCATGAAATTCATGTGAGAATAAGTCCACCCATACCTGAAATTCGAAGTCCCACAACGCAGAGGTGCGGTTCACGACTCCGAAAATGGCTTCCTTTTGCAATTTGGAGTAGAAGTGATGAGAAATTTTGGAGCTTTAATGGAGAACAAAGGAGGAGAAGAATGAAGAAGAAAAAGCTACGTGAAAGGGAGAAGGAGAGAGAAACTTAGCTTTTATATAAAAAATGATTTTCTTTTCCCCTTTTTCTAAAAGCTATGCCACATGTCTCATTTTGAGTGGAGCAAAAGGGGCCCACTTTTTCTCTTGATGTGACTTCATACTCAGCCACAAGGAGAGAAAAAATTGACCTTTTGAATGCTAAAATCCTGCCTCGGTTTGTGTGTCGCTTCTCTAGTTCCAGTTCCTCGCGTTTCTCTGCACCCGTCGGGACCCGTTTTCGAAAGTAGGCAATATATATATATCAAAACGCTCAGAATGAAACCTTGAGCGTGGTTCAGAGGTTGGTTTTGTTAAATTTTTAGTTGCATGCAAAATGATAATTTTTAGACCAATTAATTGAGAATTAACCTATAACTGTCCAGTTATGGATTACTCTTCGTTAATTAGCCTAACCCGCGTATCTTTCCCCCAATGTACATACTGCTTCCAAGAATATATATATATATATACACTGAATAATACTTATATATATAATTATTTAAAATATATCGCTTACAAAATTTCGGGTAGAAATTTCAGGATGTCACAGAATTGACCGAACAAAAAGGTAGAGGAAGCAAAATAACATCACCTTGACAAAGATGCTCTTGATACCACATAATGTAGCTCCATGTGGAGCTTGTAGGCCTTGGATTTTTTTCATCAATGGAGTCCTTTGATTCTTGAAGTTCAATGGGAAGCGTAATGGATAAGGAAGAAAGATGATTGGAGATGTCACTTCAAGGAGAAGATGAGTCAAGAAGAAGCTCACCACCATAGGAAGCCATGGATAAGAGCTTGAAGGTAGAAGAAAATGAGCGGAGGGAGAGGGAGAGAAGGGGCACGAAATTTTGTGCCTCAAATGAGGTTTGAACTTCAAAGTTTAATTCTCAAATGATCAAAGTTGAAAAAATGAACACACATAGCCTCTATTTATAGCCTTAGTATCACACAAGATTGGAGGGAAACTTGAATTTTTATTCAAATTTCACTTGAATTTGTGGAGCTAAAATTTCACTAATTATGATTAGTGAATTTTAGCTATGGTTCAGCCCACTAATCCAATATCAAGTCCAAGATTCTCCACCAAGTGTGCTTAGGTGTCATGAGGCATGTAAAGCATGAAGGACATGCACAAAGTGTGACTATATGATGTTGTAATGGAGTGTAGCAAGCAAATGCTCACCTCCCCGTCTAAAATTTAATTGGATTGGGCTTCTTCCAATTCAATTAAATTTATTTCCCAACACGCACATCAAATATTCACTTAATACATCAAATATTCACTTAATGCTTGTGAAATTACAAAACTACCCCTAATACAAAAACTAGTCTAGCTGCCCTAAAATACCAGGGCTGAAAAATCCTACTTTTCTAGGGTACCCTACCTACATTATGGAGCCTTAAATACAAAGCCTAAAATGATGAAATCTTAATCTAATATGTGCAAAGATAAGTGGGCTCATACTTAGCCCATGGGCCCAAAATCTACCCTAAGGCTTATGAGAATCCTAAGGCCTTCTCTTGCATCTCTGGCCCAATCTTCTTGGAGTCTTCTATCCAATGCCCTTGGGGGTAGGATTGAATTAAGGGACTTCCAAGCAAAGGATCCCTAACTAGGCAAATGTTTGGAAAAAAGTGATAAAGTTGGCCCAAGTTTCATAAGGTTCCAATCCTACTTTTTAAGACAGTTTACTTGTTAATTACAAGCATAATAGATTCCTAAGTTAATCTCTAACACCTTGTGTTTGAGTTTTACTTTTGAATAAATTGGAATTTATGATACATGAATTTAAACTTAAAATAATTTATTGAATTGGGAACTAGAATAATTACTTAAGGACAAGCAATGCTTAAGTGTGGGGAGGTTGGTAAACCATATTTTGAGTGATATTTTGTGTGAGTTTCTGTGCTGTTTTCATGCATTTTCTTGGAAAAATGTATGTTTGGATAGTAGTTTTACCTTGCAGAAACACAACCGCACAATTAAGTGAAAAGGTTGGAAAGTGAAAAAAGTGCACAACTCTAAGATAGTTGTGATGCAATCCTCCCTAGAAAGGGACCAATCACCAGAGCCATGAGCAAGAGGCTCCAAGAGGATTGAGCTAGAGCTGCTGAAGAAGGCCCTAGTGTTCTCATGAACCACAGGGTAGATTTTTGAGCCCATGGGCCAAGGTTGGATCCACTTATCTTTATACATATTAGATTAGGATTTCATTATTTTTGGGCCTTGTATTTAGGGCTCCATAATGTAGGTAGGGTACCCTAGAAATATAGGATTTTCAGCCCTTGTATTTTAGGGCACCTAGACTGGTTTTTGTATTAGGGGTAGTTTTGTAATTTCACATGAATTAAGTGAATATTTGATGTGTGTGTTGGGAAATAAATTTAATTGAATTGGGAGAAGCCCAATCCAATTAAATTTTAGAGGGGGAAGTGAGAATTTGCTTGCTACACCTCATTGCCACATCATATAGTCACACTTTGTGCATGTCCTTCATGCCTTACATGCCTCATGATACCTAAGCACACTTAGTGGAGAATCTTGGACTTGATCTTGGATTAGTGCGCTGAACCATAACTAAAATTCACTAATCATAATTAGTTAAATTTTGGCTCCAAAATTTGGCTCCACAAATTCAATTTCGAATTCAAGTTAAATTTGAATAGAAATTCAAATTTCCCTCCAATTTTGTGTGATAGTTAGGCTATAAATAGAGGCCATGTGTGTGCATTTTTTCAACTTTGATCATTTGAGAATTACACTTCAAAGTTCAGACCTCATTTGAGGCACAAAATTTCGTGCTTCTTCTCCTTCTCTCCCTCCACTCATCTTCTCCTACCTCAAAGCTCTTATCTATGGCTTCCTATGGTGGTGAGCTTCTTCTTGACTGACTCATCTTATCCTTGATGTGGCATCTCCAATCATCTTTCTTCCTTCTCCATTCCGCTAACATTGATATTCAAGAATCAAAGGAATCCATTGATGAAGAAGATCCAAGGCCTACAAGCTCCACATGGAGCTACATCAAGTTGTGATCAACTCATATGGATTGTGGCAAAGCCAGGATATCTCAAGCTTCAGTGCTAGGATTTCGACAACGGCCATGGTGGATATTACCACGGTTATAATGAGCTTAATTAAGGATACTATCTTTAGGAGTCTAATTAGAGTAATTATTGTCGCAACCTACCCTTCGGCGGAAGGACGACGCGTGACTCGCGGGTGCGTCTTCCAAGAAAGGAATACGCGCGGAGTCGCCACCAACATTTATTTGAGGAAAACGTCGGAAAAACCGGAAAAGACGTGGTCTACAAATTTTAAATGAAAGGCTCGGGAGTTGTGTTTATGCACGGGGAAGGTATTAGCACCCCACACGTCCGTCACAAGGGATGACATCCTTTAATCGAATGTGCAAATGTGACTTCAATTTATATTATTTTCCCTTTTTTACATTCTTATGTCTTTTTATGCCTTTTTATATTTTTATCTATTTGTGGTCGACGAGGGTGTTTCCCTTGCTCCTACGTATTCCTCAATTGTGGTAAGGAATTCAGACCTACGTAGTTCTTTGAGAACAAAGCGTTTGGTTAAGTTGTTTTTATCCTTTTTTGCAAAATATGTTTTTATTGAATGAAAGGTCATTTCAAGGCGTTGGACCATTAAACAATCTTTCGATTCTTTTGAAAAGAGAGAAAACATTAAGGCATTGGACCATTAATGATCTCTTTATTTTTGAAAGAGGTAATAAAGTTACATGTTGATTTTAGGCCTTTAGAAATCTACATTTAACCAATAAAAGCGGAAAAGACCATTTCAAGGCGTTGGACCTTTAAAAATGGCTTTTTTAGGTGATGACAAAAAGTTTGGTTTATGAATTGATTTTAGCCTTTAGTTTCACTTTAGTCATTAGTCGATTCGATTAAGAAAGGAAAATCCCAAAGAAAAACGTCCGATTGATTTTTTTTAATTTATTTTACTAAAAGATATTTTTTATTATTATATTATTAATTTTCCTCTTTTTGGTTTCAAACGTGGTTACGGCATGACCGAACGGTCAGATTTCATTTTAACAGAAATTAAAAGATGTTACAATACGAATGATCGGTGGAAATTTATTTTTATTTTTGATTAGGCGAGAAAATGACTTGAATAAATGACTAAAGCACGTCAAAAGGGGGTACGGAAAGTAAATGAAATGAAAATAAAAGCACGCGAAACAAGTGGGAACCACTAAGGGTACATAGAATGAAGTGAAAAGTTCGATTTCGGGAACTTACCGGTTGAAGACCAAAGAACGACGAAGAACGGTTGAAAATCTTCGCGAAATCACCCACGGAAACGTCACTGAAGCGTTACGGAAGCGCCTCGGCTTGGATTTTCTTCACGGAAACAATTTTTCTCACTAATTTTAAGTGAATCTCAGATACAAGGAGGGTTGAACCACCTGTTTACTAAATACACCCCTCTTTGCCTTTTTTTGCTGATTCTTTTTTCGTAACGCTACGGAAACTTACGAATTACGTAACGATACTTGTTTTCCTTCTGTAATGTTTCGGAACCTTACGGATTACGTAATCATCCTTTTTTTGCCTTCCAGAATGTTACGGAACTTTATGGATTGCGCACTAACACTTCCTTTTAATTTCCAGCATGTCACGGAACTTCACGGATTGTGCTACAATGCTTTCTTTTGACTTCCGGCATGTCTCAGAACCTCACGAATTGCCTAACGATGGGTGCCAAGTACCTCGAAGTGGTCAAACGAGGGTCGCATCCCAACAATGGTTGGTCCCCGGACGAAATTAGGGTATGACAATTATCTTTAGGGGTTTAATTAAAATATTGTCGCAACATGCATCATGATGGGACACTGGTAAAAAAAAGATAGAGAGTGAGTTTTCCAAATGGAAAACGGGGAGTCGCCACCAATGTTTATTTAAGGAAAACATCGGGAAAACCAAAAAAGATATGGGATGGTCTATGGTTTGAGGAAAAGAGTTTAAGAGTCATTTACGCACGGGTAAGGTGTTAGCAACCCACGTGCCCGTCATGAAGATGATAAACTTTAATTGAGTGTGTTAAAAATAAAGTGACTTTTTAATTATTTATCTTTCCTTGAGAACACGAGTTATATTTATTTATATATTTTTTTATTTAGAATATGAAAGCAATTTTCTTAGAAAAGCGGGTGATGTGCCATCATTTTCTTCTATTTCTTAAACCCTTTTTGTACCATTTTAATTACTGATTAGTCTTAATTGTCAAATTAATTAGGCAGTTTTATTATATGGGCTCATTTAGCTAATTTGATGTTTTTGATCTAATTTCAGGAATTAATGAAACATTGGGCTTAATCTGGATTTTGGTTGTGGACTTGAAGAGGGCAAATAAAGCAGTGCTTACCTTAGTTAATTTATAATTAGGAGATTGCAATTTTATTTTATGTGGTTCAGTGCTTATTTCGTTTTGGGCCAGAATATTGTAATAGGGCCCAGTGACTTTGAGTGACTCTTTTTAAATAGTAGCCTTGGGATTTGTGCAAGGCTATTCTGGGAGACTATTATTCAGAGCATAGGGTTTATGGTTTTTACATTTTTCTGTTCTAATGCTACTGTTTACGTAATGCAATTTTCCATTTTCTGCTTCTAATTACAATTTCGTTCTTGTTTCTTCTTCTGCCTTCATTTACGTTTCTGCTTCGTTTACGTTTCTGCTTTTAGTTTCATTTACGTTTTCTGTTTGAATCTATGGAAGGATAAATATTCTGGTGTTGTTTCCTTTTGAGGACGAAGCTCAACTCTCTTTGAGGTTTCGTTTATAATGTGGCTTCCTGGCTGTTTTCCCTTCACGAGTTAACCCAAATTCGTTAACATTAATCTGTGCACGCTTCATGTTCGATTAATTGCCTCTGAGCCTAACTTGCGTTCATGCTTAATGGACGAAGGGCTAACTGGTGTATGTGTTGCCTAATCACGTATTGACAACCCTAAGTTGATTTTCGCTTAGTAAATTGAAATAGGGTTTGATTAAGTGGTTAACTGTTAGGGACAAATTCTCCATAACCCAGGACAAGAGAATGGCTTTTGAATCAGAGGAAACAACTCATTTTTAATATTATTAGTTTCGTATTCCAGTTTACTTGTTCTGTTCTTTAAGTCACAAAACAAACAACCCCCCCCCCCAATCGTTATTGTTACTGCAAGTATATTATGAACATTTGGTTTATCATTGCTCGTTGGGAAACGACCTAGGATCACTTCCTAGTTACTACATTTTCATGTTTATTTGATTCGGGTACGGCCTCGATCAGCGGGGAATTTATGTTTTTATTTTTTTAAAATCGACCAGGGATTTTCCCTCGCTCCTAATATCCCTAAGTGCGATGAGAAAATCAGACTTATGTAGTTCTTTGGGAATAACTTGTGTGTTGGGTTGATTTTATCTTTTTTGAAAGATTTGTTTCAATTGTGTGAAAAAGAGTCATTAAGGCATTGGACCTTGAAACACCATTGAATTTTATGATAATAGTGGAGAAAATCGCTTAAGGCATTGGACCTTGAAGCGATCTTGAGTAATGCATAATTTTTGTGGAGAAAAAGGAGAAATGAGTGATCACTTATTTGAGTATTTTTACCTTTTTAGAAAAGATTTTAGTTTTGTGGTAAACTTTGTGAAGTCAAACAAGTCAAAGAACCAACATGACATTCACAAAATTTACTCACATGTTATTGAAACATCACCAAAAAAGTCAAAGACCTTGCATGGTATTCACAAAATTTACTCACACATTATTGAAATACCACCAAGCAACTCAGAGACTAACATGAATTGCACGAAACGTGAGAAAAAAAAAGGAGAATTGAGTGATTATTTATTTGAGTATTTTTACCTTCTTAGAAAAAAAAAATTGGGTTTGAGGTAAACTTTGTGAAGTCAAGTAAGTCAGAGACCCAACATGACATTCACAAAATTTATTCACACGTTATTGAAATACCACCAAGCAAGTCGGAAACCTAGCATGGAGTGCACAACATAAGCATGTATTAAAGAATACTAATGCAGAATTATAAAAATAAATGAATAATTGACTTAATTATGTAATCAAATAAATCAAATGGGAATAGAAAGGGATAGAATAAAAGTGATGAGTACACATAGTAATTATGGATGCGAGATTGAAATGTGGGAAAAAATAAAATAAGTAGTGGAATATTTACATCACATTGTTAATTAAACTAATTAACTAAGCAATGATAAAAAGACAATCAAATAAAATAAATGATAGGGACAAACAAAAAAAGAAATAAAAATAACGAGTTATGTACTAGTTTACTTATTTATTATTATTTATTTATTCATTTTTTTGTTGAGGGTTAAAGTCAAAGGGTTGAGTTGTACTTAGTCAACACTGACAGAGTGCTGACATGACGGGTCTGGTCATTAGCCTGGGTGACAGGGGTGCATATATAAAGTAGGGGTTGTAACTATCAGTATTCATTTTATTTTAGACTCAACAAGAACGTGTTGGGCCCAAATGAAAGGGGTGTATATATAAGGGAGGGGGATGTAAATAAGAGATTTATATTATTTCAAACTTGCCGAAAATGGGCTAAGCCCAAAATGATAGGGGGTGTATGTATAAGGGAGGGCAATGTAAATAGTAGTATTTATCTTATTTTAGACTTGATGGAAATGGGCTAGGTCCAAAATGAAAAGAGGTGTTAGGTGTAAAAAGGGGTGTAAAAAGGGGTGTAACTAGTTGTATTTATTTTATTTAAAACTTGATGAACCAGGCCCAACCTTCTTGCCCATGTCAACTTTTTTTTTGTTTTTTTTTTTGGACTAGGGTTGGAACCAAGTCAGAGAGACCTAGCCCAACCCACAATTAAGCAAAAGGGTTGAAAAACCCTAGGTGCCTAAGACCCCAAAACACTGTGGGAAAGAGGGCACCACCACAGAGGATGGAACGACCACCTGTCGCCACCAGCGTAGGGCCTTGCGATGGAAGGCCGTCATGGGTTCAGCAGTGACAAGACATGGCACGACAGTGGGGCTACGGAGTCTTAGGGAATGCAAATGGAATACGAAGAAATGTAGATGATGGAGGAATATGTGAAGAACTAAAAAAAATAACAAACAAAACAACAACACAACCCATGTAGACCTCATCGGCGGCCAAGGTGTCCACCAATGAGATGAAATGAAACAAAGTAGCAGATCACAAAAAAAGAAGAAGAAAGAATGAGGAATGAAAGAGAAGAAGGGGAAGAGGAGGAGAGGAAATGAAAGTGCGAGGGAAAGTGAAGGAATGAGGTGGTTGGTTCCTTCCCTCCTCTCAAGATCCATGCTGCTCTCCTCTATATAATTAATGCACAGTCCCCCTTTCCTTGTGCTTTTTTACTGTTACTACTTGACCTAATGGGCTCTCAGACTATTATGTCGAGAGCCCATTAGGTCCCTTTGGGCCTTTTTTCCATTAATGTTTTTTTTTCCGTTTCATTCCTGTTCCTTTTTATTATTATTTTTTTATTTTTTATTTTTTTAGAGTTAAACAGAATTAGGATCTGACAGCTGCCCCACTTTACATGTCTTCTATTGAAAATAAAAGATAATAAGGTCAATGATACTAATTCTGTTCAGGTAATCCTTCAAAAGATCACAACATGAGAACGAAGAATCTTAAAAAAAAGGATTTAGTGTATCAACAAAATAAAGAACTTTGAGTTCAACGTGACAATGTAGCGAAACAAGTCTTGTGACACAAAAGGTAGAGGACTTTGAGTACTATAAACGAAAGGAGAGGACTTTGAGTCCCATCAAACTAAAGCAGAGGACATTGAGTCTTATGAAACTAAAAATAGAAAACGTTGAGTCCTATAAAACATAAACCAGAGGACCTTAAGTCTTATGAAACATAAAGCAAAGGACGTTGAGTCTTATGACACAAACACCAAAGGACGTTGAGTCATATGAAACACAAAGCAGAGGACGTTGAGTCCTGTGAAACATAAAGCATAGCATGTTGAGACCTATGAAACCAAAAAATAGAGGACGTCGACTCCTATGAAACATAAAGTAGAGAATGTTGAGTCCTATGAAACATAAAGAAGAGGACATTGAGTCCCATCAAATATAATGCAAAGGACGTTAAATCCTATGAAATATAAAGCAAAGGACGTTGAGTCCTACGAAACTAAAAATAAAGGACATTGAATCCTATAAAACATAAAGTAGAGAGCATTGTGTTCTATCAAATTAAAAACAAAGGACGTTGAGTCCTATGAAACTAAAAACAGAGGATGTTGAGTCCTATGAAACATAAAAACAAAGGATGTTGAGTCCTATGAAACATAAAGCAGACAATGTTGAGTCCTATTTAACTAAAAACAGAGGACATTGAGTTCTATAAAACTAAAAACAGAGGCATTGAGTCCTATGAAACATAAAGAAGATGATTTTGAGTCCTATGAAACATAAAAATAAAGGATGTTGAGTCCAATTTAGCATAAAGTTGAGCACGTTGAGTCCTATGAACTTAAAAAAGAGGACGTTGAGTCCTATAAAAATAAAATAGTGGAAGTTAAGTCCCATGAAACTAAAAATAGATGACGTTGAGTCCTATGAAACATATAGGAGAGAATATTGAGTCCTATGAAACTAAAAATAGAGGATGTTGAGTCCTATAAAACTTAAAGCAGAGGACATCGAGTTCTATGAAACATAAAGTAGAGGTTGTTGAGTCATATGAAAGATAAAGCATAGGACGTTGAGACTTATGAAACTAAAAGTAGATATGTTGATTCCTATGAAACATAATGTAGAGGACATTGAGTCTTATGAAACTAAAAATAGTGGATGTTGAGTCCTATGAAACATAAAGAAGAGGATGTGGAGTCCTATAAAACATAAAGTAGAGGACGTTGAGTCCTATGAAACTAAAAATAGAGGACATTTAGTCCGATGAAACATAAAGTAGAGGAATTTGCATCCTTTGAAACCAAAACCAGAGGATATTGAGTCCTAGGAAACATAAAGCAGAGGATGTTGAGACATATGAAACTAAAAGTAGAGGACGTTTAGTCTTATGTAACAAAAAGCAGAGGACATTGAATCGTATGAAATATAAAGTAGAGGACATTGAGTCCTATAAAACTAAAAACGAATGATGTTGAGTCTTATGAAACATAAAGCAAGGCACGTTGAGTCCTTCAAAACTAAAAACAAAGGACATTGTATCCTATGAAACATAAAAATAGAGGATGCTGAGTTGTATGAAACATAAAGAGAGGATGTTATTCCTATGAAACTTAAAATAGAGGACCTTAAGTCCTTTAAAATATAAAACAGAGGACCTTAAGTCCTATGAAATATAAAGCAGAGGATGTTGAGTCTTATGAAACTAAAAATAGAGAATGTTTAGTCCTATGAAACATAAAGTGTAGGACATTGAGTTCTATAATACATAAAGTTGAGGACATTGAGTATCTTTTTCTTAGCTTTCCAGGGACTACTCATATGCTCCATTTGATGTTCTGTATTGTCCCTTAGTTCTTGCACAAGGCAGATAGGTCAAGTAAACACAAAATTAAAAAAATTAGCTACAATTCTCAATGAAGCACAATCATTTGCCTACGACCAAAACTGAGTGAAGGTTAGACAATAAGGGTCAAAGAGATTCCAATTGAGCTAAGAAGAATAGAAAAATATTAAACTACAAATGCTCAATCAAATCCCCCCACACTTTATTTTTTGCACTCCTGGGCAAAACTAAAAGAAAGATCAAGAAAAAGAAATTAATCTAAAAATAGCCACAACTAAAAGAAAGGTATGAACAAGGTACACACATTTTTTTAATGGATCCTAACAATGCACAAAAATGAGAGAGATGGAAAATGGAAGAATGGTCTCAAGGTAAAAAGCAATCCATGAACACATGATCACAAAATGCAAAGTGGACAAGTAGTCAAGTCAAAATTAAGAATGTACGATGGTGATAGAAATCTCTCAAAGAAAAACACTCAACCTTACCAAATGTGTATTGGTTTGTGTTTAAGCTCAAGCACCATAGGTAACTAGCACATCCAAATTTTGACAAGATTCTAATCCATTCAACTTGAAATACATATGCATCAAAGGATCAAAAGGACTTTTATTGATTTGTAGTGTATGGCTTAGATAAGGGTGGACATGAGAAGGATATTTAGGCTAAAACTAAGGGAAAAAAGGGGCAATGTGGAGTAAGTCAACAAGTAAAAAAAAGAGTTTGAAACAAAGAACAAAATGGAGAACAACAAAATTAAAATAACAATAACTTACAAGAATGAAAATGAACCATAACACATTTTTTTCTTCTTCTTTGTTTGTACAATTTTTTTTTTCTTTTTGAACCTTTTCATTTTATACTCCCATTTTTTTTTTCTTTTCAACAAGTCGCAAGAAAATGAAATGAAGAAAACAACGAAACTTTCATAAAACAAAGTACAAATTCCCCACACTTGTTTGAAACTCACTCCCAAAACAATTCCAAGGCCCCTTTTCTCCCTAATGTTTAGGACAACATGGTTTTCAATTTTTTTGGCTTGTAATAAGCTACAAAGTGAAAGAAGGAGTTAAAGGCTCAAAGAGGGTGACAATGGATATCAATGCAAGGTAGGCTTATTTGGCTAGTGGCTAAAAGAAAGAAGGCCTAAATCATCTCAATCAATCCATATGAAACAAGGAATGACAAGAGAAACAAGGCAAAACCTAGAGTAATCTAGCATATGGGTGAAATCACACATGAAAGAGCATGAATGGAATAATGCAATCCATCCACAAAATCCCAAAAACTCACAAGGCATAATTCTATCACACATGATCTACCTCAATTTTTTCAAGCCTACTTATCACTTCCACAATTGCAACAATGGTTCACATCAAGCATGAAACCTCTAAACTAAAATGATACATCTCTCACAAATTATACAAGTTAGAAATCCTATGAAAAACATGAGAAAGTGCCTAAATTCAAGAAAAACATTAGAAAACAGCAACTGCAAAATCTGTTTTTTTTTTTTTATTTTTCTTATATGTAAAAGCAGTAAAACAAAACAAAAAATAGAAAATAGCAACAAAACAAAAACATCATACAAATACATAAAAACAATAAGAACAAAAATAAAAAAATAGAGAAAACAAAAAACAAAAACAAAAAAATAGAAAACAGAAAAATAGAAAACAAACATTTTTTTTTCTAAATTCTCCCCACACACTTGAAATTCACATTGTCCTCAATGTGAACATGTAATGAAATGCAAACAAAGAGAAAACATATAAAAGAAAAGGGAAGGAAACTTCTAAAGTTCCATTTAAGGCACATCATCACATAAAATTGGCAAGACCAAAGAGAGGTCTGCCTTAAATTCCTCCTCTACTTGGGGGCTTTCATGAAAAAGCTTGAATTGGTGACCGTTCACTTTGAAGACTTTGCCAGTAACTTCATTTTTAATCTCAGTTGCACCATGGGAAAAAACATTAGTAATAACAAAAGGACCATCCCATCTAGATCGAAGTTTATCGAAAATAAGCTTGAGGTGAGACTTAAACAAGAGCACTTTTGGGCCAATATGGAACTCCTTCCTAAGATTCCTAGAGTCATGAAACCTCTTCACTTTTTCCATGTAAATCTTGGAGTTCTCATAGGCTTCTAAGCAAATCTCCTCAAGTTCTTGCAATTGAAGATTCCTTTCCATACCCGCTTCATTAAACTCCATGTTACAACTCTTCACCGCCCAATAAGCATGGTGCTTAATCTCCACTGGAAGGTGGTTTGCCTTACCAAAAACCACTCCATAGGGAGACATCCCCAAAGCTGTTCGGTAAGCGGTCTTGAGGGCCCATAGAGCATCCTCAAGTAGCTTGCTCCAATCCTTCCTGTTGAGATGCACTACCTTTTGCAACACTTGCTTGATCTCTCCATTAAAAACCTCCACTTGCCCATTAGTTTGGGGATGATAAGCTATAGCAACTCTATGGATAGCCTCATACTTCTAGAGTAAGCCAATGACCTGTGGAAGCAATGCCTTCCAAGATTATTTTGATGATGCCAAAGAATCAATAGTTAAGCAAATTCCAAAGATTCAAGAATCAAGATTCGAGATTCAAGAATCAAGATTCAAGGATAATCAAGATCAAGATTCAAGATTCAAGACTCAAGATTCAAGAATCAAGAGAAGACTCAATCAAGATAAGTACTAAAAGTTTTTTTCAAAACATTGAGTAGCACAAGAAGTTTTCACAAAATCATTACCAAAGAGTTTTACTCTCTGGTAATCGATTACCAGAAGGTAGTAATCGATTACCAGTAGCCAGCATTGTTTTCAAAACTGATTTACAAAGCTATAATCGATTACCATGAGCATGTAATCGATTACCAATGTTTTAAAATGTTAGATTTCAAATTTCAAGAGTCACAACTTGTGTTTAAACATTTTCAAATCATTTTAAACATGTGTAATCGATTACACAATACTTGTAATCGATTAACAGTGTTTCTAAACATTTTGATTTTCAAAATTTAAAAATGAAGAGTCACATCTATTGATGTGTAATCGATTACACCTTAATGGTAATCGATTACCAGTGACTGATTTCGAAAAACAAATTTCCAAAAGTCACAATTCTTAAAGTGACTTGTTTCTGAAGATTTTTTCAAAAGTCACAACTTTCTAAGTAACTAGTTTTCAAAAGAGTCACAATTTTTAAAAGCTGACTAGTTTTAAAGAAATTGCCAAGAGTCACAAACTTTAACTTGAGTCATCAAGAGATTATAAATATGTGACCATGACATGAATTTCACAACAATCTTTCAACAAGTTTCATAACAAGTTTTTTTTATAGATCTTTCTTATTCATTTCTCTTCAGCGCTGTTGCCGCTACCAGCGCTGTTGCTAAGGTGAACCCGATGCCCCCATCTGATCTCAACCAAATGAATCATCCAACGTCAGATATGGTAGGCAAAAATTTGAGAAGTACGGACGGCCCCATGATTTACAAATTCAAAATGAGCACGCCTTCCCACCATATGGCTTGCCTCCCAACTATACACCACCCAATGTGGCGTACACTCCCAATGAGGATGTCAATAACTCCGCTCCCATACTCATTGAGAGCTGACAACCTCATCATGTACATGTCTCTCAACCCATGAGGGAGACACATGAAATTCCCCACAACAATCTAGCCGACTTCGAGCCTTGCCTCGGATATGCCATTGAAGGGTAAGCAGTTGGTGGTATACCCTTGCAAAAAAAAAAAAAACTTTGGAGGGTGTCGCAACCTACCCTTCGGCGGGAGGGCGACGCGAGACTCACGGGTGCATCTTCCATGGGAGGAAAATGCGTGGAGTCACCACCAACGTTTATTCGAGGAAAACGTCAGAAAAACCGAAAAAAGGCATGGTCTACGAACTTTAAGTGTGAAGGGTTCAGGAGTTGTATTTATGCACGGGGAAGGTATGAGCACCCCACGCGTCGGTCACAAGGGACGACAGCCTTTAATCAAGTGTGCAAATATGACTTCCATTTGTTTTATTTTCCCTTTTACGTTTTTTATGTCTTTTTATTCCTTTTGTATTTTTTATCCTTTTGTGGTCGACAAGGGTGTTTCCCTTGCTCCAACGTATTCCTCAATTGTGATAAGAAAATCAGACCTACGTAGTTCTTTAAAAACTAAACGTTGGTTAAGTTGTTTTTATCTTTTTTGCAAGATATATTTTGACTGAACAAAAGGTCATTTAAGGTGTTGGACCATTAAACGATCTTTTGATTCTTTTTGAAAGAAAAGAAAACATTAAGGCATTGGACCATTAATGATCTCTTGGTTTCTTGAAAGTAGTGACAAATTTATGCGTTGACTTTACGCTTTCAAAAGTCCACGTTTAACCAAATAAAAGCAAAGAGGACCATTCAAGGCATTGGACCTTAAAATGGCTTTTAGGTGATTTTTGAATGACAAAGCTTGATTTGTGAGTTAATTTTAGCCTTAGTTTCACTTTGGTTATTAGTCAATTCAATTAAGAAAAACCCCTAAGAAAAGCGTCCAATTGATTTTTTTGATTATTTTATTCAAAGATATATTTGATTATTTTATTATTATTGTGCCTCTTTTTGGTTTTCAACGTGGTTATGGCATGAAAGATCAGTCGGATTTTATTCTAACAGAGATTAAAAGATATTACAACTCAAATGATCGGTGGAAATTTATTTTAATTTTGATTAGGCGAGAAAATGACTTAAATAAATGATTAAATCACGTCAAAAGGGGGTACGTAAAGCAAATGAAATAAAAATAAAAGTACGCAAAACAAGTGGGGACCACTAAGGGCACATAGAATGAATTGAAAGGTTCAATATTAGGAACTTACCGGTTGAAGACCCAAGAACGACGAAAAACGAACGAAGAACGGTGAAAAACCTTCACGAAATTGCCCATGGAAACGTTTTGGAAGCGTTACGGAAGCGCCTCGGCTTGGATTTTCTTCACGGAAACATTTTTCTCACTTATTTTAAGTGAATCTCAGATACCAGGAGGGTTGAACGAATTTGCTCTGCCCTCTATCCCCTATTTATAGGGGAAAAGAGGGAGGTGGTTGCTGCCCAGCTCGCCTAGGCGAGCTGGGTTGCTTCCACCAGAAGGCATTGCCTTCTGTTGGAACATCCTGGAATGCCCAAGTGGGCCTGATTGCTATTTGCACACCCCTGTTTACTAAATACACCCCCCTTTGCCCCTTTTTTGCTGATTCTTTTTCCGTAACGTTACGGAAATTTATGAATTATGTAACGATACTTGTTTTCTTTCCGTGATGTCACAAAACTTTACAGATTATGCAACCATCCCCTCTTTGACTTCTGGAATGTTACAGAACTTACGGATTGCGCAATAATGCTTCCTTTCGACTCCCAACATGTCGCGGAACTTCTCGGATTGCCTAACGATGGTTGTCAAGTTCCTAGAAGCGGTCATGCGAAGGTCGCATCCCACCAAACAGATGGTCCCCGGACGAAATTAGGGTATGACAGTTGTCCCTCTTTACTTGTCTTTTATTGGAGATAAAAGGGAAGTAAAGATAAGACGCTAATTTCGTTCGAGCGGAACATCATTCGACCGATCAAAATCCCTGCTAGCGGAACCTGTCGTTCAGTAAGAAAAGAAAAGGCATCAGAAGCGTCAACAAACTTCAATGTTTTGAAAACGACAGAGTTGGACAACCACGACACTTCCCTTTGCCATTGCACCCAATCGTCTCTGCCCAGCAGAGAAGAATTCCGCGCGTCGCTAGACTTGGATGTTTTTGGACGACGAGAGTGAAAAACCTGTAAAATTTTTGAAAATGATCAGCACCGAACGACCAACATCATCCTGATACTGCCGAATTTGTTCCCCTCGATTGACGAAAGGCGCGAATGACCATAAGGTATCTCCGCCTACCACCTGACTCGCTGTCCCTGGATGACAAAAGGTGCAGATGACCATAATTCGTCTTTGCGTGTCAACGGGCTCGCTTGCCTCTGGTTGACAAAATGTAAAAAAAAGTGCGGGACCATATGGTTTCCCCGTATGTCATCGGGCCCGCCGCCTCTGGATGACAAAAGGTGAAAAAAGTGCGGGACCAAATGGTTTCCCCGCATGTCATCGGGCCCGTCGCCTCTGGATGACAAAAGGTGAAAAAAGTGTGGGACCAAATGGTTTCCTCGCATGTCATCGGGCCTGCCGCATCTGGATGACAAAAGTGCATATGACCATAATTTATCTCTACCTCTACATGTTAATGGGCTCACTTGCCTCTGGTTGACAAAAGGTGCGGGACCATAAGGTTACCCCGCATGTCATCTGACCCACCGTCTCTGGATGACAAAAGTGCATATGACCATAATTTGTCTCTGCGTGTCAACGGGCTCGCTTACCTCTGGTTGACAAAAGGTGCGGGACCATAAGGTTCCCCCGCATGTCATAGGACCCACCGTCTCTGGATGACAAAAGTGCAGATGACCATAATTTGTCTATGCGTGTCAACGGGCTCGCTTGCCTCTGGTTGACAAAGGTGCAGATGACCATAATTTGTCTGTGCATGCTATCAGGCGTTGAGTCTTACAGATAGTAGAAAGAATGTTTATACGGATAACCACTTGGCTATTTCCGCATGTCACCTGACTTCAGGGTCAGTATGACAGAGATTGTGGAGCGGCCGACAAAAGCGAGGCTCTTGCTCCTACGTATCCTTAATTTGTGATGAGGAACTCAGACCTATGTAGTTCTTGATAGTCGTGAGACTAAAATAGTCTTTGTGTTTTCTTCACTAAAATGCGAACATGCTTTAGTAAAGAGACAAAACTTCCAACTGATCAGAGCAACATGCTTTTTTTTGGATGAAAAACGATGTGTCTATTGGGGAAGGAGAGAATGCTGATGAAATTTTCTCATAACCATTAATGAGATTTTGGATGTTAGCATTTTGTTTCTAAATGACCATTTAGAGGAAACACTGGGTCCAACAAAAATATAAGAAAATCACTCAAAGTGTATCAATCTCACACAGGTAAGTGTTTTATCCTAATTCCGAACCATAGATATGTCATGACTTGATTTTGCAAATCATTTCCTATCAAATCAAAGATTACATGCATGATCATGGATCAATAGGACTTTTTCTTGGGAATGGGTTTTTTTGGTGGGAAATTTGGCTTTGAGTGTTTTTGGCCTTTTCCTTTTCTGTTTTTGTTTAGTGTGAGGCGAACAAGTCACCGACGCACAGGATTTTGGTTGGCAACCAAAGGGAGAGGACCACTTTAGGTCGTGGTTTCCTTTCTTTTTTTGTTTACTTGGTGACAATTCTGTATTGTTCAGATGTTGTCTGGTCCAAAGACTTTTCTGCATATTTCTTTTGTTTTCTTCCGATCCTTGATCAGGAATTTTCTTTCTTTTTTTTTTTTGCTTTCTCTCATTCTTCGATTGGGAATTTTTTTTTTTTCATTTTTTGCTTTCTCTCACCCTTTTGATTGAGAATTTCCCTTCCTTTTTTTTTTTGTTTTCTTCCAAGGGCAAGGATTGACATTCTCACCTTGGGTCAAGGTTTATGGTAAGTTGGGATTTTGGCTCAAGGCTTGTAGAACGGCTGGACATGATATATGTCAGGGTTTGGCCAGCGGTTCTGGGGTAAAGGGGATGTCCCACATTATTTCCATGATACACATGCAACAATGATGATTAGGAAATTTTATGCAAAACCGGTCATGCATGCACCTATGTGGACACTTAAGCATCAAGTTTTTATGGTCATGTGATACTAGGGCTCAGGATTCATTTTTCCTATTTAAGTCAACCCAGTGTTTCCAAAATATGTTGTTTTATCAATTTATGCATTCATCCGAATCCATTTTGGGTGTTTGGGAAAATTTTCACAGCATTCACTCTTCAGGTGTATTACACACATTTTCTTTCAAAAACCGGTCATGATCAGTAAAAAAAAAATTCTTCAAACAAAAGTTGGAAGTTATCTCTTTTCAAAAGCATGTTGGTCTTTTAGCTAGACAACTTATTATTATTTTTTTATTTTATTATTTTTTTCTTTTCTTTATTATCGTTTGTTTATTTCCCTTTTTTGTCTTTTTCTCTTTGAAAGGGTCGTGCAGACGAGGGTGCACACTACCTACTTACGTCTAACCACAAGGTAAACGAAAAAAAAAATGCACGAAACGATAAGTCATAAAAAACGGTGACGAAATAACTGAGAGCCAAAATGCCAAATTTAGCAGAAACAAAAATAGTAACTGAAAACAGTAATGTTTGTAACAACATAGACAATAACAGAAAATAGTAATGTTAGTAACAAAAGTACGGTGACCTTGGTCACGTGGCTCCGCTCCCTCCCAAGAAACCGAGCAGGTCAGTTATCTTTTCATCCATATGGGATTCATCTGCCTCACCGGGGAATCCTGCAGGCTCCTCCCCTGCCTGGGCCTCGGGCTAGTCTCTAGGCCATGCGACCTCAGCCCCAAACTGCTCCGGAGTAGGGCATGCAAAAGGGGTGGAACCCTGCCCTTGCTGACTGAGCTTGAACCGGTAGAGACACTCATGTATCTGCACCTGCTCATGGTTGTTGGCCGCCTGCTGGCAAACCAAATGCTACAGATAACGCTCCATGCCTAGTGACCCAACGGGATCGGCTTGCCGAGGTGGTGGCGGTGTGTCTGTGGCCTGATGTGCATCACCCTGCGCCTGTCTAGGCGTGCAGTACTTCTCGATGAAGGCCTGAGTGATCGGCGGTCGGATTACTTTACTGGGGTGACGGGAACTCCGAAGGACTGGCAGAGGCCCGTGATCAGCGCCGGAAACCCCAGGGCCTTGTTGGACTTATCTGGGTCCAGAGGGTGCCTGGTAGGTGCCATACCTGCAAACAAATAAATGGCGTCAGCAATCACCTGGGCCACGTGGATGCTCATCCGTGTCAGGATGGCATACACCAACTGGCACTTAGGCAGAGGGAGATCGGAGTTGTGATTGCTAGGTAAGACATTGCTGAGCAGCAGTGTCATCCATGTCTGGGTCAAAGTGGTCATGCTGGTGCGCATGATCCGCACCTGCCTCCCTGCAGCGGTCCGGGTGAAATCCTGCCCCGGTGTGCACAACAACTGGGCAATGGCTTCCTCATCGAACCCATCAACCCTGTTCCTCCTCTGGCTGAACTCACACTGCTGACCTTCCTCCAAAACTAGCGGGTCACCCAGCAACTGGTTGAGGGCATCTGCGTCAAAGGGAATCCACTAACCCCTCACCCACGAACGCATGTCTTGCACTCCCTCCTCTGTGGGCCAAGCATTAGCATAGAACTCTAGGACTATCTCAGGGTCAAACTTGGCCATGGGAGTCACCAGCAACGTCCAAGGTCTGCGAGCTATCTCCTCCTGAAAGTCCGTATACTCATCCTCCCGGAGCTGGACACGCCTCTCTTTGTGGAACGACCATCCTCTGATGGCCTCAAAGCGCTGCTGGTGCTCGATGCTCCGGAAATGATGACTATTAAACTCGAGGGCGGCACTGGACCCTTCTGCTGTGGCGTCTCTGTCATACCCTAATTTCGTCCGGGGCCCATTTGTTTGTTGGGATGCGACCCTCGTTTGACCACTTCGAGGTACTTGGCACCCATCGTTAGGCAATTCGTGAAGTTCCGGGACATGCCGGAAGTCAAAAGAAAGCATTGTTGCGCAATCCGTGAAGTTCTGTGACATGCCGGAAGTCAAAAGGAAGTGTTAATGCGCAATCCGTAAAGTTCCATAACATCCCGGAAGCCAAAGAAGGGATGATTACGTAATCCGTAAGGTTTCGTCACATTACGGAAAGAAAACAAGTATCGTTACGTAATTCGTAAGATTCCGTAACGTTACGGAAAAAGAATCAGCAAAAAAAGGCAAGGGGGAGTGTATTTAGTAAACAGGGGAAGCAACCTAGCTCGCCTTGGCGAGCTGGGTGGCAAGCTCCTCCCTCATTTTCCTATAAATAGGGGTAGGAGGGAAGAACAAAAAGGTTCAACCCTCTTGGTATCTGAGAATCACTTAAAATTAGTGAGAAAAATTGTTTCCGTGAAGAAAATCTCAGCCGAGGCGCTTCCGAGACGTTTCCGTGGGTGATTTTCGTGAAGATTTTCAACCGTTCTTCGTTGTTCTTCGTTCGTTCTTCGTCGTTCTTCGGTCTTCAACCGGTAAGTTCCCAAAATTGAACTTTTCAATTCATTCTATGTACCCTTAGTGGTCCTCATCTGTTTCCCGTGGTTTTATTTTTATTTCATTTACTTTCCGTACCCCCTTTTGACGTGTTTTAGTCATTTATTTAAGTCATTTTCTCGCCTAATCACAAATAAAATAAATTTCCACCGATCATTCGTATTGTAACACCTTTTAATTTCTGTTAAAATGAAATCTGACCGTTCGGTCATGCCGTAACCACGTTTAAAACCAAAAAGAGGTAAAATAATAATATAATAATAAAAAATATCTTTTAGTAAAATTAAAAAAAATCAATCGGACGTTTTTCTTTGGGATTTTTCTTTCTTAATCGATTTGACTAATAACCAAAGTGAAACTAAGGCTAAAATCAATTCATAAATCAAACTTTTGTCATCACCTAAAAAAGCCATTTTTAAGGTCCAACGCCTTAAAATGGTCTTTTCCGCCTTTATTGTGTAAACATAGATTTCTAAAAAAGCCTAAAATCAACACGTAGTTTTATTACCTCTTGCAAAAAATAACAAGAGATCATTAATGGTCCAATGCCTTAATGTTTTCTCTCCTTTCAAAAGAATCGAAAGATTGTTTAATGGTCCAACGCCTTAAATGACCTTTCATTCAATCAAAACATATTTTGCAAAAAAAGGATAAAAACAATTTAACCAACGTTTGGTTCTCAAAGAACTACGTAGGTCTGATTTCCTTATCATAAATTGAAGAATACGTAGGAGCAAGGGAAACACCCTCGTCGACCACAAAAAGATAAAAAAAATTTAAAAGGTATAAAAAGACATAAGACAATGAAAAAGGGGAAGATAACATAAAGTCATATTTGCACATTTGATTAAAGGTTGTCGTCTCTTGTGATGGACATGTGGAGTGCTAATACCTTCCCCGTACGTAAATACAACTCCCAAACCTTTTCACTTAAAGTTCGTAGACCACGTCTTTTCCGGTTTTTCTGACGTTTTCCTCAAATAAACGTTGGTGGCGACTCCGCGTGGATTCCTTTCTTGGAAGACGCATCCCGCGAGTCACGCGTCGCCCTCCCGCCGAAGGGTAGGTTGCGACAGTTGGCGACTCCACTGAGGATTGTTGTTAGAGAGTTAGGCCATTTAATCTTTTGCAAATGTTTTATCATGACTTTCTCCTTTGTTGGTTTCCCTTTATTTTTCTTATGTTCTTGTATATATAACTCTTTGATGCTTTTTGTGCGTTTTAAAATGTATGCATGAGGTAAATATTTATTCATTTGATGCACACAAACACCAACATTATTTGCACACACGGTGAGTTGAAAAAGGGCCTTATACCCGGGTTTGTGGGAGCATAAGGAGTGGAGGTGAATCTGTGATCATGCTAGGTCTCCAACTTGCTTGATTACAGTGAACCCTCATCTAGAGTTTTTCTCTTTGATAACATATTGTTGCTAGTAGTCCCTACTGCTGCAATATGTTCTTCGAAGGGGATGATACCTCTAGAGACCATCAAGAGAGATATGACCACCTTGGGAATTATCACTAAAAAGCCCCTTTAGCTCCCCCCATGTAGGTCCCTAAAATAGGGGCATGGAGCAAACACGTTGCGTGCCATTTTTCCACTGCCATGCATGTAGTCATAAATGTCGCGTACCCCTTTGCTTATATTTGTTTGTGAATATTGTCATACTATGTACATCCACGTGTTGTGCCTTTCATCATACACGGGTTCTGTCTTGATCCCCTCTCTTTGGCAAACCAACGAGGGTCTGTGTCACCTTCTTAAATACATACGTTGGGCACCGTGCTACCCCAAGACGTTGTATCTAAGAAGGAGACAATTTCCCGGGCTCCCGTATTCATGAATTGCATCTGTGTCATATGCATTTCTTCATGAATTCATCCATTCCACCCATGATAGATGTCAGAGTTTTGATTCGCACTGGGTTTTTGTTTCACTTTAGTAAACATGGGAACAAATCAATCTGGCAAAAGGTTTTATCAAGTCAAGATTAAGGGCCTAGATATCACCAGTATTAAGGAGTTGGGGCGGTTGATGGGACCTCTCCGAATGCAAGCCTTCCGCAAGGCGTACGGAAAGATCTTAGATTTGACCATAGCAGAGATATCCACAGAAGCCATTGTATCACTCGCCCAATACTATGACCAGCCCTTGAGATGCTTCGCGTTTGGAGACTTCCAATTAGTACCGACTGTTGAAGAATTTGAGGAGATTCTAGGATGTCCTCTTAGGGGAAGGAAACCGTATCTTTTCTCCGGGTTTCTTCCCTCCTTGAGCAAGGTTGCAGTTGTGGTCAGGGATTCGGCGAGAGGATTGGATCGCGTAAAGCAAACTCGGAATGACATAGTGGGTTTACCACGGAAGTACTTAGAAGACAAGGCGAGGGATATGGCGAATCAAGAGGAGTGGGTCCCGTTTATGGACGTATTAGCATTGCTAATCTTTGGGGTTGTCCTCTTTCCAAACGTGGACGGTTTGGTGGACCTAGCCGCAATTAATGCTTTCCTTGCATATCACCGTAGCAAAGAGAGCCCAGTGGTAGCTATCTTGGCGGACTTATTTGACACATTTGACCGAAGGTGCGAAAAGAGTAGTGCACAGATCATTTGCTGTTTACCCGCTCTTTGTGTATGGTTGGTTTCACTTATTCCAACAAGACATAAGGCATCCATGTTCGCTCCGAAACCATCGCTCGTGTGTCGAAAAGAGAAGAGTAGATTGGGACCAACACTTGGCTGGGATAGGAGGCAGAACAGTCAACTGGTTTCCACGATGGAAGGAAGGAAAGGAGGGAGTTCTCTTCTCATGTGGGGGCTACCCAAACATCTCGTTGATAGGAACGACGGGTTGCATTAACTACAATTCCGCACTTGCTATAAGACAGTTAGGGTACCCCATGAGAGGAGCACCGACGGAAGAAAGCCTCTCTCCTTTCCTTGTGAGAGATTTCGGCACGTAAAGTTTCAAGGTTATACAAAGAGTCCATAAGGCATGGGAAAGCCCGTTAAGGAAAGATAAAGAACTTAGGGGCATTCGTAATGGCATCATTGGTGGTTATCATGAATGGCTGAAAGTTCGTACACGAGGGTTAGATTGGCTCTCCAAGTTAAAGATTATCAACGAAGAGAACTTCGAAGCTCCGGAAGAGGATGAAGAAGTCCGAGCTCTAAAAACCGAACTAGGAAAAGTGAAACTTGCCAAAGAAAAATTCAAGTTGGTCGCTACAGACGTCCGGAAGGAGTGTGCCGGGTTACGAGAAGAAAATGCAGCTACCGCAAGAGCCCTTGAACAAGAAACCAAGAGGGCTTGCAAGGAAGAGCATGGCCGTGACAAATTTCGTGGAGCTTTGTGGGGAAACAACAGTGAGCTCAAGCTTCGAAGGGAAGAGAGAGACCAATCACGAGCACATAGCATGGTCTTGAAAGAAGAGTTAGCCGCTTGCTCAAGGTCCAAAAGGAACTTGTCTCAGCGTTTATACGAGACAGAGACCAACATGTTAGCCATCGTCAGCAAGTACCAAGAAGAACTAAATCTAGCCACGGCCCACGAGCATAAAGTGGCGGACGAGTATGCCCAAGTGTACACAGAAAAGGAGGTTAGAGGAAGGGTGATCGACTCGTTACATCAAGAGGCAACAATGTGCATGGACCGGTTTGCTCTTACCTTGAACAGGAGTCAAGAACTTCCCCGATTGCTAGCCAAGGCCAAAGCGATGGCGGACACCTACTCCGCCCCCGAAGAGATCCATGGACTTCTCAGCTATTGTCAGCATATGATAGATTTAATGGTCCATATAATTAGAAACCGCTAGGAAGTTTGTACGGTCACTCGAATCATAACTAGTTATAACTTTCTGAATAAAATGAGTTTATCCCATGTTTTTACTCCAAAGATCGGTGCGAATCAAATCACTCCCGCATTTTATCTCTAGCATGCATTCATTTTTTTACCTACTCCTCACGTTTGGTTTTTTTAGGAAAAACACCATAACTAAACGCGCCCCAAGGCATCCCTATTGCACCAGATCCAAATCTAGAACGATGGGTGATCAAGAGGAGACACAGGAACAGATGAAAGTCGACATGTCGACTTTGAAAGAGCAAATGGCTTCCATGATGGAGGCCATGTTAGGAATGAGACAACTCATGGAGAAAAACGTGGCCACCACTGCCATTGTTAGTTCGGCTGCCGAAGCAGACCCAACTCTCCTAGCAACTGCGCACCATCCTCCCCTAAACGCGGTAGGACGAGAAAGGAGCACACTAGGGCACAACAACAACCCCCATTTGGGATACAAACGGGTGGCTTACCCTTATGGATTGCCGCCTAATTACACGCCGCCAGTCATGCATGATGACGCGGGTCACGTTCCTTCCCCCATCCTTAAAGGGGAGCCTCCTCGACAGCCTGACGAGGTCCACGAAGATCATCGAGAGTATGCCCAAGGGGATGTCGTTTTCTACCCCCGATCCCTGTCGAGGGGCCGGCACCCAACACATTGCCTCAGCACAACCCCACAGCACAACCAATATTCTTGTCCACAGAACGACCACCCCCGGCGGCGGAAGAAAGAAGGAAACTCGATCTCCTCGAGGAGAGATTGAGAGCTGTTGAAGGCTTTGGTGACTATCCGTTCGCGGACATGACAGATCTTTGCTTGGTACCGGATGTCGTCATCCCCCCAAAATTCAAGGTACCTGATTTCGACAAGTATAAAGGGACGACTTGTCCTAAGAACCATCTCAAGATGTATTGTCGCAAGATGGGGGCGCATTCTAGGGATGAAAAGTTGTTAATGCACTTTTTCCAAGATAACTTGGCTAGAGCCGCGGTTATTTGGTACACTAATCTGGAAGCTTCTCGCATCCGTACTTGTAAGGATCTGATTACTGCCTTCCTTAGGCAATATCAGTACAATTCTGATATGGCTCCCGATCGCACTCAGCTGTAGAATATGGTTAAGAAGGAAAGTGAGACCTTTAAAGAGTACGCTCAGCGGTGGAGAGACCTGGCGGCATAAGTGGCCCCTCCCATGGTCGAAAGGGAGATGATAGACACCTTGCCAGTGTTTTACTATGAGAAGTTGGTAGGCTACATGCCTTCCAGCTTCGCGGACTTGGTATTCGCTGAGGAAAGAATCGAAGTAGGGTTGAAGAGAGGGAAGTTCGATTACGTCTCCTCCACAAGTACCAATGCTAGGAGAATCAGAGCAACTGGGGAAAAAAGGAAGGAAGGAGATACCCATGCCGTCACTTCGACGCCCGCATGGGTCAAGCCCCCGCAGACCTCTCATGGTACCCATCAGTACGCGCAACATCATCTGAGCTTCTCAGCTCGCGCTGGGAACTCCTCCAATTCAGCACCCGTACAGCCTAGAGCGCCCACCCCCATCCAGAGGGAGGCCCCCCAAGCTCCGGCTCCAACCACGACTCGCCCGGTCGGCAATGCTCACTTTGGTGCCGGTTCCAACGCAATGAGGAACTTTCCCCTGAGGCCAATTCCAGAATTCACCCCGATCCTAATGGCGTACGAAGACCTCTTTTCATCCCTCATCGCCAACCAAATGGTCGTAATAACTCCTGGGAAGATCTACCAACATCCTTTCCCAAAATGGTATGACCCCGACACAACTTGCGCGTACCATGGGAAAACCCCGGGCCACTCCACTAGAAAATGCCTAGCCCTTAAATACAAGGTCCAACATTTGATAGACGTCGGATGGCTGATGTTTCAAGAGGATCGGCCCAACGTGAAAACAAACCCGCTCGCCAATCATGGAGGGGGAGCAGTTAATGCCATTGAGTCGGATAAACCGCGTAGGTCTAAGCCTTTAAAGGATGTGACGACCCCCAGGAGGTTTATCTACGAGGCCCTACAAAAGGGGGGCGTAATTCCCCACGGTGGGCATGAAGAGGATTCTTGTTTGTTGCATCCTGGCGAGCTACATAACATGGAAACATGTTTAGCAGTGGGGGCCTTGTTGCAACAGATGATAGATCAAGGCCGACTGGAAGTCGATGATAAGGGGAGGGAAGAGCAGCATATATGTATGCAGTCCGTAGATGAGAGAAGTTTTGGAAGGCCTAAACCATTGGTGGTATATTTCACCAAGGACGTAGCTCCACGAAACCCCTCGGTAGTTAAACCTGTTCCTTTCCCATACCGAAACAGCCACGCAATCCCGTGGAGGTATGCACCTCCAAGTGAAAGGAAAGAAGAGGCCACCGACATCAGCTCATTGTCAGCTAAGGTGACCAATATCATGGAGCTGAGCAGTGTGACCCGCAGTGGTCGCGTCTTTGCACCCCCCGACCTACTGACACAACCTGCAAACGTTAAAGGGAAGGCAAAAATGGTGGAAGAACAAAATGACAAAACGACCCTCACTTCAAACGAGGATATTCTGGTGAAAGGTCTTCTAGAGAAAAGGGATTGTTGTGGCAAGAAGAAAGTGTCGCTAGAGGAAGAAAGCGAGTTTCTCCGCATTATTCAGCAGAGCGAGTCCAAGGTCATTGAGCAGCTCAACAAAACCCCGGCTAGGGTCTCTCTTTTGGAATTACTCATGAGCTCTGAGCCTCATCGGGCTTTCCTAGTAAAGGTTTTGAACGAAGCTCATGTGGCCCAAGATATCTCTGTAGAAGGCTTTGGAGGACTCGTCAATAATATCACCGCCAACAACTATCTCGCCTTCGCCGAAGAAGAAATCCCTGCTGAGGGGAGAGGGCATAACAGGGCTTTGCATGTATCAGTCAAATGCATGGACCACGTCGTGGCCAAGGTGCTCATCGATAACGGTTCCAGTTTAAACGTAATGCCCAAAAGCACTTTGGAGAAATTACCGTTTAATGCTTCTCATCTAAAGCCAAGTTCCATGGTGGTCCGTGCCTTCGACGACAACCGCCTGTTAGACAAGTGGCCTCAGATATCTTAAGAAGGGGGGGTTGAATTAAGATATTCCAAATTACTTCCCCAATTAAAAATCTATTTCACTATCTATTCAAGTTATAAATTCCCTTAACAATGAACTTCTTAAATATTAATTCAAATAAAAGCAATTTGAATATGAATATAAAGCAATAATAAACAAAGGAGATTAAGGGAAGAGAAAGTGCAAACTCAGATTTATACTGGTTCGGCCACACCCTTGTGCCTACGTCCAGTCCCCAAACAACCCGCTTGAGAGTTCCACTATCTTGTAAATTCCTTTTACAAGTTCTAAACACACAAGGACAATCCTTCCTTTGTGTTTAGAATTCCTTTACAACAAGAGACCCACGGTCTCTTAATCCCTTAGAGAATGAGGAGAAGAAGAAGAATGAATCTCTCTAGAAAGAGATAGATTTTACAGATTGAGCACTCAAATAATTCCTTAATGAATTGCAATTGAATTGGCCAAGGAATTTTTAAGAGGATAAAATGATTTTTGCTCTTTGAGAGGATAAACACTTGTTGTTCTAAAAAACTTTGAGCAAATTCGTGTTATAAGTCACATATATATAGACCATTAGTGGTCATGAATAAAGCCTTTGAAAAGTTGTGCCTCTTAGAATTATTTTTCTGAAAATTCTGTCTGGTAATCGATTACAGGAATTTTGTAATCGATTATAGCTTTTAAAATTTGAATTAAAACGTTTATTAACTGCTGGTAATCGATTACCAAAATTGTGTAATCGATTACACAGTCTAAAATTTCGAATTCAAATTTTAGTAGCTGTTATAAAACATATTTGGCCACTGGTAATCGATTACATCCTCTGGTAATCGATTACAAGAGAATAAATTCTTTGAAAAACACTTTTTAATTTAAATTACTTGGCCAAACCTTTGCTAATTCAATTAGGAATTCCCTTCCTAATATACTAGTGATCATCTTGATGTTGTGACTTGTAATCTTGAAGTATTGTCTTGAATTTAATCTTGAAAAGCCCATTTGCATCAATTGCATCATATCATCATGATCATCATCAAAACATCAAAGGCAATTGCATCTACAATCTCCCCCTTTTTGATGATGACAATACAATACCTGAAATCAAGATTCAAGCAAGCAACAAACAATTGTATATAGATAAAATGTGCGTTTACTCCCCCTATATTTCGGAATTTATGATCACTTGATTTCTAAGGTTGTTAAGCTTTTTCTACAACCTTTTCTCCCCCTTTGGCAACATCAAAAAGCCAAAGAACTCGGGAATCAACACTGATATAACAATGGAGTAGAAAGATATAACAATGGAGTATAAGGCATAACCATCCAAATTCACAAACAAGAAATAATCAACTAGAATCCAAATAACTCAAAAACGTCAACAACCACATAATGTCAAAGCAGAAAAGGCTGAAATCCAAATAACCGCTAGATAAATAAATAAAGTACTTATCGTAATAATTTAAACTCTAAGAAACTAAACAGCCAAAATACATGGCTTATAAAAGACATATAATGAGAAACTACAGTCTAAGAAGACGGAGGCAGTGGTGGAAGATCGAAACTCTGACGAATGTATCCGACATCCTCTTCAAGCTGTGTGAGGCGAATGTCCATACCGGCAAAGCATGTATCTAACGAGTCGAAGCGGTCACCAACATAAGAACGAAGACCCCGTAATTCGGAGAGGACTTCATGAGTGCGGAATCTTCGCGTGGAGGAGGAGGTGAAGGAGTACGTTCATCTTGAGGAGGAAGTGCATCCTTCTTCAGCCATTGACCATTCCGATCTTTACGGTACCCAAAGGAGGTCACTGCACCAGAACCAATTGCAAAGGAACGCTTGACTTGAACAAAGGGTTCATCATCAAGTGGAATTTGAAAATGACGCAAAAACAGAGTAATCAAATATGGATAAGGGAGAGGTGCATTAGCCCGTAATGCCTTATGTATTCGGTACCGAACCAAATGGGCCCAGTCGATCTGACGACCGGTAAGAGAAGCCCACATAAGAATCAAATCCTCCTCAGAGGCTTGTGCTAAATTTGAAGACCGAGGAAGCAAAATCCTAACAATTATATAGTGCATGATGCGATTATCAAATGTTAATGACCCGGCCAGCAATCTACCGGTCATTTCAGCTTGATCATTGCAGACCATGCGACGAGCATCATGACTCGAATAATCAAATTTCCAGTCATCAACAATGGTGCCCTCAAAAGGTGCACCTTGACTGGGTAAATGAGTCAAAGAAAAGAACAGTGACTGATCAATGACCATAGAAATACCATGCACCTCAGAAATGATAATGCCATCCTAAATTTTTAAATTGCAGTAGAAGACCTTTACAAGTTCAGGATAATATGGCAATTTTAATGACATGAAATCAACAAGACCAGAATTTTGAAACACTTGATAGCAATCAAACGTTTCATCATTAAAGAATTCTACGTCTAGGTACTTAGGGTCTAAGATTATTCTAGAAGAAAACTGAGAAAGGTACCGTAGACGCTGATCATCGGATGAAAACAATGTTGATGATCTTGGAGATGACAAAGAAGGATGAATAGGTGTTGTGGGTGCTCCGGATGGGCCGTGGCGGCGATGGGCAACAGCAGCAGCGGTGGAGGATGATCCCTTTCTCTTCTTCGATAACTCTGCCATTTGATGAAGTTTTTACGGATTTTGATCGGTGGAAGTGAAAGAGAAGTGAAAAAGAGGAAGATTGGGCTTTACGAGACGTGATTTGGTGAAGAATTGAGTGAGATTCGAAGATTTAAAGTTTTAGGTATGGAGGAAAACGTGGAGGAGGCTTTGGCTGCGCAGCAGGTCTGATTTCGTGAGTATTTATAGAAGAGGACGTATTGTAATCGATTATAGGGATTGGTAATCGATTACAGGACCAATAAGCCTACTGGTAATCGATTACAGGATGTTGTAATCGATTACAGGCTGCCTGTTCATGTGTAATCGATTACACTGGATGGTAATCGATTACCAGAGCCTATCCTAGGCTAGTTTCTTAAGAAGGGGGGGTTGAATTAAGATATTCCAAATTACTTCCCCAATTAAAAATCTATTTCACTTTCTATTCAAGTTATAAATTCCCTTAACAATTGTTAGTGCTTAGCTCTACTGAGTTTTAAAAGATTGGCTAAGATTTTGTTAAAACATAAGCACTTAGACAATGAAGGAAAGCTGGAGTTGCTGCACATGATGTCCAACGTTATGTAAAGGAATAAGATCGGGCTGCACAATGCACAAGGCAAGATGAAATGTCAAATGAAGAATTGAAGTTGCAGGATTCACGATGTCGGATACAATGTCCAGGACATCCTGCCCAAGAATACTGGAGTTGCTGTACAATGCAAGATAAAAGTCAAGTGAAGAAGTGAAGCTGCAGGATCCACGATGTCGGATACGATGTCCTGACATCCGGCCCGATAATACTGGACATATAAATCTGTTATATCTTTAACAGATTATTGTGCAGTTAGCAAGAGATAAGAAGATCTATCTTTAGGAACGAATTAAAAGATAATTAAAGTTCGAATTTCAAAGTAGAAGAGTTCGTTCAGGGATTAAAGATTAAAGATAAAAACTAAAAGATCAAACTGTATCTTTTAGATCTTTAAGTGCAGATTTTCAGGAAGATGATAGATCTCATCCAGCGCAAGTTTGTTGCAGCCCAGATACACACACTGCTATAAAAACATGGAGGCTGCACGAGTTCTGTACCAAGTCCGGGATTGAAGAGTTATTTTGTGAGTTTTGGGACTTGAGTCTTTTGTGAGCCACCTTGATGTTACCCTAACATCAAGTGTTGGACCTGAGTGTGTAGAGTTGATCTCTAGTGTGTAGAGTTGATCTCTAGTGTGTAGAGTTGATCTCTTTTGTTCAGAGAGCAATCTCTGGTGTGTTTTTGATTTAATTGTAAACACGGGAGTGTGATTGAGAGGGAGTGAGCGGGGTTCTCATATCTAAGAGTGGCTCTTAGGTAGAGGTCGCACGGGTAGTGGTTAGGTGAGAAGGTTGTAAACAGTGGCTGTTAGACCTTGAACTAACACTATTTTAGTGGATTTCCTCCCTGGCTTGGTAGCCCCCAGATGTAGGTGAGGTTGCACCGAACTGGGTTAACAATTCTCTTGTGTTATTTACTTGTTTAATCTGTTTATACAGTCAAACACAATCTGCATGTTCTGAAGCGTGATGTCGTGACATCCGGTACGACATCTGTCCCCAGTATCAGAATTTCAATTGGTATCAGAGCGGGCACTCGAAATCACTGAGTGAGATCTAGGGAGATAAATTCTGATGAACATGGAGAAAGAAGGAGGACCAGTGAACAGACCACCAATCCTAGATGGTACCAACTATGAATACTGGAAAGCAAGGATGGTGGCCTTCCTCAAATCACTGGATAGCAGAACCTGGAAAGCTGTCATCAAAGGCTGGAAACATCCCAAGATGCTGGACACAGAAGGAAAGCCCACTGATGAATTGAAGCCAGAAGAAGACTGGACTAAAGAAGAAGACGAATTGGCACTTGGAAACTCCAAAGCTTTGAATGCTCTATTCAATGGAGTTGACAAGAATATCTTCAGACTGATCAACACATGCACAGTGGCCAAGGATGCATGGGAGATCCTGAAAACCACTCATGAAGGAACCTCCAAAGTGAAGATGTCCAGATTGCAACTATTGGCTACAAAATTTGAAAATCTGAAGATGAAGGAGGAAGAGTGTATTCATGACTTCCACATGAACATACTTGAAATTGCCAATGCTTGCACTGCCTTGGGAGAAAAGATGACAGACGAAAAGCTGGTGAGAAAGATCCTCAGATCCTTGCCTAAGAGATTTGACATGAAAGTCACTGCAATAGAGGAGGCCCAAGACATTTGCAACATGAGAGTAGATGAACTCATTGGTTCCCTTCAAACCTTTGAGCTAGGACTCTCGGATAGGGCTGAAAAGAAGAGCAAGAACTTGGCGTTCGTGTCCAATGATGAAGGAGAAGAAGATGAGTATGACCTGGATACTGATGAAGGTCTGACTAAGGCAGTTGTGCTCCTTGGAAAGCAGTTCAACAAAGTGCTGAACAGAATGGACAGGAGGCAGAAACCACATGTCCAGAACATCCCTTTCGACATCAGGAAAGGTAGCAAATACCAGAAAAGGTCAGATGAAAAGCCCAGTCACAGCAAAGGAATTCAATGCCATGGGTGTGAAGGCTATGGACACATCATAGCTGAATGTCCCACTCATCTCAAGAAGCAGAGGAAAGGACTTTCTGTATGTCGGTCTGATGATACAGAGAATGAACAAGAAAGTGATTCTGACAGAGATGTAAATGCACTCACTGGGAGATTTGAATCTGCTGAAGATTCAAGTGATACAGATAGTGAAATCACTTTTGATGAGCTTGCTATATCCTATAGAAAACTATGCATCAAAAGTGAGAAGATCCTTCAGCAAGAAGCACAACTGAAGAAGGTCATTGCAGATCTGGAGGCTGAGAAGGAGGCACATGAAGAGGAGATCTCTGAGCTTAAAGGAGAAGTTGGTTTTCTGAACTCTAAACTGGAAAACATGACAAAATCAATAAAGATGCTGAATAAAGGCTCAGATATGCTTGATGAAGTGCTACAGCTTGGGAAGAATGTTGGAAACCAGAGAGGACTTGGGTTTAAATCTGCTGGCAGAATAACCATGACAGAATTTGTTCCTGCCAAAAACAGCACTGGAGCCACGATGTCACAACATCGGTCTCGACATCATGGAACGCAGCAGAAAAAGAGTAAAAGAAGTAAAAGAAAGAAGTGGAGGTGTCACTACTGTGGCAAGTATGGTCACATAAAGCCCTTTTGCTATCATCTACATGGCCATCCACATCATGGAACTCAAAGTAGCAACAGCAGAAAGAAGATGATGTGGGTTCCAAAACACAAGATTGTCAGTCTTGTTGTTCATACTTCACTTAGAGCATCAGCTAAGGAAGATTGGTACCTAGATAGCGGCTGTTCCAGACACATGACAGGAGTTAAAGAATTCCTGGTGAACATTGAGCCCTGCTCCACTAGCTATGTGACATTTGGAGATGGCTCTAAAGGAAAGATCATTGGAATGGGAAAGCTAGTTCATGATGGACTTCCTAGTCTGAACAAAGTACTGCTGGTGAAGGGACTGACTGCAAACCTGATCAGCATCAGTCAGTTGTGTGATGAAGGATTCAATGTAAACTTCACAAAGTCAGAATGCTTGGTGACAAATGAGAAGAGTGAAGTTCTAATGAAGGGCAGCAGATCAAAGGACAACTGTTACCTATGGACACCTCAAGAAACCAGTTACTCCTCCACATGTCTATTCTCCAAAGAAGATGAAGTCAGAATATGGCATCAAAGATTTGGGCATCTGCACTTAAGAGGCATGAAGAAAATCATTGACAAAGGTGCTGTTAGAGGCATCCCCAATCTGAAAATAGAAGAAGGCAGAATCTGTGGTGAATGTCAGATTGGAAAGCAAGTCAAGATGTCCCACCAGAAGCTTCAACATCAGACCACTTCCAGAGTGCTGGAACTACTTCACATGGACTTGATGGGGCCTATGCAAGTTGAAAGCCTTGGAGGAAAGAGGTATGCCTATGTTGTTGTGGATGATTTCTCCAGATTTACCTGGGTCAACTTTATCAGAGAGAAATCAGACACCTTTGAAGTATTCAAGGAGTTGAGTCTAAGACTTCAAAGAGAAAAGGACTGTGTCATCAAGAGAATCAGGAGTGACCATGGCAGAGAGTTTGAAAACAGCAGGTTCACTGAATTCTGCACATCTGAAGGCATCACTCATGAGTTCTCTGCAGCCATTACACCACAACAGAATGGCATAGTTGAAAGGAAAAACAGGACTTTGCAAGAGGCTGCTAGGGTCATGCTTCATGCCAAAGAACTTCCCTATAATCTCTGGGCTGAAGCCATGAACACAGCATGCTACATCCACAACAGAGTCACACTTAGAAGAGGGACTCCAACCACACTGTATGAAATCTGGAAAGGGAGGAAGCCATCTGTCAAGCACTTCCACATCTTTGGAAGTCGATGTTACATTTTGGCAGATAGAGAGCAAAGGAGAAAGATGGATCCCAAGAGTGATGCAGGAATATTCCTGGGATACTCTACAAACAGCAGAGCATATAGAGTATTCAATTCCAGAACCAGAACTGTGATGGAATCCATCAATGTGGTTGTTGATGATCTAACTCCAGCAAGAAAGAAGGATGTCGAAGAAGATGTCAGAACATCGGGAGACAATGTAGCAGATACAGCTAAAAGTGCAGAAAATGCAGAAAACTCTGATTCTGCTACAGATGAACCAAACATCAACCAACCTGACAAGAAACCCTCCATTAGAATCCAGAAGATGCATCCCAAGGAGCTGATTATAGGAGATCCAAACAGAGGGGTCACTACAAGATCAAGGGAGATTGAGATTGTCTCCAATTCATGCTTTGTCTCCAAAATTGAGCCCAAGAATGTGAAAGAGGCACTGACTGATGAGTTCTGGATCAATGCTATGCAAGAAGAATTGGAGCAATTCAAAAGGAATGAAGTCTGGGAGCTAGTTCCGAGACCCGAGGGAACTAATGTGATTGGCACCAAGTGGATCTTCAAGAACAAAACCAATGAAGAAGGTGTTATAACCAGAAACAAGGCCAGACTTGTTGCTCAAGGCTACACTCAGATTGAAGGTGTAGACTTTGATGAAACTTTCGCTCCTGTTGCTAGACTTGAATCCATCAGATTGTTACTTGGTGTAGCTTGCATCCTCAAATTCAAGCTGTACCAGATGGATGTGAAGAGCGCGTTTCTGAATGGATACCTGAATGAAGAAGCCTACGTGGAGCAGCCAAAGGGATTTGTAGATCCAACTCATCCAGATCATGTATACAGGCTCAAGAAAGCTCTCTATGGATTGAAGCAAGCTCCAAGAGCTTGGTATAAAAGGCTAATAGAGTTCCTTACTCAGCAAGGGTATAGGAAGGGAGGAATTGACAAGACTCTCTTTGTCAAACAAGATGCTGATAACTTGATGATAGCACAGATATATGTTGATGACATTGTGTTTGGAGGGATGTCGAATGAGATGCTTCGACATTTTGTCCAACAGATGCAATCTGAATTTGAGATGAGTCTTGTTGGAGAGCTGACTTATTTTTTGGGACTTCAAGTGAAGCAGATGGAAGACTCCATATTCCTCTCACAAAGCAAGTATGCAAAGAACATTGTCAAGAAGTTTGGGATGGAGAATGCCAGCCATAAAAGAACACCTGCACCTACTCACTTGAAGCTGTCAAAGGATGAAGCTGGCACCAGTGTTGATCAAAGTCTGTACAGAAGCATGATTGGGAGCTTACTATATTTAACGGCCAGCAGACCCGACATCACCTATGCAGTAGGTGTTTGTGCAAGATATCAAGCCAATCCTAAGATAAGTCACTTGACTCAAGTAAAGAGAATTCTGAAATATGTAAATGGCACCAGTGACTATGGGATTATGTACTGTCATTGTTCAGATTCAATGCTGGTTGGGTATTGTGATGCTGATTGGGCTGGAAGTGCAGATGACAGAAAAAGCACTTCAGGTGGATGCTTCTATCTGGGCAACAATCTTATTTCATGGTTCAGCAAGAAGCAGAACTGTGTGTCCCTATCTACTGCAGAAGCCGAGTATATTGCAGCAGGAAGCAGCTGTTCACAACTAGTTTGGATGAAGCAGATGCTCAAGGAGTACAATGTCGAACAAGATGTCATGACATTATACTGTGACAACTTGAGTGCTATTAATATTTCTAAAAATCCTGTGCAACACAGCAGAACCAAGCACATTGACATTAGACATCACTATATCAGAGAGCTTGTTGATGATAAAGTTATCACACTGGAGCATGTTGACACTGAGGAACAAATAGCAGATATTTTCACAAAGGCATTGGATGCAAATCAGTTTGAAAAACTGAGGGGCAAGCTGGGCATTTGTCTACTAGAGGAATTATAGCAGCTACTGCTATCTGAACGTGCTCAAACGTCTCACTTAACATTAATAGCACGTTCACCACTAAGCCAAAACAAATTCGACCGTTGCTTCACACGCCCCTCTACATTCCTCATTCAAACTTATATTTTCGTGGTAATCTCGTTTTCAGCATTCCCTAACAGCTCTCTGAGATTTACGAAATCATTCCAAACGCTCTGCTTCTCCATGGCTACCTCACCAAAAGAAACTTCAGCTCCTGGTTCACCCTCTGCACCATCAAACCAGGAACGACCTGAATTCAATATCCAGCCCATACAGATGATTCCTGGTCAAGCTTCTGTTCCTGAGAAACTGGTTCCCAGAAGACAACAGGGAGTGAAGATTGCTGAAAACCCTAGCCTTGCAACAAGTCCTAGGGAAGTAGACACGGAGATGGACAAGAAAATCCGCAGTATTGTGAGTAGCATTTTGAAAGACGCCTCTGTTCCTGATGCTGGTGAAGATGTTCCAACATCCTCCACCCCGAATGTTTCTGTGCCTGATGTTGATAAAGATGTTCCAACATCTTCCGGCCCAAATGCTGAAGTACTCTCTTCCCCCAGCAAAGAAAGATCAACAGAGGAAGATGATCAAGCCACAGAGGAGACCCCTGCACCACGGGCACCAGAACCTGCTCCAGGTGACCTCATTGACCTAGAAGAGGTAGAATCTGATGATGAACCCATCGCCAACAAATTGGCACCTGGTATTGCAGAACGATTACAAAGCCGAAAAGGAAAAACCCCCATTAAGAGGTCAGGACGAATCAAGACTATGGCATAGAAGAAGAGCACTCCAATCACTCCTACCACATCCAGACGGAGCAAAGTTGCAATCCCTTCCAAGAAAAGGAAAGAAATTTCCTCATCTGACTCTGATGATGATGTCGAACTAGATGTCTCGACATCAAAGAGGGCCAAGAAATCAGGGAAAAAGGTGCCTGAAAATGTCCCTGATGCACCATTGGACAACATCTCATTCCACTCCATTGGCAATGTTGAAAGGTGGAAATATGTATATCAACGCAGACTTGCTGTTGAAAGAGAACTGGGAAGAGATGCCTTGGCTTGCAAGGAGATCATGGACCTCATCAAGGCTGCTGGACTACTGAAGACTGTCACCAAGTTGGGAGACTGTTATGAAAGTCTAGTCAGGGAATTCATTGTCAACATTCCCTCTGACATAACTAACAGAAAGAGTGAAGAGTATCAGAAAGTGTTTGTCAGAGGTAAATGTGTTAGATTCTCCCCTGCTGTGATCAACAAATACCTGGGCAGACCAACAGATGGAGTGATGGATATTACTGTCTCTGAGCATCAAATTGCCAAGGAAATCACTGCCAAACAAGTCCAGCATTGGCCAAAGAAAGGGAAGCTTTCTGCAGGGAAGCTGAGTGTGAAGTATGCAATCCTGCATAGGATTGGCGCTGCAAACTGGGTACCCACCAATCATACTTCCACTGTTGCCACAGGTTTGGGTAAATTTCTGTATGCTGTTGGAACCAAGTCCAAATTTAATTTTGGAAACTACATTTTTGATCAAACTGTTAAGCATTCAGAATCCTTTGCTGTTAAATTACCCATTGCCTTCCCAACTGTATTGTGTGGCATTATGTTGAGTCAACATCCCAATATTTTAAACTACACTGACTCTGTCATGAAGAGAGAATCTCCTCTATCCCTGCATTACAAATTGTTTGAGGGGACACATGTCCCAGACATTGTCTCGACATCAGGGAAAGCTGCTGCTTCAGGTGCTGTGTCCAAGGATGCTTTGATTGCTGAACTCAAGGACACATGCAAGGTGCTGGAAGCAACCATCAAAGCCACCACAGAGAAGAAGATGGAGCTGGAACGGCTGATCAATAGGCTCTCAGAAAGTGGCATTAATGATGGAGAAGCAGCTGAGCAAGAAGATGAAGCAGCTGAGGAAGAGGTAGAAGCAGCCGAGGAAGAAAAAGAAGCTGCTGAGGAAGAGGAAGATGCAGCAGAGAATACTGAATCAGATGATGATTCTGAAGCCACCCCATGATCATCAGACCTTTATATTTTTTTGCTTTTTACTAGCTATAGGGGCATGTCCCTTTGAACAATGGTTTACTATGGGTCTGTAATATTTGCACCTTACGTTCATGCATTCTACTTTTGTCAAATTTGTGTCTAAAAAGGGGGAGTAGTAGTATATGTATGTATGATGCATGATTTTGAGCAGTAGGATACTATGTATGCAATAGTCGTATTATGCATGATTGATACGATGTATGGCAGTAGGATACGATGTATGCATGACTCATGATTTTGAGGGGGAGTTGTATGTATATGACTTTGAGGGGGAGACTGCTGCTGCTGATGATGACTGGTGTAAGCTACTAGTAGCTGATAGAAGATGCTGCAGTAAGAGCATGAAGACAGGGGGAGCAAAAAGCTGATGTCACATGAGATGTCTCGACATCCTGGAAAAGACTAGTAGCTGATAGAAGATGCTGCAGTGAAAGAGCATTGAGACAGGGGGAGCAGAAAGCTGATGTCACGTGAGATGTCTTGACATCCTGAAGAAGACTTGTAGATTTGCAACTTGCAGAATTTCCGCTGTGCTTGATTACTCTGATAATGAAAGTTGCTGATCCCACTTGCATACCTGCTCGTACCTGCTCAGGAAGTGTCTAAGTATGTTTTAGACAAAATTTGCCAAAGGGGGAGATTGTTAGTGCTTAGCTCTACTGAGTTTTAAAAGATTGGCTAAGATTTTGTTAAAACATAAGCACTTAGACAATGAAGGAAAGCTGGAGTTGCTGCACATGATGTCCAACGTTATGTAAAGGAATAAGATCGGGCTGCACAATGCACAAGGCAAGATGAAATGTCAAATGAAGAATTGAAGTTGCAGGATTCACGATGTCGGATACAATGTCCAGGACATCCTGCCCAAGAATACTGGAGTTGCTGTACAATGCAAGATAAAAGTCAAGTGAAGAAGTGAAGCTGCAGGATCCACGATGTCCTGACATCCGGCCCGATAATACTGGACATATAAATCTGTTATATCTTTAACAGATTATTGTGCAGTTAGCAAGAGATAAGAAGATCTATCTTTAGGAACGAATTAAAAGATAATTAAAGTTCGAATTTCAAAGTAGAAGAGTTCGTTCAGGGATTAAAGATTAAAGATAAAAACTAAAAGATCAAACTGTATCTTTTAGATCTTTAAGTGCAGATTTTCAGGAAGATGATAGATCTCATCCAGCGCAAGTTTGTTGCAGCCCAGATACACACACTGCTATAAAAACATGGAGGCTGCACGAGTTCTGTACCAAGTCCGGGATTGAAGAGTTATTTTGTGAGTTTTGGGACTTGAGTCTTTTGTGAGCCACCTTGATGTTACCCTAACATCAAGTGTTGGACCTGAGTGTGTAGAGTTGATCTCTAGTGTGTAGAGTTGATCTCTAGTGTGTAGAGTTGATCTCTAGTGTGTAGAGTTGATCTCTTTTGTTCAGAGAGCAATCTCTGGTGTGTTTTTGATTTAATTGTAAACACGGGAGTGTGATTGAGAGGGAGTGAGCGGGGTTCTCATATCTAAGAGTGGCTCTTAGGTAGAGGTCGCACGGGTAGTGGTTAGGTGAGAAGGTTGTAAACAGTGGCTGTTAGACCTTGAACTAACACTATTTTAGTGGATTTCCTCCCTGGCTTGGTAGCCCCCAGATGTAGGTGAGGTTGCACCGAACTGGGTTAACAATTCTCTTGTGTTATTTACTTGTTTAATCTGTTTATACAGTCAAACACAATCTGCATGTTCTGAAGCGTGATGTCGTGACATCCAGTACGACATCTGTCCCCAGTATCAGAATTTCAACAATGAACTTCTTAAATATTAATTCAAATAAAAACAATTTGAATATGAATATAAAGCAATCATAAACAAAGGAGATTAAGGGAAGAGAAAGTGCAAACTCAGATTTATACTGGTTCAGCCACACCCTTGTGCCTACGTCCAGTCCCCAAGCAACCCGCTTGAGAGTTCCACTATCTTGTAAATTCCTTTTACAAGTTCTAAACACACAAGGACAATCCTTCCTTTGTGTTTAGAATTCCTTTACAACAAGAGACCCACGGTCTCTTAATCCCTTAGAGAATGAGGAGAAGAAGAAGAATGAATCTCTCTAGAAAGAGATAGATTTTACAGATTGAGCACTCAAATAATTCCTTAATGAATTGCAATTGAATTGGCCAAGGAATTTTTAAGAGGATAAAATGATTTTTGCTCTTTGAGAGGATAAACACTTGTTGTTCTAAAAAACTCTGAGCAAATTCGTGGTATAAGTCACATATATATAGACCATTAGTGGTCATGAATAAAGACTTTGAAAAGTTGTGACTCTTAGAATTATTTTTCTGAAAATTCTGTCTGGTAATCGATTACAGGAATTTTGTAATCGATTACAGCTTTTAAAATTTGAATTAAAACGTTTATTAACTGTTGGTAATCGATTACCAAAATTGTGTAATCGATTACACAGTCTAAAATTTTGAATTTAAATTTTAGTAGCTGTTATAAAACATATTTGGCCACTGGTAATCGATTACATCCTCTGGTAATCGATTACAAGAGAATAAATTCTTTGAAAAACACTTTTTAATTTAAATTACTTGGCCAAACCTTTGCTAATTCAATTAGGAATTCCCTTCCTAATATACTAGTGATCATCTTGATGTTGTGACTTGTAATCTTGAAGTATTGTCTTGAATTTAATCTTGAAAAGCCCATTTGCATCAATTGCATCATATCATCATGATCATCATCAAAACATCAAAGGCAATTGCATCTACACTGCCGGGAGGTTAGGGGAGATATCAACCTCCCTATACAGATAGGCCCTCATACCTGTCAGGTTACCTTTCAAATAATGGATATTAACCCCGCTTACAGCTGCCTTTTGGGACGCCCGTGGATCCACTCGGTGGAAGTCGTTCCCTCTACACTCCACCCAAAATTGAAATTTGTAGTGGAGGGGCATTTGGTTATCGCATCGGGCGAGGAAGACATCTTGGTGAGTTGCCCATCCTCTATGCCATATGTGGAAGTCGCAGAGGAGTCATTAGAAACCGCCTTCCAGTATTTTGAGGTGGTAAGCATTGACTCCGTAGATTCCTTCTTTGGGCAACCTTGCCTGTTCGATACGGCAGTAATGGTGCCCTGGGTGATGTTGGGGAATGGTTACGAGCCTGGAATGGGTTTAGGCAAAGACAACGGCGGTAGAACCAGCCTGATAAGCGCCAGAAGAAACCGTGGGATGTTTAGGTTAGGCTATAAACCCACACAAACAGACATAAGGAAAAGCGTTGCAGGAAGGAAGAGCGAAGGTCAAGGCTCACGATTGGGACGAGAAGTTGAAGGTGGCCCACCTTACCACATCAGTAGGAGCTTTATAAGCACGGGTCAAGGACATGAAGGCTAAGTCGTTGCGATATGCGAAGATGATTCTTCGAGTGGGTCGGATTTGGTACGACCATGCCCTCCTGGTTTCCGACTAGGAAATTGGCGAGTGGAGGAGCGCCCGGACATTTACGCGACAAGCATAATGTAACCCTTTGTGGCTTTTAAACTCTACAGTTGTGCCTAGGCTTTAAAGTTTCATTTTGTTAAGGCTTTATGTCTTTTGTTCCTAAATTTATAATACAAAGATCTTTCTTCATCTGTTCCTACGTCTCTACCCATTCTCATCCATTTGTATGTTTATTTCTTTACGTTTAAAACGCCAGATTCGACGATGAGTCCCTCGAAGGTACTAATACCTGGGACCCGACCATCGATTTCGAGCAAGAAACGGATCAAACGGAGGATGAAGAGAACAAAGATGTGGGACTTCCCCCGGAGTTGGAGAAGATAGTCGCCCATGAGGACCAAGAGATGGGGCCTCATCAAGAAGAGACAGAACTAGTGGACTTAGGAACCGACAGTGATAAAAAAGAAGTAAAGATAAGCACGGGTATGACTGCACGCATCCGCGAAGAATTGATAGCCCTGCTAAAAGACTACCAAGACATATTTGCTTGGTCGTACCAAGATATGCCCGGTTTGAGTTCTAATATCGTACAGCACAAATTACCTCTAAATCCTGAGTGTTCCCCGATAAAACAAAAACTGAGGAGGATGAAGCCCGAGACATCCTTGAAAATAAAAGAAGAGGTAAAGAAACAATTTGACACTGGTTTTTTGGCTGTCGCTCGGTACCCAGAATGGGTTGCCAACATTGTACCAGTCCCTAAGAAGGATGGGATGGTACGAATGTGTGTGGATTATCGGGACCTGAATCGAGCCAGTCCCAAAGACAATTTTCCTCTGCCGCAGATCGACATCCTTGTCAAAAATACGACCAATTTCGCTTTGTTTTCCTTCATGGATGGGTTCTCTAGTTACAATCAGATAAAAATGGCACCGGAGGATATGGGGAAGACTACCTTCGTCACCCTGTGGGGAACGTTCTATTATAGGGTGATGACTCAAGAACGCCGGGGCAACTTATCAACGGGCTATGGTGGCTTTGTTCCATGATATGATGCACCGAGAAATCGAGGTCTATGTGGACGACATAATTTCCAAGTCTAAGACCGAGGAGGAACACCTTGTCAACCTTCGGAAGTTGTTTGAAAGGCTTAGGAAGTATCAATTGAGGTTAAACCCCGTTAAGTGCACTTTCGGGGTCAAATCAGGGAAATTGCTAGGTTTCATCGTGAGCCAGAAAGGGATAGAGGTGGACCCCGAAAAGGTGAAAGCCATCCTTGAGATGCCGAAACCCCGTACCGAGAGGCAGGTCCAAGGTTTCCTGGGACGTTTGAATTATATTTCCAGATTCATATCACAGCTCACCGCTATTTGTGAGCCATTGTTCAAACTTTTACGCAAAAACCAATCCGTCCGCTGGAACGAGGATTGTCAAGAGGCGTTTGGAAGGATCAAACAGTGTCTCATGAACCCTCTTGTGCTTATGCCGCCGGTACCTGGAAGGCCTCTCATCTTGTATATGACGATTTTGGACGAGTCGATGGGATGTATGCTGGGGCAACATGACGAGTCTGGGAAGAGAGAGCGTGTTATCTACTACTTGAGTAAGAAGTTCACAGCCTGTGAAATGAATTACTCCCTGCTCGAAAGAACGTGTTGTGCTTTAGTCTGGGCGTCCCACCGTCTAAGACAATGCATGCTGAGCCATACCACCTGGTTGATATCCAAGATGGACCCAGTTAAGTACATCTTCGAGAAGCCTGCTCTCACAGGACGGATTGCCCGATGGCATGTTTTGCTATCCGAGTTCGATATAGTCTACGTCACCCAAAAGGCGATAAAAGGAAGTGCCTTGGCAGATTATTTGGCTCAGTAGCCTCTCAATGACTATCAGCCAATGCATCCCGAATTCCCGGATGAGGACATCATGGCCTTGTTTGAGGAAAAACTAGACGAGGATCGGGACAAGTGGACCATGTGGTTTGATGGAGCATAAAAAATTCTAGGCCATGGCATTAGAGCAGTATTGGTCTCTCCAGAAAATCAATGTATACCTTTCACAGCCAGGCTGGGGTTTGACTGCACCAACAATATGGCTGAGTATGAAGCGTGTGCCCTGGCCGTCCAGGCAGCAATTGACTCTAATGTCAAACTGCTCAAAGTGTACGGGGACTCAACACTGGTGATTCACCAGCTGAGAGGGGAATGGGAAACTAGAGACCCCAAGTTGATACCTTACAAAGCCTATATCAAGGAGTTGGCTGATTCCTTTGATGAGATCTCCTTCCATCATGTTCCCCGGGAGGAAAATCAAATGGCGGATGCGCTTGCTACTTTGGCATCCATGTTCCGGCTAACACCGCACGAGGACCTACCATACATTGAGTTCTGGTGTCGTGGCAGACCCGCACATTGTTGTCAGGTGGAAGAGGAATGGGACGGTAAGCCTTGGTATTTCGATATCAAGCGATTCGCTGAAAGCAAAGAGTACCCACCGGGGGCTTACGACAATGATAAAAGGACATTGAGGAGATTGGCAGCCGGTTTCTTCATGAGTGGGAGCATACTATATAAGAGAAACCATGACATGACCCTCTTGCGATGCATGGATGCCAAAGAGGCGAACCACATGATCGAGGGAAGTCCACAAGGGTTCGTTTGGAATGCACGCCAATGGGCATGCTATGGCCTGGAAGATCCTGAGAGTAGGTTATTACTGGCTCACCATGGAAAGTGATTGCTGCACCCATGTAAGGAAATGTCATAAATGTCAAGCGTTCGCGAACAATGTTGATGCCCCGCCACATCCTCTGAATGTCATGTCCGCCCCTTGGCCTTTTTCCATGTGGGGGATAGACGTCATAAGGGCCATTGAACCCAAGGCTTCAAACGGTCATCGCTTCATTCTCATGGCAATAGATTATTTCACCAAATGGGTCGAAGCGACTTCCTACACCAATGTCACGAGGAGTGTAGTGGTCAGATTCATAAAGAGGGAGCCGATTTGTCGGTACGGACTCCCTAGGAAGATCATTACTGACAATGGCACCAATCTGAATAACAAAATGATATAGGAAATGTGCATGGATTTCAAAATCCAGCATCACAATCCCACACCCTATCACGGAGCCATAGAAGCAGCCAACAAGATTATTAAGAAGATGACAGTGTCGTACAAAGATTGGCATGAGATGTTGCCTTTTGCCCTGCATGGATATCGAACTTCGGTACAAACTTCTACTGGGGCAACACCGTACTCCTTGGTTTATGGAACAGAAGCGGTACTCCCGTTTGAGGTAGAGGTCCCTTCCCAGAGGATACTAGCAGAATCATGCTTAGAAGAATCAGAGTAGGCTCAAACACGCTACGACCAACTCAACCTTATTGAAGGTAAGCGCTTGACGGCCATGAGGCATGGGCGCCTGTATCAACAAAGAATGAAGAACGCGTTCGACAAGAAGGTGCGCTTGCGCAAGTTCCATGAGGGGGACCTTGTGCTGAAGAAGATGTCCCACACTGTTAAAGATAATCAAGGGAAGTGGGCCCCGAACTACGAAAGGCCTTTCATTGTGAAAAGGGCTTTTTCCGGAGGGGCCCTGGTGCTCACCAACATGGATGGCGAGGAGCTACCTTCACCCGTGAACTCCGATGTTGTCAAGCGATACTACGCTTAAGATCTGGGGCAATTAAGGAAGTTGTTGCATGTTATTATATTTTTGTGTGTTCTTCTTGGTTTCCCCCAGGGATTCCTATCCACTGTAATTTTCTCGTCACGGTCGTTTAAAAGAAGAGAACATGAGATTGAGGCTTCAGTCCTCACTTTGTGCTTTAAACCATGTGCAGTTTATGATAACCTGAGCCTTTTCGCTCAATTCACGGGATGCCCCAAGCACTTAATTAAAACGGAACCTGACCAGCTTTCACTAAAAAGATTGTTGCATTTGAAAAATTCATGCATATTTTGTTATCTTATGACAAGAGCAGAATCGTCTTAAGCAGTGGTCAGATGTCGGGACGAGGCTGAAGGCAGAAACCAATCAAGGTAAAACAGTAACGCGACCACAGTTTTGTTGCGCGATGTCGTTTCCTACTTTCAGGTACTTAGGGACGTACGCAAGTAGAGGCTAGGGTCACGACCGATAGATCTTCGTCCCTTGCCCAGCTCTGGACAAACGGAAAGCGCCGCTGGGAGGCAGCCTAGTATCCTTTAAATTCCCAGTAATTATTACTGTTATGTCTTTAAAGTAAATATTGGATGCCTAATCTACCCCAAGGGGGTTCGAGTAAGCGAACGCCGACCCGTAAAGAGCCATACTGATGTCTTCCCTAAAAAAAAAGTACAGTTTAGCTCGCCTGGGCGAGCAACCCCTACACGAGATGGGTTAAAAGAGGGGTAGGGGAACGTTTTCTTCACCCAAAACTTCTCCCCCCCCCCCCACTTTCAAAAAACGCAAAGCCACAGGACTTGCTGTTTTTGTTCCCCAAGCCACCTTTGGTTGCATTTTGCTTCCATTTTTTATACTCCTACTCACTCCAACAAGTAAGTATCTCATTCTTGAGCTTTCTAGCTTTCCATTGATGTATCTTGGTCTTCTTTTGGTGCTCTAAATTGTGTGAATGTGCCCAAATCTGTGGGGCAATTTTGGCTTTGTTTCATGCTTGATTAGTTTGAGTTAGGGGGTTGTAAGGGATGGCCCTAGGCCTATGGTGCATTCTGAAGCAATGGGGCATGCCACATTGCCCCCATTCCCTTGCTATTCATGCCTAAACATGCGCCCACCAAGTGCTCGGTGAAATGCCTCAATGACATTTGGGCATGGTTTTGTGAACTTTGGATTGTAGGGCTGTTTTGTGTGTATAGGGACAACATGTAGAGTTTAAAATAAGTGCCCAAATTAAGGACTTAGAACTAGGAATCCAAGCCTTTGGTTTTGAGTACAAGAAAACATAAAAACGAAGGGATTAAAATAGGGATTTCCCTTTAGGGCAGCGGCTGATTTGTTGGGGCTGCACCATGATGTTTGCCTAGTTTGTATAAAGATGTTATTCACCATGTGCATGTATATATAGAATAGGTAGCAAGAGAAAAATACCCTTCAAATGAAACGTGTACATGTTGAATAGGTGGTCAAGCGCTTTTTGAATGTACACATGTTGGATGTGGCACGAAAATGCTTCCCCAAAATGAATATATGATGTGGAATTGCCTTTCAAGTGTAGATAGATGGCATGAAAATTCCTTTTCAAATAAATGCAAGTGTGTGCAAGACATGAGAGTGGCTCTCCAATGTGCATATATGTATAAATAAATGTGAATGAAACAACAAAAATTTTGTATGTTGATGCAATCCTACCCCCCAAGGGTATTGGATAGAAGACTCCAAGAGGCTTGGGCTAGAGCTACTAAAGAAGGCCCTAGGGTTCTCATGAACCTTAGGGTAGATTTTTTTAGCCCATGGGTCAAGGTTGGATCCACTCTTCTTTGTAAATATTAGAATAGGTTTTTTCCTTCTTTTGGGCCTTGTGTAGACAAAGGATCAAGCTGAAAGTTTTGATGATGCCAAAGGATTACATGAATCATATGCTTCCCAAAGATTTACTCAAGACAAAGCAATTAATCAAGATGGATGATCAAGACAGTCTATAGAGTCTTAGAAAGGATATTAAAATGGAAGGGAATTCCAATTGGATTAGCAAAAGGTTTGGCCAAGAATTTTAAGCTAAAAAGTGTTTTTCAACAAATTTACTCTCTGGTAATCGATTACCAGAGGATGTAATCGATTACCAGTGGCCAAAACTGATTTGCAACAGCTATTAAAATTTGAATTCAAAATTTGCACTGTGTAATCGATTACACATATATGGTAATCGATTACCAGCAGTTTCTGAACGTTTTAATTCAAATTTTAAAAGTTGTAATCGATTACACAATTATTGTAATCGATTACCAGACAAGATTTTCAGAAAAATAATTTCAAGAGTCACAACTTTTCAAAGGCTTTATTCATGACCACCAATGGTCTATATATATGTGACTTAAACACGAAATTGCTCAGAGATTTTCAGAACAACAAGTTTTTATCCTCTCAAAGAGCAAATTCATTTTATCCTCTTAAGAATTCCTTGGCCAATTCAATTGCAATTCATTAAGGAATTATTTGAGTGCTCAATCTGTAAAATCCATCTCTTTCTAGAGAGATTTGTTCTTCTTCTTCTTCTCATTCTCTAAGGGATTAAGAGACTGTGAGTCTCTTGTTGTAAAGGATCTCTAAACACAAAGGAAGGATTGTCCTTGTGTGTTTAGAACTTGTAAAAGGAATTTACAAGATAGTGGAACTCTCAAACGGGTTGCTTGGGGACTAGACGTAGGCACAAGGGTGTGGCCGAACCAGTATAAAACTGAGTTTGCATTTTCTCTTCCCTTAATCTCCTTTATTTATTATTGCTTTATATTCATATTCAAATTGTTTCATTTGAATTAATATTTAAGAAGATTGTCATTAAGGGAATTCATAACTTGAGTAAAAAGTGAAATAGAATTTTAATTAGGGGAAATAGTTTGGAATATCTTAATTCAACCCCCCCTTCTTAAGATATCTGAGGCCACTTGTCTAACACCTTGTATTTTGGCCATTCTAGTAGTATAGGGTTTTAGCCTTGTATTTTAGGGCATTTTGAGTATTCTTTGTAGTAGGGACTTTTTTTTGTATTTTCATGTATTTTGTCATGGGGGTGAGCTTAGCTATTATAGGGGGTGTGTAGCTAAGCTCTAGCTTCTCATCTCAAGGAGGTGAGCTTAGCTATTAGAGAGGTGTGTGTTGCTAAGCTCTAGCTTCTTTAGGAATCTTCTTAAGGAAGCTTCTCAAGGAGGTAAGCTTAGTTATGAGAGGGGTGTGTGTAGCTAAGCTCTAGCTTCTCAAGGAAGTTTTCTCAAATAAGCTTCTCAAGGAATTTTTCTCAAAGAAGCTTCTCAAGGAAGTTTTCTCAAGAAATCTTCTCAAGGAAGCTACCTAGTCTATAAATAGAAGCATGTGTAACACTTGTTGTAACTTTGATGAATGAGAGTCTTGTGAGACACAAATCAAAGTTCAACTTCTCTCCCTTTTTCTTCCTTCAATTTTGTGCTCCCCCCTCTTTCTTTCTCTCCCTCTTTCTTTTCCTCCATTGAAGCATCCTCTCCAAGCTTTTTATCCAAGGCTCATCTTGGTGGCGAAGCTCCTTCTTCCATGGCTTATTCCTTAGTGGATGGCGCCTCCTCTCACCTCTTCTCCTTTGTCTTCTGCTGCATCTCCATGGTGGAAAATCACCATTGAAGGACCTCATTTAAGCTCAAAGATCCATCCTCCATAGAAGCTCCACAAGCAAGCTTCCATCAAGTGGTAATCAGAGCACAAGAGCTTCAAGTAGGTGCTCCTTAAACCTCCATTGATTTTCAGTTTTACCTTCTCTTCCATTGTTGTTTCTTCATTTTTCTCCATGTATATCCTCACATGTCTTGTGCTAAATGTTGTTAACATGATTCGTTAGAGTTTCCACCGATTAAACTTGCTATAGAAGCTAGATTTGATTTTCTATGGTTCAAATTTCTTGTTCTTATTCTTGAACCATGAATTGTGTTGAGTTTAGGTTCCTTTGAGTTTTTTTCTTGTTATTTTTTGTGGCTTAAACCTAAACCATAAAATTCTTACAAAAATATTAAAGTAGAAGAAAACCTCAAAAATCTAGAGTGACTTGTTCACCTATTGTAGTTTTGTCATAGAAGTCATGTCTAGTTATGAAACTTGTCACATAAGATTTCTTATGTTGTGCTGAATTTAATTTTCTTGTTTATTTGTCTAACTCATTTGTTCATGAGTGTATGAAATTCTTTTAGCCTATTATTTGATTTGAGTCAAATCTTTCATGTTAATTAGTCCTTAACATGTTCATGCAAAATTCTTAGAGAGTCTTTGATTGTGAACCTTTTCTTGAACTTTTAGGTTTCCTTTTGATTGTGTCTATTGTGAATTTGAGTTTTGGTGATTGAATTTCTGGCTGAAATGTTGATACTAAGTGAATATTGAACTCCTAAAACTGTGGTAAACAATCCCAGTGATTTCAACATACATAGGAAGGTTGAAAGTAAGCCCAAGGCAATCAATATACCATGCTTAAAAAAAATCGTTGGTGCTGGCAGCTTGGACATACAAACTTGTAAAAATTACTGGGAATTGGTTACTTTGAATTTTGAGCTGAAATTTTTACTGCATTTTCTAGACATCTGAAAAAAGTTATAAAAAAAGAACCAAGTGATTTGGATAAAAGTAAAAAATACAAAAAATCATACAAGTTGGCAGGAAAATCAGTATCCAGAAAAAAAAAGGTGAAAGGGGAAGTGTGCTTGTTGTTTTGGCTCAAAATTTATTCTATAATTGGTGCCTATGTTATACCAATCTTAGTTCCGAAATTTCAATTGAAAATTACTATGAAAACAAGTGCCAAAGCTATAGGTTTGTTGAGTCTTTTTTTTTGTAGTTTTTTTACTCTACTCTAGAGCCATTCTAAGTTTCTCTTTGAGTCCTAGCTTGCTTCTATGTCCTTTTCATTGCTTTAATTGTTGAGTAATCCTTGAAAAATTGTCTTGTTAAAACTCCATTGGTTTAGCTTTCATTTCATTTTTTTTGGTCTTTGGTTATTGCTTGTCTCTTTGTTTTCTTGTTTGTGGGTTGCCATATAGGGAATTGGAAGGAGGATTGGTGCCATCCCTTGAAGAATTTGAGTCAAGAAGAAAGGGGCCAACCACCTTAAGAGCTATTGGACTAAGAAGCACTCCAAATTGAGTGAATCACCAAAGAGATAACAACCACCAAAATTGAGGACCGTTTTGTAATTTTGTAATTTGCAATTTACTTTCCTTCATTGCTTTCAAGTTTTGTAACAAAAAGGCTTTTCATTGGAAGTGTGTTGGGAGCCTCCAATCGGTTACCAAACTTCCATTTGTGTGTAATAATTTTAGGCAATTTTTCCTTAGGATAGTGAGTGTTTTGTTGGGAACCTTGAATGTGGTCATCCAAACACTCATAGGATTCGCCTAGTTTACATTTCTTGCTTACTTTCATATCTTATTTCCTTTACCTTCCATTGTCAAACCGCCTAGATAGCTTTCCTTTTACCAATTAGTTATTTACCTTATCTTTCACACCTCTTTTAGTGTTTATTTTTGGCTAGTTTCAACCATAGTTTCTTTTACCTTTTGTTTTCAAACCTCCAACAAGAAAGAACCACAACTTAGGAACCAACATGAGTCATCATTCATCTAGTGTTAATGGCAAGGGTACTAGTCATAAAGACCCTTTATTTAGAATCTTAGATGAGTTGAGTTCCCTCAAGTTATGGAAAGAAAAATAAGAGAGAAAAGAAAAAGAAAAAGTAAGAGAGGAAGAAAGAAGAAAAATAATGAAAGAAATGAAAAGAGAAAAACATGCCTCCTATAGTGGTCATAACTCTTGTAAGACCCTAAGTGAAGAACTTCACGACTATTATGAAGGAAGGGGCAAAGGGGGAGTATTTAGTAATTCATGAGGTTCCGTAACGTTACGGAAAAAGAATCAGCAAAAAAGGGGCAAAGGGGGAGTATTTAGTAAAATGGGGGGGTGCAAATAGTAATTTTCAAATCTGGGCCCTTATAGAGGTTTCTGGGCAATTTCTTGCTTAAGGTGGAAGCAACCTAGCTCGCCTGGGCGAGCTAGGTGGCGACCACCTCCCCCGTTTTGTTAAAAAATTGGCTTCCGGGGCTTTCGGGACACCGGTAATGCTTCCGTAAAATTCCCATAACCCTAAATAAGCATATTTCACTTAATATTGGTGAGAAGGAAGAGAAAAAAGTAGAAAATCAAGTCCCATAGGCTTCCGTAACCTTTCCGTAAATTACGAATGAAGGGGTGAACTTATCAAAATGGGGGGTGCAAATAGCAATTTTGTTTAAGCTGTTTTCTTGCCTAATAAATGATAAAATGAATTTCAACCGATCATTTGCGTTGTAATCTCGTTTAATCACTATTAAAATAAAATCTAACCAATCGTTCACGCTGTAACCTCGGTTAAACCAAAAAAGGCAAAATAATAATAAAATAATAAAAATATCTTTAAATAAAATAATCAAAAAAATCGATCGGACGTTTTCCTTTGGATGTTTCCTTGAATGAATTGACTAATAACCAAAGTGAAACTAAGGCTAAAATCAACTCACAAATCAAGCTTTGTCCGCAAAAAATCACTGAAAACCGTTTTAAGGTCCTTTTCCTCTCTTTGGAGCTTAAGCTCGCTGTTACTGCCCCACAGAGTCCCTCGGAATTTGTTCTGGCCGTGTTCCTCCCTACGAGCCCTTTTGGTCTCTTGTTCCAAGGCCTTGGTGGTAGCTATATTTACGTCTCTCAGTTCAGCATTCTCCTTTCGGATCTTAAGAGCTGCTGATTTGAACCTTTCTTTGACTGTTTGGGCTTGCTCGAGTTTTGTCCTAAGGGCCTGCACCTCTTCATCTTCCTCCGGTGCTTCAACTTCCACCCCTTTAGTGGTTCTCAAACTTGGGAGCCAATCCAAACCTTGCATGTGGGCTTTCAACCAACTACGGTAGCCGCCGATGGGCCCGTTGTTACTGCCTCTGAGTTCCTTATCCTTCTTTTGCACCATCTCCCATGCCTCGCGGACCTTTTGAAGCGCCTCCACGTTGTTCTTATTGAAACCTCATGCAATAATAGGTTCGAGCTCTTCCTCTAGTGGTGCCCCTCTCATAGGGTAGCCAAGTTGTCTTATAGCAAGAACGAGATTGTAACTGATGCAACCCCTTGTCCCCATCAAGGGAACATTTGGAAATCCTCTGCACGAAATAAGAACCCTGGTTCTTCCTTCTTTCCATCGAGGGAACCAGTTGACAGACGCTCCTTCTTTGCTTGCTAAAAGTCGGTCCCAACGTGCCCCTCTTGTCTCTGTGCATGAATGGTGGCTTTCTATCGGGCAAGCATGCCTCACCTGTAGGCAAAAAAGGTGTGAAACCAACCATACATAGAGGGCCAGAGTACAACAAACAATCCTTGTACTGCTCTTCTCACATCTTCAGTCGAAGGTGTCATATAGATCGGCTAGTATAGCGATAACCGAGCTTTCCTTGCGGTCATGATAGGCGAGAAAAGTGTCGATCGCTACTAGGTCCACCAACCCATCCACATTTGGAAAGAGGACTCCTTTGAAGATCAAAAGTGCGAGGATGTCTATGAATGGGGCCCATTTGCCTCTACCTGCCAAGATTCTTGCTTTTGCCTCCAAACATTTTCTCGGTATTCCAACCACCCCATTTTTTACTTGCTTTTTGTGGTCTAATTCCTTCCCCCTAGAGGGCATCCTAGGATCTCTTCAAATTCTTCCACCATGGGTGATAGCTGGAAGTCCCCAAAGGTGAAGCCCCTTAACGGCTGGTCATAATACTAGGCGAGGGAGGCAATGGCCTCTGTGGAGACTTCTGCCATGGCTAGGTCCCAGATTTTACCGTAAGCTTTGCGAAAAGCTTGTCGTTGGAGCTGACCCATCAACTGCCCTAACTCTTTTTGATTGGTGATTCCTAGGTTCTTGACCTTGACTTGATAGAACCTCTTTTTAAGCGAAGGCGCCTGACTCGACCCCATGTTTTACTAAAGTGAAACAAAACCCAGTGCAAATCAAAACTCCGACATCTATCATGGGTGGAATGGATGAATGCATGAAGAAATGCATATGACACAGATGCAATTTATGAATATGGGAGCTCGGGAAATTATCCCCTTCTTAGATACAATGTTTGGGCAGCATGGCGCCCGACGCATGTATTTAAGAAGGTGACACGGACCCTCCATCGGTTTGACAAAGTGAGGGGATCAAGACGGAACTCGTGCATGATGCATATGCGAAGGGCACAACACGGGGATGTACATAGTACGGCAATATCCACAAACAAATATAAGCAAAGGGGCACATAACATTTAGGACTACATGCATGGCAGTGTAAAAAAATGGCACGCAACATGTTTGCTCCGTGCCCCTATTTTAGGGACCTACATGGGAGGAAACTAAAAGGGCTTTTAGTGATAATTCCCAAGGTGGTCATATCTCTCTTGATGGTCTCTAGAGGTATCATCCCCTTTGAAGAACATATTACGGCAGTAGGGACTACTAGCAACAATATGTTATCAAAGAGAAAAACTCTAGATGAGGGTTCACTGTTATCAAGCAAGTCGGAGACCTAGCATGACCATAGATTCACCTGCCTTACGTTCCCACGGACCCGGGTATAGGGCCCCTTTCCAACTCACCGTGTGTGCAAATAGTGTTGGTGTTTGTGTGCATCAAATGAATAAATATTTACCTCATGCACACATTTAAAGAATACACTAAAAGCATAAAAAATTGTTTATATATACAAGAACATAAGGAAAAAGACAAGGGAAAAGAACAAAAGGGAAGTCATTGTAAGGAAAGCACATTGATTGATTGGCCTAACTCTCTAACAAAAGTCCTCAGTGGAGTTGCCAACTGTCGCAACCTACCCTTCGGCGGGAGGGCGACGCGAGACTCACAGGTGCGTCTTCCATGGGAGGAAAATGTGCGGAGTCGCCTTCAACGTTTATTCGAGGAAAACGTCGGAAAAACCGGAAAAGGCGTGGTCTACAAACTATAAGTGTGAAAGGTTCAGGAGTTGTATTTACGCACGGGGAAGGTATTAGCACCCCACGTGTCCGTCACAAGGGACGACAGCCTTTAATCAAGTGTGCAAATATGATTTCAATTTGTTTTATTTTCCCTTTTACATTTTTTATGCCTTTTGTATTTTTTTATCTTTTTGTGGTCGACAAGGGTGTTTTCCTTGCTCCTATGTATTCCTCAATTGTGATAAGGAAATCAGACCTACGTAGTTCTTTGAGAACTAAACGTTGGTTAAGTTGTTTTTATCTTTTTTGCAAGATATATTTTGACTGAACAAAAGGTCATTTAAGGTGTAGGACCATTAAACTATCTTTTGATTCTTTTTGAAAGAAGAGAAAACATTAAGGCATTGGACCATTAATGATCTCTTGATTTCTTGAAAGTAGTGACAAAGTTATGCGTTGGCTTTAGGCTTTCAAAAGTGCACGTTTAACCAAATAAAAGCAAAGAGGACCATTCAAGGCGTTGGACCTTAAAATGGTTTTTAGGTGATTTTTTAATGACAAAGCTTGACTTGTGAATTAATTTTAGCCTTAGTTTCACTTTGGTTATTAGTCAATTCAATTAAGAAAAACCCCAAAGAAAAGCGTCCGATTGATTTTTTTGATTATTATATTCAAAGATATTTTTGATTATTTTATCATTATTTTGCCTCTTTTTGGTTTTCAACGTGGTTACGATGTGAAAGATTGGTCGGATTTTATTCTAACAGAGATTAAAAGATATTACAACTCAAATGATCGGTGGAATTTATTTTATTTTTTATTAGGCGAGAAAATGACTTAAATAAATTATTAAAGCACGTCAAAAGGGGGTACGAAAAACAAATGAAATAAAAATAAAAGTACGCGAAACAAGTGGGGACTACTAAGGGCACATAGAATAAATTGAAAGGTTCGATTTCGGGAACTTACCGGTTGAAGACCGAAGAACGATGAAGAACGAATGAAAAACGATGAAGAACGGTGCAAAACCTTCACGAAATCGCCCATGGAAACGTCTCGGAAGCGTTACCGAAGCGTCTCGGCTTGGATTTTCTTCACAGAACAATTTTTCTCACTAATTTTAAGTGAATCTTAGATACCAGGAGGGTTGCACGAATTTGCTCTTCGCTCTTTCCCTTATTTATAGGGGAAAAGAGGGAGGTGGTAGCCATTATTGTAAACCACAGTTACAATGCCAATGCACACAATTAAAAATTACTCGTGCTACACATTTGGTGAGGATGTCGTAATCAACGAGTAAAGCAGAAAAGTTCAAAAAAAATAAAGAAGAAGAAAAAAGGCATTTGATTGACGGTGTTTTCAAGTAAAATATAGATTTTCATGTGACCTCATTTTATCATTATGGAAAGTTTGTCTTTTTAGAGAGAAGTGAGTTATCAAGAATAAGAGTCATTTGACTTAACCTGTCAATTGAAAAAATTCTTCAACTATTTCTCGTCCTTGAAAAATTCTTTTTTCGAGGATCAACCGCTTCTTTCATTCTTCCTTGCTACAAGGTTGTTAAAACAAAACAACGATGGATACCTCAGAGCCCCACATTGGGGTAATGAAAGGCACCATGCATAAACCTCGAGCGAACCTAGGGGCAGATTAGAAGTTCTCACCCAATAGGTTCCCAGCTACAACGTCATGACAAAAGATAACAATTGGTACCTCAAAGCCTTACACTGGGGCAATGAGGGGCACCGTGCATGAGCCTCAAGCGAACCTAGGGGCCGATCAAAAGTTCTCACCCGTCGATGTTTTTAAACAAAAAAACGGGGAGTGAAAAACCCTGAGATTTCAATGGATTGATTAAATGGCTCCATCACCGTCACTCCAAAATTATCAAGTGACTAAATCAAACAGAACATACACTCCTAGGGAGTTCTCGAAGAGATTTGCAAAAGATAGGATCAGGTTGCATGAATTATCACCTCTTTCAAAAGGACAGTCAATCTATGTTTTCCAAAAAAATCAAATCAAAATCAACATAACAAAATAGGGAAAGAATGTCATGAACATTGTACAACTTTCCATTACATTGTTGCATATGAAGTCTGCATTTACCACATTTCAAGAGAAAGGTTTCATGCAACTGAATCCCTAAAAATCATGTTAACTACATGGATTTCCAACATCTAATGTCTAATCTTGTTGAATTTGGCATGACCGGCCCTCTCAATGAGTCAATCTCTTGCATTCTCATAAGGGTGGACCCTAGGGTACTAGTACCCTCACCCTCAGAGGGCTACACGCCCTCACCTTCAGAGGGCTACAAGCCCACAACATCAGAGGGCTGCACATCCTCGCCTTCAGAGGGCTACATGCTCTCACCTTGAGAGGACTACACGTCCTCGCTTTCAGAGGACTACACGTCCTCACCTTCAGAGGGTCACACTCCCTCTCCTTCAAAGGGCTACACGCCCTCTCCTTCAGAGGACTACACGTCCTCGCCTTCAGAGGACTACGTGTCCTTACCTTGAGAGGACTGCACGCCCTCGCCTTCAGAGGACTACACGTCCTCTCCTTTAGCGGACTACACGTCCTCACCTTCAGAGGACTACACGTCCTCAGCTTCAGAGGGCTACACGCCCTGACCTTCAAAGGACTACACGTCCTAGCCTTTAGAGGGCTACATGCCCTCGCCTTCAAAGGACTACATGTCCTCACCTTCAGAGGGCTAAACCCCCTCACCTTTACAAGACTACACGTCCTGGCCTTGAGGACTACACGTCCTCACCTTCAGAGGGCTACACGCCCTCACCTTCAAGGGACTACACATCCTCGCCTTGAGGACTACACATCCTCACCTTCAGAGGGCTAGACACCTTCGCCTTCAGAGGACTACACGTCCTCCCCTTCAGAGGACTACACGTCCTGGCCATCTGAGGGCTACACGTCCTCACCTTCAGAGGGCTACACGCCCTCACCTTCAGAGGGGTACACGTCCTCGCCTTGAGGACTACACGTCCTCACCTTCAGAGGTCTACACGTCCTCACCTTCAGAGGGCTACACGCCCTCACCTTCAGAGGACTACATGTCCTCGCCTTCAAAGGACTACAAGTCCTTCCCTTTAGAGGACTACACGTGCTCCCCATCAGAGGGCTACACATCTTCATATAAAGAGGGCTACACACCCTCGCCTTCAGAGGACTACACGTCCTCACCTTCAGAGGGCTACACGCCCTCACCTTTAGAGGACTACACGTCCTCGCCTTCAGAGGGCTGCACGCCCTCACCTTCAGAAGGCTACATGCACTTACATTCAGAGGGCTACATGCCCTAACCTTTAGAGGACTACACGTCCTCGCCTTCAGAGTGCTACATGCCCTTACCTTCAGAGGACTACAGGTCCTCGCCTTCAGAGGACTACACGTCCTCGCCTTCAGAGGACTGCACGTGCTCACCTTCAGAGGACTACACGTCCTCAACTTCAGAGGACTACACGTCCTCACCTTCAGAGGGCTATACGCTCTCACCTTCAGAGGACTACACGTCCTTGCCTTTAGAGGGTTGCACGCCCTCGCCTTCAGAGGACTACACGTCCTCACCTTCAGAGGACTACGTGTCCTCGCCTTCAGAGGGCTACGCGCCCTCGCCTTCAGACGACTACACATCCTTGCCTTCAGGAGGCTGCACACCCTTAACTTCTGAGGATCACACGTCCTCACCTTCAGAGGAATACACATCCTCACCATCAGAGGGCTACACGCCCTCGCCTTCAGAGGACTACATGTCCTCACGTTCAGAGGGCTACACGCCCTCACCTCCAGAGGACTACATGTAGATGCAATTGCCTTTGGTGTTTTGATGATGATCATGATGATATGATGCAATTGATGCAAATGGGCTTTTCAAGATTAAATTCAAGACAATACTTCAAGATTACAAGTCACAACATCAAGATGATCACTAGTATATTAGGAAGGGAATTCCTAATTGAATTAGCAAAAGGTTTGGCCAAGTAATTTAAATTTAAAAAAAGTGTTTTTCAAAGGATTTACTCTCTGGTAATCGATTACCAGAGGATGTAATCGATTACCAGTGGCCAAATATGTTTTATAACAGCTACTAAAATTTGAATTCGAAATTTTGGACTGTGTAATCGATTACACAATTTTGGTAATCGATTACCAGCAGTTAATAAACGTTTTAATTCAAATTTTAAAAGCTGTAATCGATTACACAATTTCTGTAATCGATTACCAGACAGGATTTTCAGAAAATATTTCTAAGAGTCACAACTTTTCAAAGGCTTTATTCATGACCACCAATGTTCTATATATATGTGACTTATAACACGAATTTGCTCAGAGTTTTTCAGAACAACAAGTGTTTATCCTCTCAAAGAGCAAAAATCATTTTATCCTCTTAAGAATTCCTTGGCCAATTCAATTGCAATTCATTAAGGAATTATTTGAGTGCTCAATCTGTAAAATCTATCTCTTTCTAGAGAGATTCATTCTTCTTCTTCTCCTCATTCTCTAAGGGATTAAGAGACCGTGGGTCTCTTGTTGTAAAGGAATTCTAAACACAAAGGAAGGATTGTCCTTGTGTGTTTAGAACTTGTAAAAGGAATTTACAAGATAGTGGAACTCTCAAGCGGGTTGCTTGGGGACTGGACGTAGGCACAAGGGTGTGGCCGAACCAGTATAAATCTGAGTTTGCACTTCTTCTTCCCTTAATCTCCTTTGTTTATTATTGCTTTATATTCATATTCAAATTGTTTTATTTGAATCAATATTTAAGAAGTTCATTATTAAGGGAATTTATAACTTGAATAAAAAGTGAAATAGATTTTTAATTGGGGAAGTAGTTTGGAATATCTTAATTCAACCCCCCTTCTTAAGATATCTAAGGTCACTTGTCTAACAAGTGGTATCAGAGCTTCATTCTTGTATAAAGTTTAGAAGCTTCAAGAAAATGATGGCCTCAGCAAATTCCTTATTTCCAGAAGGGAATTCTATCAATAGACCTCCAATCTTTAATGGAGAGGGTTACCACTACTGGAAAACCCGAATGCAAATTTTTATTGAGGCAATAGATCTAAATATTTGGGAAGCCATAGAAATAGGGCCTTATATACCCACCACAGTAGAAAGAGTTACAATAGATGGTAGTTCATCAAGTGAAAGCATAACTATAGAAAAAACTAGAGATAGATGGTCTGAAGAGGATAGAAAACGAGTACAATACAACTTAAAAGCCAAAAACATAATAACATCTGCCCTGGGAATGGATGAATATTTCAGGGTTTCAAATTGTAAGAGTGCTAAGGAAATGTGGGACACTCTTCGATTAACACATGAAGGAACTACAGATGTTAAAAGATCTAGGATAAATGCACTAACTCATGAGTATGAATTATTTAGAATGAATGCAAATGAAAATATTCAAAGCATGCAAAAGAGATTTACACATATAGTAAATCATCTAGCAGCCTTAGGCAAAGAATTTCAAAATGAGGATCTCATAAACAAAGTGTTAAGATGTTTAAGTAGAGAATGGCAACCCAAAGTAACGGCCATTACTGAGTCAAGAGATTTGTCTAATATGTCCCTTGCCACTTTATTTGGAAAGTTGCAGGAACACGAGATGGAACTATTGAGATTACACCAACATGAAGAAAATGACAAGAAAAAGAAAGGAATTGCTCTTAAAGCATCATCCTCAATTCAAGAAGAAAGTGATCAGGATAATGATCCAGATGATGATGATGATCTAAGTCTTTTTGTAAGAAGATTCAACAAGTTTCTTAAAGTAAGAGGAAATCAGAGGCGACCCAATTTTAAATCAAAGAGAAGGACAAAAACTTCATCCTCTACTCTAAAATGCTTTGAATGCAATCAACCTGGACATCTGAGGGTTGATTGTCCCATCTTCAAGAAAAAGATGGAAAAATCTGAAAAGAAAAATCATAGTGAAAAGAAACTGAAGAAAGCATACATCACATGGGATGAAAATGATATGGAATCTTCTGAAGATTCAGAAAATGAAGAGATAAATCTCTGCCTTATGGCTAAAAGTTACGAAAGTGATGAAGAGGTAACATCTTCAAATAACTTATCTATTTCTTTTGATGAATTGCAATATGCATTTGCTGATCTGCATAAAGAGTCAATTAAACTTGCAAAGAAAAGTTGGAAGTCATCTCCTTTCAAAAGCATGTTGGTTTTTCAGCTAGACAACTTATTTTTCTTTTTTCTTTTTTATCATTTGTTTATTTCTTTTTCTTGTTTGTTTTTGTTTTTTTTTCATGAGGTATTTTGCTACCTAAACATGTGTATATTTTTGTGAGGTATTTTTGCTATATACATGCATATCCTAGGTATCTTGCTACCTAAACATACATATATATGTTTTGTAAGGTATTTTTGCTATATACATGCATATCCAAGGTATCTTTCTACCTAAACATACATATATATTTTTTGTGAAGTATTTTTTTGTTACATACATGCATATCCAAGGTATCTTTCTACCTAAACATACATATATATATTTTGTGAAGTATTTTTTGTTACATACATGCATATCCAAGGTATCTTTCTACCTAAACATACACGCATATATTTTGTGAAGTATTTTTTGTTACATACATGCATATCGAAGGTATCTTTCTACCTAAACATACATATATATATTTTGTGAGGTATGACTACCTCTCGAGCTTGTGCTCGTTTTATTTAAATTCCTAGGATCATGAGCAACTAGGTGTGTCCTACTATGACTTGAGAAACAAAAGGTGATCAAATAACAAGCAGAAATTTAAAAGTTACTAGGTTGCCTCCTAGTAGCGCTTCTTTAACGTCTTGAGCTGGACGCCTTATGACTTGTCGGTCACTGACCCAGTACTTTGCTTACCTTTGGCTTTGGACTTGGTCGCCTATTGGTCGGCCATGTGTCGTAGGCAATACTCTAACCTTTTTGTGGATGAGCTGAGGGGCTCTGGAGGTGGCGACAGTGCATTTGTTGCCTGTTGCTGGCCATCCCCAGGCTGCTGTGGTGTTTTGCCTTGCGCCTGCCTGGGGGCGCAGTACCTCTTGATGAAAGCTCGATTAGTAGGGGGCCTGATGACCTTGCTGGGGGTGACAGGCACTCCATAGAACTGACAGAGGCCCGTAATCAGAGCTGGAAACCCAGGACCCTGTTGGACTTCTTTGGGTTTCGAGCGCTATCCCTGCAAACAATAGATGACATCAGAAATCAGTTTGAACCATATGCATACTTACCTATGTTGGGATGGCATGACCTTGCCGGGGGGGTACGGGCACCCTGTAGGACTGATAGAGGCCCGTAACCAGAGCTGGAAACCCCAGGGCCCTGTTGGACGTCTCCGGGTCCACTGGGTGTCTTGTGGGCGCAATCCCTGCAAATAGTAGATGGCATTAGAAATTAGTTGGAAATAATGCATACCTACCTATGTCGGGACGGCACAGACCAATTGATACTTCCACAGGGGGAGATCGGCATTACGGTCGATGGGCAGAATGTTGCTAAGTAACAACGTCATTTATATCTGTGTAAGAGTGGTCATGTTGGTGCGCATGATCCACACTCGTCTCTTTGCAGCGGCACGGTTGAAATCTTGCCCCGGTATGCATAGTATCTGCGTGATAGCCTCCCTCTCTAGTTGTGCTTGCACAGTTGGTCGCCCTCCAATATTAGGGGGTGGCCCAGAAACTGATAAAAGGAAACTACTGGCCCCTTAACCGGGAGCGCGAGTCTCGGTTAAGCATTTAAGGGCAGAGGACCTTAAATTATCTTAAGGTGTGGATATAGAGCCCACTGAAAGTGAGGATGCATAGCCCTCTAAAGGTGAAGGCGTGCGGCCCTCCGAAGTTTAGGACGTGTCGCCTTTTGAAGGCGAGGCAGTGTAGTCCTATGATGGCGAGGACGTGCAGTCCTCTAAAGGTGAGGGCGTGTCGCCCTTTGAAAATGGGGGACATGTAGTCCTCTGATGGCGAGGACGTGTAGTCCTCTAAAGGAGAGGACGTGTAGTCCTCTGAAGGTGGGGGCGTGTAGCCCTACAAAGGCGAAGGTACATGATCCTTTGACGGCGAGGACGTGTAGTCCTCTGAAGGTGAAGGTACATGACCCTTTGAAGGCGAAGACGTGTAGCCCTCTGAAGGTGAGGACGTGTAGTCCTCTGAAGGCAAGGACATGTAGTCCTCTGAAGGCGAGGGCGTGCGGCCCTTTGAAGGCGAGGACGTGTAGTCCTCTGAAGGCGAGGACATGTAGTCCTCTGGAGGCGAGGACGTGTAGTCCTCTGAAGGTGAAGTTACATGACCCTCTAAAGGTGAGGACGTGTAGTCCTCTGAAGGTGAGGGCGTGCAGCCCTCTGATGGCGAGGACGTGTGGTCCTATGATGGCGAGGACTTGTAATCCTCTGAAGGTGAAGGTACATGACCCTCTGAAGGTGAGGGTACTAGTACCCAAGGGTCCATCCTTATGAGAAAGCAAGAGATCGACTCACCGAGAGAGTCGGTCATCCTAAATTCAAAAGATTAGATGTAGGAAATCTATGTAGTTAACATGATGTTTAGTGATGCAGATGCATGTAACCTTTGTTGTGAAATTTGGTAAATGCGGACTTCATATGAAACAATGCAATGTAATGGAAAGTTTGTACAATGTTCATGACATTTTTTCCTTATTTTGTGATTTTGATTTTGAATTTTTTCGGAAAACACAGATTGACTGTCCTTTTGAAAAAGGTGATAATTCATGCAACCTTATCCTGTCTTTTGCAAATCTCTCCGGGAACTCCCTCAGAGTGTATGTTCTGTTTGAATTAGTCACTTGACCATTTTTGATTGACGGCAATGGAGTCGTTTGATATTTAAACAATCCATTGAAATTCCAGGGTTTGCTCCCCCCCCTTTTTTTGTTTAAAAACATCGATGGGTGAGAACTTTTAATCTACCCCTATGTTCACTTGAGGCTCATGCACGATGCCCCTCATTGCCCCAGTGTAAGGCTTTGAGGTACCAATTGTTATCTTTTGTCATGATCTTGTAGCTGGGAGCCTATTGGGTGAGAACTTTTAATCTGCCACTAGGTTCACTTGAGGCTCATGCACGGTGCCCCTCAATGCCCCAGTGTAGGGCTTTGAGGTACCAATCATTGTCTTTCGTCATGACCTTGTAGCAGGGAACCTATTGGGTGAGAACTTCTAATCTGCCCCTAGGTTCACTTGAGGTTCATGCATGGTGCCCCTCATTGCCCCAGTGTAGGGCTTTGAGGTATCCATCTTTGTTTTGTCTTCATAACCTTGTAGCAAGGAAGAAAGAATAAAAGCGGTTGATTCTCGCAAAAAGAATTTTTCAAGGACGAGAAATAGTTGAAGGATTTTTTTCAGTTGACGGGTTAAGTCAAATGACACCTATGTAGAAGCAAGATGTTTTGATGTTTTGATGATGCCAAAGGATCAAGTGCTTATAAGTTTTAATAGACAAGAATCCAAGAATCCAAGAAAATCAAGATATATGATCAAGTTGATCTCTAGAATCTTAGGAAGAAGTTTCCAAATTGAGAAAGCAAAAGGTTCGGCCAAAGAATTCTATCTAAATCATTTCAAATTGCGATTTACTCTCTGGTAATCAATTACCAGTAGCTGAAAATGTTTATAGTAGTCACTTAGAAATTCAAATTCAAAATTTATAATGTGCAATTGATTACACATGGATGGTAATTGATTACCAGCAGTTTATTGAACATTTTAATTCAAATTTTAAAATCTGTAATCGTTTACACAAGTCTTGTAATCGATTACCAGAGGGGATTTTCAGAAAATAATTTCCAAAAGTCACATCTATTCAAATTTTTTATGAATGGCCATCAAAGGTGACTTGGAAACACGAATTTAAAGAGATTTTTTATTGCCCAAAAAGTTTTATCCTCTCAAAAGATTAAGAGAGTTTTTCTGAACTGAAATGTCTTATCCTCTCAAAAAGATTCCTTGGTCAACCACTTGCATATTCAATAAGGAATTTTGATTGATCTTCATTGTACAATCTATCTCTTTCAAGAGAGATTTCTTCTTCTCTTCTTTTTACTTATGAAAAGGGATTAAGAGACCGTGGGTCTCTTGTTGTAGAGGATTCCTGAACACAAGGGAAGGGTTGTCCCTGTGTGGTTCAGACTTTGTAAAAGGAGTTTTTCAAAGAGAGTGGAAAATCTCAAGTGGGTTGCTTGAGGACTGGACGTAGGCACGGGAAGTGGCCGAACCAGTATAAATCAAGTTTGCATTCCTCTCCTTCCTTTATTTATTGCTATTTATCTTTTTCTTTAAAGAAGTTTATTTTGAGTTGTCTTTTGAGTAATTCATGTTAAGGGTGCATTGTTAATCCAAAAAGAGAGAGTGAAAGTTTAATTGGGGAATAGTCTTTATATCTTAATTCAACCCCCCTCTTTCTTAAGGTAACTGAGGCCATTTGTCCAACAGCCTATTCTTGATAACTCACTTCTCTCTAAAAAGACAAACTTTTCGGAATAATAAAATAAGGTCACATGAACGACTTGAAAATACAGTCAATCAAATGCCTTTTTTTTATTTTTATTTTGAAATTTATTTTTGCTTTACTTGTCGTTTTACGGCACCCTCACCAAATGTGTAGCATGAGTAATTTCTGATTGAACGGTCTTGGATGTCCAAACTCAGGAGCGCAGGTCGCTTGAGCAAACAGACCAATGGCTTGCACCCACATTCCGGTGAAAGTTGAATAAGCAAAGATGCATTTGTGAGAGGATGAGGGACAAAGATATCAAATTTATCCATTTTATTTAGCATTGTAGTTGTGGTTTACAATAATGGTATAAACTTGAAAATCCTAATGAGTCATTAGAGACATCTAACAACAACATTCAAAATTGCCCCATGTGTGGTGTCATTTGTCAATGTTAAGATTCACAAGCGATTCTAGCCAGCCCGCATCAATTAGACCTTGCACTTTACGCTTTGAGGTCATACAGTGCTCACTGGAATTCCCCGGGGCTTCTCCATGACAAGCACACGTTGCGTTCGAGTCGTATCCTTGGAAAAATGGAGGTTGTGGCATCCCTAAATTAATGACTGGTTTAATAGTAATAATTTAAATAACAAAAACCATGGCAAAAATTTTTTTTCTTCTTTTTCTTTTTCATTTCTTTCTCTTTTCACCATAACTAGGTTTAGAAGGAAAATCCTCACTATAAAGTCCTGAATGGCAAGTTCACAACTCTATTCGGAGTCATTTCTTTCTTACCGCTCATAATTCTCTAAATTATTTTGCTTTTTCAAAAAGGAAGAATGTACCAGCCATTACTTTAGGTCGTCACGTGAAATAAAAGAATGAAATACGGTCGATAAACTCTTTTACAAATAAAGTTGCTAATGCTTTCTTTTCAAATAACAAGATCGATCATAAATGCATTCATCATTTAAAGCTGTCCAAAATATGGGAGTTTTACAAAATACATAGTGTCATCCAGAGCAAAGGTGTTCATAGTGGTGGCTTCAGCCACATGTATACAATCATCAAATGCCTATACATCAGGTCTACCCATGCAAAAACAAAAGAGTAAACCTAACAGTCCGTCCTAGATACACCCACCCTCAAAAGTATACAAAACTAATCCGAAAAAGCTGTCCACTCCACCGTGCGTTGATGCGCCCGTGCAGGTTCATCTGGATGCACCAAAGAAGTAGCCGTGAATCGAATGGTGCCCCGAAATCGGCACCTCGTGTTGCCTTCGAGGGTCTTCCAGGCTCCCTCTAGGCACTCCATCTCTACTCGATCATGGATTAGCTGCGCCGCCATCACGATCTACAAGGAAGAAAAGAAAGGGGTAGACTCTTTCACAAGAATCTAACTATGCCGCCGCACAATGCATCTCATAACCACTACATGACATTAAAAGGAGTATCTTAAGGCTTTTCATCTCTGGTAATCGATTACACAGCCTTGGTAATCGATTACCAGAGGCTAAACTTGAATTACACAGCCTCAGGACATGAAATATGCAAAAATGCATTGTGTAATCGATTACACCTACCTGGTAATCGATTACCAGTGACCCATCCCTCTGTGTAATCGATTACACAGGCTGGTAATCGATTACCAGGGGCTCCCTTAGTTTCCTGACTTCGTTTTTCAAGCCTGGTAATCGATTACACCCCTTGGTAATCGATTACCAGAGACCATCTTAGCCTCCTGTCTTCATTTTTAAGCCTTGTAATCGATTACCCACCCTTGGTAATCGATTACCAGAGGCCATAATCCACATATCACACAAAATTCACAGCTGGCCAGCCACCACAAGCCTCCTTGCTTTGTGGTCTTTGTTTCTTTTATCTGTTGACTGCCAGGAGCTCGCCTGTTTAGGTACATCACAGGTTCTCACTGAACGACTATGCCCGGGTTGGGTCGGGACTGGTCAAGCTTGGTTTTGGGCAATAGCACCCCACCTGACGTCCCCAAGGTCTCCTGACCCCCGCGACATATCTCCAGGTACCACTCTGTGGTCAACAATAAAAGCAGGAAGTTTCACCCTTCAACACTTCCTCATCTCAAGCTTGTAGGATTATGGGGTACCCATCACATGTGGTACTAGGTGGCGGTCGGGCGATGGTGCACAACAAGTTTTCCACATCCACAATGCGCGCATAAACCCACCATCCCCTGTTGCCCACCTCCATCTAAGCTCACGTACTCCCACGTAGCCCATATCCTCGTTTCTCTCAACACCGGGTCCCCATCAATCCTCCCAAGCTTCCACAACATCCAAGAAAAACAACATTCAAACAGCACAAGCTATCACAGCCAAGCAAAACAGGGCAAAGGCAGAAAACTCTGCTCAACACACCAACCAAAATCACAGCTTTTCTCACTTATAGACCCCAGTAACAATTCCTTCGATCCAATTCGTTAACCATTGGATCGACTCCAAAATTTTACTGGAAGTCTATAGTACATAAGCCTACATTTTGACCGTTGGGATCTACTAGCAAACTTCCAAAAATCATTCTACATTACTCTTTCCACAACCAGCAAATACATAGCATTTTTCTGCACTTGTGCAAAATCCCGCTGCACAATTTCACAGCAAAAATCTGCACAAAGTGCAGATTTCGAAAATCACACTTCCTCTCATCCAATCTTGCCCAAATCAATTCCTACAAGTCCCAAATCATGTATCAATCATGTCTAAACCACAGTCAAGCTTCAAAACACAGCAACACAGAATCTAGGTGTCCAAAACCCCTCAATTCAATGGGTTTTCTAGGTTTGAAAGGTGAAATTTAGAATGAGGTAAATTTGAAGCAAACTCTCACCTCACACCAGTCCATAACATCTATTTAGACTTGTTCAAACTGGATTTACACCTAAAATCTCACCGAATCAAAATTTGACTCTTCAACACCCAAATTTGCCCTAGAAATGGCTCTTTGTTCACTTTGGTCATTTGTTTTTCTCTCTAGCACAGTCCAAGCTTTCTCATAAGTCCTAAATGACATTTCAAGCTAGGATTAACTCACTTTAACCTCCATTTACCACAGAATTCAGACTTAACCTTCCAACTCTCAAAGCCTCATTCTTTTTCCACTCATAACATCACATTCTCACTTTCTAACCCTAGGTTAAACTCTACCATTCATCTCTAACAGTTTTCCATAAGCAATTTCAACATATAAACATCACAAACATCATCACAAAAACCCTAAAACAGAGTGGGTATGTCTAACTCATCCAAACATGGCAATTTCAACAAGCTTTCAACAAATGTCTTCACAAATAATCATCACACAGCAGAAACCTAGCAAGACTACCCATCATATCTCCCAAAACCCCATACCCACGAAATTTAAGAGAGAAAGAAGTCCACCCAAACCTGAATTTTCAAAGACCCACTCGTAGCCACGCACTTCACGACTCCAAAAATGCCCTCCTTTCGCGATTTGGAGCAGAAATCATGGCCAAAGGTTGAAGCTTTGCTTGGAGCTTCAATGGAGAATGAGGGAGAAGAAAATGGCAACGTGAGGGAGAGAGAGAGCTGTCTGAAAAAGTGTGGGGGCTGAGTGAAGAGAGAGAAAAGCTTTTTGGTTTTAAATAAAAGGGTTTTCTCTTTTTCTATTATTTTATTTAAGCAATGCCACATGTCTCCATTTGAGTGGAGCAAAAAGGGTCCACTTTCCCTTTTTGACTGTGACCCATACTCAGCCACAAAAGTGAGAAAAATTTGACCTTCAAAATGCTAAAATCCTGCCTCGGTTTGCGTGCCGTTTCTCTGGTTCCAGTTCCTCGCGTTTCTCTGCGTCCGTCAGGGCCAGTTTTCGAAAGTACGCAATATATATATATATCAAAACGCTCAGAATAAAACCCCGAGCGTGGTTCAGAGGTTGGTTTCGTTAAATTTTAAGTTGCACACAAAATGATGATTTTTAAACTAATTAATTAAGAATTAACCCATAACCTCCCAGTTATGGATTTCTCTTCCTTAATTAGTCTAACCCGCTTATCTTGCCCCCGCTATTCCTACTTCTACCAAGAACATATATTCATATACACTGAATAATACTTATATATATATATATAATCATTCAAAATATATCGTTTCCAAAAATTCCGGGTAGAAATTTCTAGGATGTTACAGAGGTTGAGGAAACCTAGCAGGGGTTATGGCTACCATTGCATTATCGAGTGAATATAGGAGCAAGTCAGCACAGGACGCCGGAATTTGGGGTGAATCCTACATGCTTTTTGCTGCAAAATTCCTTTTTGGTTGGTGTTTTGGTTCGTGCTAAAGGTGGTGTTCGTCATTGGAAGTGCGGTAGACAGGTTTTGTGGTTGATGTAGGGATGGCCTTTGTGGATAACTGGGTGGTGGGGAAGGAGAAGGGTTGTTATTGGCTAAGTAATGACATTGTTGGGTTGGAGGGAAACTTGGTCGTATAGGAATGGCAATCACAGCATGGGTTTCTCCCTCCTTCTCATCCTCTTCATTTGCCCCAGTTTTCTCATTCCTCAAAGCAGGATGATTAAATTTGCCTCTTTTCAAACCCACTTTGATCCTTTCGCTGGTGAAGACCAAATCTGTAAAACTTGAAGGTGTGTAACCCACCATTTTTCATAGTAGAACACTGGTAACGTGTCTACTATCATTGTGATAATCTCTTTCTCTGTTATTGGGGGCGCTACTTGAGCTGCCAGATCCCTCCACCTCTGGGCATATTCCTTGAAGGATTCATGCTCTTTTTTGCACATGTTCTACAGTTGCATCCTATCTGAAGCCATATCAGAACTGTACTGATACTTCTTAACGAAGGCATCCATTAGGTCCATCCAAGAATGGACTCGGGAAGGTTCCAAGTTAGCGTACCAGGTAACAGCTACCCCAGTAAGACTTTATTGGAAGAAATGTATACGTAGTTCCTCATCTTTTGCGTATGCCCCCATCTTCCGACAATACATCTTTAGATGGTTCTTGGGGCAAGTAGTCCCCTTGTACTTGTCAAAGTCCGGCACCTTGAACTTGGGAATAACCGTGTTCGGGTACTAGGAACAACTCTTCTAGGTTAGCAAAGGCATAATCTTCGCCTCCTTCAATGGCCCTGAGCCTTTCCTCCAGATGATCCAACTTTCCCATTTCTATCATAGCATGAGGGTTTTTACCCATTGTTGGAATGCAAGGGGTGTGGTTGTGGGTGATACTAAGGGCCCTCCAAAGTGTTTTGCAGGGCTATATCACCGACTACTTTCCTTTCAGTGGCATATCCAAGGCAAGGCTCAAAGACGGCTAGATTGTGGTGGGGAATTTCATGTGTCTCCCCCATGGTTTGAGAGACATGTGCCTGATCAGATTGAGGTTATTGGCTCTCAATGAGTATCGGAGTGGAGTTATTGACATTTTCATTGGGAGTGTATGCCACATTGGGTGGTGTATAGTTGGGAGGCAAGCCATATGATGGGAAGGCGTGCTCATTTTGAATTTGCACATCATGGGGTCGTCCGTACTTCCCAAATCTTTGCCCACCATATCTGAGGTTGTATGATTCGTTTGGTTGAGATCAGATGGGGGCATTGGGTTCACCTTAGCAATAGCGCTGGTTGCGGCCGTGCTCTTCCCTACAAGCCCTCTTGGTCTCTTGTTCCAAAGCCTTGGTGGTAGCTATATTTATATCTCTCAGTTCGGCATTCTCCTTTCGGATTTTAAGAGCTGCTGATTTGAACCTTTCTTTGACTGTTTGAGCTTGCTTGAGTTCCGTCCTAAGGGCCTGCACCTCTTCGTCTTCCTCTGGTGCCTCAACTTCCTCCCTTTTAGCGGTTCTCAAACTCGGGAGCCAATCCAAACCTTGCACGTGGGCTTTTAACCACTTACGATAGCCACCGATGGGCCCATTGTTACTGCCCCTAAGTTCCTTGTCCTTCTTTTGCAACACCTCCCATGCCTTACGGACCTTCTGAAGTGTCTCCACGTTGGTCTTATTGAAGCCTTGTGAAATGATAGGCGCGAGCTCATCCTCTAGTGGCGCCCCTCTCATAGGGTGGCCAAGTTGTCTTATAGCAAGAACGGGATTGTAGCTGATGCAACCCCTCATCCCCATCAAGGGAACATTTGGAAATCCTCCGCATGAAATAAGAACTCCGGTTCTTCCTTCTTTCCATCGAGGGAACCAGTTGATAGACGCTCCTTCTTTGTTTGCTAAGAGTTAGTCCCAAATCGCCCTTCCTTTCTCTGTGCATGAACGGTGGCTTTCTAACGGGCAGGCATGCCTCACCTCTTGGCGAAAAAGGTGTGAAACCAACCATACATAAAGAGCGGGAGTACAGCAGACAATCCTCGTACTTCTCTTCTCACATCTTCGGTCAAAGGTGTCATAGAGGTCGGCTAGCATAGCAACGACCGGGCTTTCCTTGTGGTCATGATAGGCAAGAAAAACGTCAATCATTGCTAGGTCCACCAACCCATCCACATTTGGAAAGAGGAGTGCAAGAATGTCCATGAATAGGGCCCATTCGCTTTTACCTGCCAAGATTCTTGCTTTTGCCTCCAAACATTTTCTCGGTATTCCAACCACCCCATTTTCAACTTGCTTTTGGCGGCCTGATTCCTGCGCCGAGATTTGGACTATTTTAGAAATTCTGGCTAATGAGGGGTAGAACCCTGAGAAGAGGTATGGTTTTCTTCCCCCTAGAGGACATCCTAGGATCTCTTCAAATTCTTCCACCATGGTCGATAGCTGGAAGTCCCCAAAGGTAAAGCACCTCAACAGCTGATCATAATACTGGGCGAGGGAGGCAATGGCCTCTGTGGAGACTTCTACCATGGCTAGGTCCCAGATTTTATTATAAGCTTTACGAAAAGCTTGCCGCCGGAGCTGACCCATCAACTACCCTAGCTCTTTTAGACTGGTGGCCCCTAGGCTCTTGACCTTGACCTGATAGAACCTCCTTTTAAGTGAAGGCATTTGACTTGATCCCATGTTTTACTAAAGTGAACAAAAATCGGTGCGAATCAAAACTCCGACATCTATCATGGGTGGAATGGATGATTGCATGAAGAAATGCATAGATGCAATTTATGAATACGGGAGCCTGAGAAATTGTCTCCTTCTTAGGTACAATGTCTTGGGGTAGCAAAGTGCCCGACGTATGTATTTAAGAAGGTGGCACGGAGCCTCCGTTGGTTTGCCAAAGAGGGGATCACAACAGAATCCGCGCGTGATGCATATGCGAAAGGCGCAACACGGGAATGTACATAGTATGACAATATTCACAGAATATAAGCAAAAGGGTACATGACACTTATGCATGGCATTGTGAAAAATGGCACGCAGCGTGTCTGCTCCGTGCCCCTATTCAAAGGACCTATGTGGGAGGGAGCTAAAAGGACTTTTTTAGTGATATTTCCCAAGGTGGTCATATCTCTCTTGATGGTCTCTAGAGGTATCATCCCCTTCGAAGAACATATTGCAGCAGTAGGGACTACTAGCAACAATATGTTATCAAAGAGAAAAACTCTAGATGAGGGTTCACTGTAGTCAAGCAAGTCGGAGACCTAGCATGATCACAGATTCACCTCCACTTCTTATTTTCCCACGAACCCAGGTATAGGGCCCTTTTTCAACTCACCGTGTGTGCAAATAGTGTTGGTGTTTGTGTGCATCAAATGAATAAATATTTACCTCATGCATACATTTTAAAATGCACTAAAAGTATCAAAGAGTTATATACACAAGAACATAAGAAAAACAAAGGGAAACCAACAAAGGAGGATGTCATGATAAAACATTGCACAAGATTAAATGGCCTAACTCTCAAAAAATAGTCCCCAGTGGAGTCGCCAACTGTCGCAACCTACCCTTCGGCAGGAGGGCAACGCGTGACTCGCGGGTGCGTGTTCCAAGAAAAGAGTACGCGCGGAGTCGCCACCAACGTTTATTTGAGGAAAACGTCAAAAAAACGGAAAAGACGTGATCTACGAACTTTAAGTGAAAGGTTCGAGAGTTGTATTTACGCACGGGGAAGGTATTAGCACCCCACACGTCCGTCACAAGAGACGGCAGCCTTTAATCAAATGTGCAAATATGACTTCAATTTTTATGTTCCCTTTTACGTCTTTATTTCTTTTTGTACTTTTTATATTTTTTATCTTTTTGCGGTCGACGAGGGTGTTTCCCTTGCTCCTACGTACTCCTTAATTGCGATAAGGAAATCAGACCTACGTAGTTCTTTATGAACAAAGTGTTTGGTTAAGTTGTCTTTATCCTTTTTGCAAGACATGTTTTTATTGAATGAAAGGTCATTTAAGGCGTCGGACCATTAAACAAACTTTTGATTCTTTTGAAAAGAGAGAAGACATTAAGGCATTGGACCATTAATGTTATCTTTATTTTTGAAAGAGGTAGTAAAGTTACATGCTAATTTTAGCCCTTTTGAAATTTACACTTAATCGATAAAAGCGGAAAAGACCATTTCAAGGCTTTGGACCTTTGAAAATGGCTTTTTTAGGCGATGACAAAAGTTTTGGTTTATGAATTGATTTTAGCCTTAGTTTCACTTTTGTTATTAGTCGATTCAATTAAGAAAGAAAAATCCCAAAGAGAAACGTCCGATTGATTTTTTTTTATTTATTTTACTAAAAGATATTTTTTATTATTATATTATTATTTTACCTCTTTTTGGTTTCCAACGTGGTTACGGCATGACCGAACGGTCAGATTTCATTTTAACAGAAATTAACGGATATTACAATTCAAATCACCGGTGGAAATTTATTTTATTTTTTGATTAGATGAGAAAATGACTTAAGCAAAAGACTGAAGCACGTCAAAAGGGGGTACGGAAAGTAAATGAAACGAGAATAAATGTACACAAAACAAATGGGGACCACCGCGGGTACATAGAATGAATTGAAAAGCTCGATTTGGAAACTTACCCGTTGAAGAACGAAGATCGGATGAAGAACGGTGAATAACGGAGGAAAACCTTCGCGGATTTGCTTACGGAAACATCTCGAAAGCGTTACGGAAGCACCTCGGCTTGGATTTTCTTCACAGGAACAATTTTTTTCACCCAAAACAACTTAAATACATCACGAGGGGGATCTGGAAGGCCCAATTCAAAATTTTGAAATTGCTATTTGCACCCCCCAATTTTGATAAGTTCACCCCCTTCTTTCGTAATTTACGGAAAAGTTACGGAAGCCTATAGGACTTGATTTTCTTCTTTTTTTTTCTCTTCTCTCTCACCCGTATTAAGTGAAATATGCTTATTTAGGGTTATGGGAATTTTACGGATGCATTACGGGTGTCCCGGAAGCCCCGGAATCCCATTTTTTAACAAAACGGGGGAGGTGGTTGCCACCTAGCTCGCCCGGGCGAGCTAGGTTGCTTCCACCTTAAGCAAGAAATTGCCCAGAAACCTCTAGAAGGGCCCAGATTCGAAAATTACTATTTGCACCCCCATTTTACTAAATACACCCCCTTTGCCATTTTTTTGTTGATTCTTTTTTCGTAACGTTACGAAACTTTACGAATTTCGTAACGACACTTATTTTCTTTCCGTAAGGTTACGGAACCTTGCGGATTACATAATCATCCCCTTTTTGACTTACGAAATGTTACGTAACCTCACGAATTGCCTAACGATGGATGCCAAGTACCTCAAAATGGTCAAATGAAAGTTGCATGCCACCAAGCAAAGGTCCCCGGACGAAATTAGGGTATGACAGCTTGATCTGGCTTTCGTTTTGATTAAGTTTCTTGAACTAACTTCCCAAATGTTTTTGCAGGAAATGGATCCAAAAGAAAATCTCCACGAAGAGGTCTAGAAGAGACGCCATAGGAGAAGGATCCTGTGCTGCCTCAGAGTTTAAAAGTCATCGTTTCCGGAGTGCCGAGCACCAGCGACGCTTCGAGGCCATCAGGGGATGGTCATTCCACAGGGAGGGGCGTGTCCAGCTCAGGGAGAATGAGTATACGAACTTCCAGGAGGAGATAGTTCGCAAACGTTGGACACCGCTAGTGACTCCCATGGCCAAGTTCGACCCTAAGATAGTCCCAGAGTTCTATGCAAATGCCTGGCCCACAGAGGAGGGAGTTCGGGACATGCGCTCATGGGTAAGGGGTCAGCGGATTCCCTTCGACGCATATGCCGTCAGCCAGTTCCTGGGCGACCTGCTAATTTTGGAGGAAGGCCAGCTGTGTGAGTTCAGCCAGAGGAGGAGCAGGGCCGATGGTTTCGATGAGGAAGCCATCGCCCAGCTGTTGTGCATATCGGGGCAGGATTTCGCCTGGACCGCTGCAGGGAGGCGGGTGCGAATCATGCACACCAGCATGACCACTTTGACCCAGACATGGATGACACTACTCCTTAGCAATGTCTTGCCTAGCAATCACAACTCCGACCTCCCTCTACCTAAGTGCCAATTGGTGTATGCCATCCTGACATGGATGAGCATCCATGTGGCCCAGGTGATTGCTGATGCCATTTATTTGTTTGCATGTATGGCGCCTACTAGGCACCCTCTAGACCCAGATAAGTCCAACAGGGCCCTGGGGTTTTCAGCACTGATCACGGGCCTCTGCCAGTCCTATGGAGTTCCCGTCACCCCCATTTAGGTAATCCGACCGCCGATCACCCGAGCCTTCATCGAGAAGTACTGCACGCCTAGGCAGGTGCAAGGTGATGCACATCAGGCGGCAGACGCACCGCCACCACCTCGGCAGGCCGATCCAGCTGGGCCACTGGGCGTGGAATGTTATCTATAGCATTTGGCTCGCCAGCAAGCGGCCAACCACCATGGGCAGGTGCAGATACATGAGTGTCTCTACCGGTTCAGCCTCAGTCAGCAGGGGCAGGGTTCCGCCCCTTTTGTGTGCCCTATCCTGGAGTAGTTTGGGGTTGAGGTCGCATGGCCTGGAGACTGGCCCGATGCCCTGGCAGGGGAGGAGCCTGCAGGATCCCCCGGTGAGGCAGATGAATCCCGTATGGAGGAAGATATGACTAACCTGCTCGGTTTCTTGGGAGGGAGCGGAGCCGTGTGACCAAGGTCGCCGCACTTTTTGTTATTAACATTACTGCTTTCAGTTATTGTTTGTGTTGTTATTAACATTACTGCTTTCAGTTATTGTTTCTGCTAGAATTTGGCGTTATGGCTCTTAGTTATTTCGTCACTGTTTTAATTGCAACTTACCATTGCATGTTTTTTCATTTACCTTGTGGTTTGACGTGAGTAGGCAGTGTGCGCTGTCATCCACACGACCATTTCAGAAAAAAAGAAATAAACAAATGATAATAACTTAATAGAAAAAGAAAAAAAAGAGAGAGAAAAAGAAAAAGAAATTGTCTAGCTGAAAACATGCTTTTGAAGAGAAATAACTTCTAGCTTTTCTTTGAAAAAGATTCACTGATCATAACTAGTTTTTTGAAAAAAAATGTGTATACACCTAAAGGGTGAATGTTGTGAAAATTTTCCCGAACGCCCATAATAGACTCGGATGAATGCATGAATTGATAAAAGGACATGTTTTGGAAACACTGGGTTGACTTAAATAGGGAAAATGAATCCTGAGCCCTAGTGTCACATGACCATAAAAACTTGCTTGAATGTCCACATAGGTGCATGCATGACCAGTTTTGCATAAAATTTCCTAATCATCATGGTTGCATGTGTGTCATGGAAATAATGTGGGACTTCCCCTTTATCCTTGAACCGCTGGCCAAACCAACACTCTGACATATATCGTGTCCAGCCGTTCTACAAGCCTTGAGCCAAAATCTCAACTCACCATAAACCTTGACCCAGGGTGAGAATGCCCATCCTTGCCTTCAGAAGAAAGCAAAAGAAGAAAATTCTCAATCAAAGATTGAGAGAAAGCAAAAGAATAAAATTCCCAATCAAAGATTGAGAGAAAGCAAAAAAGAAAGAAAATTCCCGATCAAACATCGAAAAAAAACAAAAGAAATATGCAGAAAGGTCTTTGGACCAGACAATATCTGAACAATACAGAATTGTCACCACCAAATAAGGAAAGAAAGGAAACCACGACCTGAAGTGGTCCTCTCCCTTTGATTGCCAACCAAAATCCTATGCGCTAGCGACTTTCTCGCCTCGCACTAAACAAAAACAGAAAAGGAAAAGGCCAAAACACTCAAAGCCAAATTTCCCACCAAAAACCCCAATCCCAAGAAGAAGTCCTATTGATCCATGATCACGCATGTAATCTTTGATTTGATAGGAAATGATTTGCAAAATCAAGTCATGACATATCTATGGTTCGGAATTAGGATGAAACACTTATTTATGTGAGATTGATACACTTTGAGTGATTTTCTTCTATTTTTGTTGGACCCGAAATTTCCTCTAGATGATCATTTAGAAACGAAACACTAACATCCGAAATCTCATTTATGGTTATGAGAAAATTTCATCAGCATACTCTCCTTCCCCAATAGACGCATTGTTTTCCATCAAAAAATTATATGTTGCTCTGATCAGTTGGGAGTTTTGTTTCTTTACTAAAGCATGTTCACATTTTAGTTAAAGAACACCGAGACTATTTTAGTCCCACACAGTTAGCAAGAACTACGTAGGTCTGAGTTCCTCATCGTAAATTGAGGATACGTAGAAGCAAAAGCCCTGCTTTTGTCGACCACCCTACCTTTTGCTACCGTGACCCAAGAGTCCAGTGGCATGTGGAGACACCCGATAGTAACCCGCATACACCCTTTGCTATCCAGTGACCCGAGAGTCCAGTAGCATGCGGAGACACCTTACGGTTATCTGCACCTCGTCATTGGGAGACCCCAAGTCGGATTGACAAGCAAAGACCAATGTGGTCATCTGCACCTTTTTCAGAGATGTCAGCATCTTCCGGTAGAGACTATTTTAGTCTCACACTTCTTTAGCTTGAACTACGTAGGTCTGAGTTCCTCGTCACAAATTGAGGATACATAGGAGCATGAGCCTCGCTTTTGTCGACCGCCCCACACTTTCTGTCATACTGACCCGTGAAGTCAGGTGACGTGCAGAGATACACCAGTAATTTCTCCGCACAGACAATTTTTGTCAATACTAATCCGTGAAGTTAGGGGCCAGGCGGAGATACCCAAGTGGTTATCCGTATAAACACTTTTTCACTATCCGTAAGACTCAAAGCAGGATAGCATGCAGAGACTAACGTCGTCTTTTGCACCCTTTGTCAATCGCGGCCAACAAGCCCGTTGACACGCGGAGATTTACATCATCTTTCGTGTTGTCTGTCATACTGACCCGTGAAGTCAGGTGACGTGCGAAGATACACAAGTAATTCTCCGCACAGACAATGTCTTTCATACTGACCCGTGAAGTCAGGTGACGTGCAGAGATACACAAGTAATTTCTCCGCACCGACAATTTTTGCCAATACTAACCTGTGAAGCTAGGGGGCAGGCAGAGATACACAAGTAATTTCTCCGCACAGACAATTTCTGTCAATACTAACCCATGAAGTTAGGGGGCAGGCGGAGATACACAAGTAATTTCTCCACACAAACAATTTCTGCCAATACTAACCCGTGAAGTTAGGGGGCAGGCAGAGATACACAAGTAGTTTCACCGCACAGACAATTTCTGCAAATACTAACCCGTGAAGTTAGGGGGCAGGCGGAGATACCCAGGTGGTTATCCGTATAAACATTCTTTCCCTATCCATAAGACTCAAGGCATGATAGCGCGCAGAGACTAACATCGTCTTCTGCACTTTCTGTCGTCCTGACCCGTGAAGTCAGGTGACATGCGGGTTTACCTTATGGTTACCCGCACCTTTCGTCAACCAGGGGGCAAACGAGCCCATTGACGCGTAGAGACTAAGATCGTCTCCTGCACCTTCTGTCGTCCTAACCCGTGAAGTCAGGTGACATGCGGGGTTACCTTATGGTTACCCGCACCTTTCGTCAACCAGGGGGCAAACGAGCCCGTTGACGTGTAGAGACTAACATCATCTTCTGCACCTTTTGCCATCCAGGGACAGTGAGTTAGGTGGCAGGCGGAGATACCTTATGGTCATCTGCACCTTTCGTCAACCGAGGGGAACGGATTCGACGGTATCAGGATGATGTTGGTCATTCGGTTCTGATTATTTTCAAAAATTTTGCAGGTTTTACTCTCGTCGTCCGAAAACATTCAAGCCCAACGACGCTCGAGATTCTTCTCTGCTGGGTAGGTGTCATACCCTAATTTCGTCCGGGGACCTTTGCTTGGTGGCATGCAACTTTCATTTAACCATTTTGAGGTACTTGGCACCCATCGTCAGGAAATTTGTGAAGTTCCGTGACATGCCAGAACTCAAAAGGAAGCATCGTTGCACAATTCATGAGGTTCTGTAACATTTCGTAAGTCAAAAAGGGGATGATTATGTAATCCGCAAGGTTACGTAACATTACGGAAAGAAAACAGGTATCGTTACGAAATTCGTAAGTTTCCGTAACTTTACGAAAAATAATCACCAAAAAAAAGGGGCAGGGGGGTGTATTTAGCAGAAATAGGGGTGCAAATAGCAACCAGGCCCACTTGGGCCCTCCAGAAGATTCCTCCAGAAGGCGGTTGCTTCTGGAGGAAGTCACCTTGCTCGCCTGGGCGAGCTGGGTGGCAAGCATCTCCCCCATTTTCCTATAAATAGGGGGAGAAATGAAGAGGAATTTCGTTCAGCCCTCTTGGTAATTCAAGGATCACTTGAAATTAGTGAAAAAAATTGGTTCCGTGAAGAAAATCCGAGCCGAGGCGCTTCCGTAAGGTTTTCGAAACGTTTCCGTGGGGATTTTCGCGAAGATTTTCAGCCGTTCTTCGTTCGTTCGTCATCGTTCTTCGATCTTCAACGGGTAAGTTTCCAAATCAAGCTTTTCAATTCATTCTATGTACCCGTGGTGGTCCCCATTTGTTTTTACGTGCTTTTTATTTTCATTTTATTTACTTTCCGTACCCCCTTTTGACGTGCTTTAGTCATTTGCTTAAGTCATTTTCTCATCTAATCAAAAAATAAAATAAATTTCCACCAATCATTTAAATTGTAAAATCCGTTAGTTTCTATTAAAATGAAATCCGACCGTTCGGTCATGCCGTAACTACGTTGGAAGCCAAAAAAAAAAGAGGGTAAAATAATAATATAATAATAAAAAATATCTTTTAGTAAAATAAATCAAAAAGAATCAATCAGACATTTTCCTTTGGGATTTCTCTTTCTTAATCGAATCGACTAATAACCAAAGTGAAACTAAGGATAAAATCAATTCATAAACCAAACTTTTGACGTTGCCTAAAAAAGCCATTTTCAAAGGTCCAAAGCCTTGAAATGGTCTTTTCCGCTTTTATCGATTAAGTGTAAATTTCAAAAGGGGCTAAAATCAACATGTAGCTATATTACCTCTTTCAAAAAAATAAAGAGAACATTAAATGGTCCAATGCCTTAATGTCTTCTCTCTTTTCAAAAGAATCGAAAGTTTGTTTAATGGTCTGACGCCTTAAATGACCTTTCATTTAATAAAAACATGTCTTGCAAAAAGAATAAAGACAACTTAATCAAACACTTTGTTCACAAAGAACTACGTAGGTCTGATTTCCTTATCGCAATTAAGGAATACATAGGAGCAAGGGAAACCCCCTCGTCGACCACAAAAAGATAAAAAGTATAAAAAGTACAAAAAGAAATAAAGACGTAAAAGGGAACATAAAAATTGAAGTAATGTTTGCACATTAATTAAAGGTTGTCGTATCTTGTGACGGACGCGTGGGGTGCTAATACCTTCCCCGTGCATAAATACAACTCCTGAACCTTTTCACTTAAAGTTCGTAGATCACGTCTTTTCCGTTTTTTCTGACGTTTTCCTCAAATAAACGTTGGTGGCGACTCCGCGCGTATTCCTTTCTTGGAACACGCACCCACGAGTCACGCGTCGCCCTCCCGCCGAAGGGTAGGTTGCGACAGTTGGCGACTCCACTGGGGACTATTTTTTGAGAGTTAGGCCATTTAATCTTGTGCAAATGTTTCATCATGACTTTCTCCTTTATTGGCTTCCCTTTATTTTTCTTACGTTCTTTGTATATAACTCTTTGATGCTTTTAGTGTGTTTCAAAATGTATGCATGAGGTAAATATTTATTCATTTGATGCACACAAACACCAACACTATTTGCACACACTGTGAGTTGAAAAAGGGCCCTATACCCAGGTTCATGGGAACATAAGGAGTGGAGGTGAATCTGTGATCATGCTAGGTCTCCGACTTGCTTGATTACAGTGAACCCTCATCTAGAGTTTTCCTCTTTGAAAATGTATTGTTGCTAGTAGTCCCTACTGCTGCAATATGTTCTTCGAAGGGGATGATACCTCTAGAGACCATCAAGAGAGATATGACCACCTTGGGAATTATCACTAAAAGCCTTGTTAGCTCCCTCCCATATAGGTCCGTTGAATAGGGGCACGGAGCGGACACGCTGCGTGCCATTTTTCACACTGCCATGCATAAGTGTCATGTACCCTTTTGCTTATATTTTGTGAATATTGTCATATTGTAGATTCCCGTGTTGCGCCTTTCGCATATGCATCACGCACATTGGAAAACCAACGGAGGGTCCGTGTCACCTTCTTAAATACATACGTCGGGCACTGTGACGTTGTATCTAAGAAGGAGACAATTTCCTGGGCCCTCGTATTCATAAATTACATCTGTATCATATGCATTTCTTCATCCATTCATCCATTCCACCTATAATAGATGTCGGAGTTTTGATTCGCACTGGGTTTTGTTTCACTTTAGTAAAACATGGGATCAAGTCAAAAGCCTTCACTTAAAAAGAGGTTCTATCCAGTCAAGGTCAAGAGCCTAGGGATCACCAATCTAAGAGAGTTAGGGCAGTTGATGGGTCAGCTCCAGCGGCAAGCTTTTCGTAAAGCTTACGGTAAAATCTGGGACCTAGCCATGGTAGAAGTCTCCACAGAGGCCATTGCGTCCCTCGCCCAGTATTATGATCAGCCGTTGAGGTGCTTCATCTTTGGGGACTTCCAGCTATCACCAATGGTGGAAGAATTTGAAGAGATCCTAGGATGTCCTCTAGGGGGAAGGAAACCATACCTCTTCTCAGGGTTCTACCCCTCATTGGCCAGAATTTCTAAAATAGTCCAAATCTCGGCGCAGGAATTAGACCACCAAAAGCAAGTCAAAAATGGGGTGGTTAGGAATACCGAGAAAATGTTTGGAGGCAAAATCAAGAATCTTGGCAGGTAAAGGCGAGTGGGCCCCGTTCATAGATATTCTCGCACTGTTGATTTTTGGGGGAGTCCTCTTTCCGAATGTGGATGGGTTGGTGGACCTGGCAGCGATCGACACTTTTCTCGCCTATCATAACCACAAGGAAAGCCCGGTTGTCGCTATGCTAGCCGACCTATATGACACCTTCGACCGAATATGTGAAAAGAGCAATACAAGGATTGTTTACTGTACTTCAGCTCTTTATGTATGGTTAGTTTCGCACCTTTTTCGCCAAGAGGTGAGGCATGCTTGCCCGTTAGAAAGCTACCGTTCATGCACAGAGAAAGGAGGAGCGAATTGGGACCAACTCTTAGCAAGCAAAGAAGGAGCATCCGTCAACTGGTTCCCTCGATGGAAGGAAGGAAGAACCGGAGTTCTGATTTTGTGCGGAGGATTTCCAAATGTTCCCTTGATGGGGACGAGGAGTTGCATCAGCTACAATCTCGTTCTTGCTACAAGACAACTTGGCTACCCGATGAGAGGGGCACCACTAGAGGAAGAGCTCGCACCTGTCATTTCACAAGGTTTCAATAAGACCAACATGGAGACACTTCAGAAGGTCCGCAAGGCATGGGAGGTGGTACAAAAGAAGGACAAAGAGCTCAGAGGCAGTAACAATGGGCCCATTGGAGGCTACCGTGAGTGGTTGAAAGCCCACGTGCAAGGTTTGGATTAGCTCCCAAGTCTGAGAACCGCTAAAAGGGAGGAAGTTGAGGCAGCGGAGGAAGACGAAGAGGTGCAGGCTCTTAGGACAGAACTCGAGCAAGCTCAAACAGTCAAAGAAAGGTTCAAATCAGTGGCTCTTAGGATCCGAAAGGAGAAGGCCGAACTGAGGGATGTAAATGTAGCTACCACCAAGGCCTTGGAACAAGAGACCAAGAAGGCTCGTAGGGAAGAGCACGGCCGGAACAAGTTCCGAGGGGCTCTGTGGGGTAGTAACAACGAGCTTAAACTCCGGAAGGAGGAAAGGGACCAATCGCGGGTAGACAGTTTGATCTTAAAGGATGAGTTGAAGGCTTGCTCGAGGTCCAAGAGAATTTTGTCTCAGCGTTTATGCGAGACGGAGACCAACATGTTAGCCATCATCAGCAAGTACCAAGAGGAACTAAGTCTAGCCACGGCCCACGAGCATAGGGTGGCGGACGAGTATGCCCAAGTGTACCGGAAAAGGAGGCTAGAGGAAGGGTGATCGACTCGTTACACCAAAAGGCAACCATGTGGATGGACCAATTTGCTCTTACCTTGAATGGGAGTCAAGAACTTCCCAGATTGCTAGCCAAGCCAAAGCAATGGTAGACACCTACTCCGCCCCCGAGGAGATCCATGGGCTTCTCAGCTATTGTTAGCATATGATAGACTTAATGGCCCATATAATTAGAAACCGCTAGGAAGTTTGTATTGTCACTCAGATCTTGACTAGTTATAACTTTCTGAATAAAATGAGTTTATCCCGTGTTTTTACTTCAAAGATCAGTGCGAATCAAATCACTCCCGCATTTTATCTCTAGCATGCGTTCATATCATGCATCGCATAAACATCTCTTCATGGCATCATAATGAACATATCGTTCCTGCAATTATCCGTCATCATATTCCAGCCTCACATTTTGCATGAGTCATTGCATCATCATGCATATGCGTTCAACATGCTTTTTGTTCTACAAAATGCATACCTTTTGTTTTCATGTTCGCTCATGCGTGATCCTTGCATTTTCCTCTACAAAACAAAAACAAAAAGGGAAGCATGAAAATTTATGATACATTCTTGGTTGCATATATTCGGTACCATGAGCCAACCATGTTGGGATCATAAACCCGTTTCGCTTAAAAACAAAATGAGTGAACATGGTACCTAATGCATGGTTAACCAGGAAATGATGTTTCTTCGGGCATCTCAATTTCATAATTACATTTTCCATGCATAGCTTAAAATATGCTCGAGTCATTCATCCCTATGAAAGGTTGTTGAAGTATTGGCAATCAGAATTGCCACTCCTTGGATTATAGGGTTGAATTAAGCTCATGCTTTTCAAAAAACGTTCATCAAGTCAAGTTGAAGTATGGAAGTAACCATCTTGCAAAAATTGGGGCAAAAGATGAATCGAGTTACATCGCTGCTTCTTCTACTGCCAAACACATTTAGGACTATTGATGTCCTTGTTGCTTCCAGTTTCACCTTGACAAAGATGTCATGGACCATGTTGAAAATCTAAATTGATTCAACCCCATATCCTGCGTAAAAATTCGCAATACTTCAATTGTGCATCATTCGCATACATCCATGCTTTTCATTGGTTGCATTGCTCATTGCATTCTTTCCTTGAATGAAAAACAAAAAATAAAATAAAATAATAATAAAAATATATATATATATATATATATAATAAATATAAAATAAAAACGAACTTAATCATTGTTATCAAAAAGAAAAGAACACGCTTTATGGCGCCCTTACCAAACCCGTGTTAGAGCTAGAGTAATGGGTAAAGGAGAAAAGGTGCAAGAGCAGATGAAGGCCGACATGGAGGCCATGAAAAGAGCAAATGGCCACAATGATGGAGGCCATGATGAGCATGAAAAAGATAATGGAAGCCAATGCGGTTATAGTTGCCGCTACCAGCACTGTCCCTAAGGCGAACCCAATGCCCCCATCTGGCCTCAAGCAAATGTATCATCCAACCTCAAATATGGTAGGCAAAGATTTGGGAAGTATGGATGACCACATGATGTGCAAATTCAAAACAAGCATACCTTCCCGCCATATGGCTTGCCTCCCAATGTGGCGTACACTCCCAATGAGGATGTCAATAACTCCGCACCCATACTCATTGAGAGCCAACAACCCCAAAATAGATCATGCACATGTCTCTCAACCCATGGGGGAGGCACATGAAATTCCCCACCACAATCTAACCGACTTCGAGCCTTGCCTCGGATATGCCACTGAAGGGAAAGCAGTTGGTGGTATACCCATGCCAAACACTTTGGAGGGCCCTCAGTTTCACCCACAACCACAACCCTTGCATTTTGCGGTGGGAAGAGCCCCTCCTGCTATGCCTGAAAAGGGAAAGGTGGATCATCTAAAGGAAAGGCTCAGGGCCATTGAAGGAGGTGAAGATTATGCCTTTGCTAACCTAGAAGAGTTGTTCCTAATACCCAAACATGGTCATTCCCAAGTTCAAGGTGCCAGACTTTGAAAAGTACAAGGGGACTACTTGCTCCAAGAACCATCTAAAGATGTATTGTCGGAAGATGGGGGTATACGCAAAAGATAAGAAACTGTTGATACATTTTTCCTAAGAAAGTCTTAGTAGGACAATTGTCACCTGGTATACTAACTTAGGAACCTTCCCGAGTCCATTCTTGGAAGGACCTAATGGTTGCCTTCGTTAGGCAGTGTCAGTACAATTCTGATATGGCTCCGGATAGGATGCAACTACAGAACATGTGCAAAAAGGGGGCACAAATCTTTCAAAGAATACGCCCAAAGATGGACAGACTTGGCAACTCAAGTAGCACCCCCAATAACAGAGAAAGAGATTATCACAATGATAGTAGACACGTGACCGGTGTTCTACTATGAAAAATGGTGGGTTACACACCTTCAAGTTTTACAGATTTGGTCTTCGCCAACGAAAGGATCGAAGTGGGTCTGAAAAGAGTCAAATTTAATCATCCTGCTTTGAGGAATGAGAAAACTGGGGCAAATGAAGAGGATGAGAAGGAGGGAGAAACCCATGTTGTGACTGCCATTCCTATACGGCCAAGTTTCCCACCAACCCAACAATGTCATTACTCAGCCAATAACAAACCCTCTTCTTACCCACCACCCAGTTATCCACAAAGGTCATCCCTAAATCAACCACAAAGCCTGTCTACCACACTTCCAATGACGAACACCACCTTTAGCACAAACCAAAACACCAACCAAGAAAGGAATTTTGCAGCAAAAAAGCCTATAGAATTCACCCCAATTCTGGTGTCCTATGCTAAATACTACAATGGTAGCCATAACCCCAACCAAGGTTCCTCAACCTCCATTTTTCCAAGGGTACGGATCGAACACAATGTGTGCTTATCATGGAGGAGCCCCGGGGCATTCCATTGAGCATTGTATGACCCTGAAGCGTAAGGTGCAAAGTCTAAATTGATGTGGGCTGGCTGAAATTTGAGGAGAATCGCTTGTGAATCCTAACATTGACAAACAACACCACACATGGGGCAATTTTGAAAGATGTTGTTAGATGTCTCTAATGACTCATCAGGATTTTCAAGTTTATGCCATTATTGTAAACCATAATTACAAATGCTAAATAATGGATGAATTTGACATCCTTGTCTCTCATCCTTTCAGAAACACATCTTTGCTTATTCAACTTCCACCGGAATGTAAGTGTAGGCCATTGGTTTGTTTGCTCGAGCGACATGCGCTCCTAAGTGCTGACTTCCAAGACTGTTCAATCAGAAATTACTCACCTTGCATGTTGGTGGGGGTGCCGTAAAACAACGAGTAAAGTTCAAAACAAATAAGTTTAAAAAAAAAGTTCAAAAAGAAAAAGAAAAAAAAAGCATTTGATTGACTGTGTTTTCAAGACGTTCATGTGACCTCATTCCGGAAAGTTTGTCTTTTTAGAGAGAAGTGAGTTATCAAGAATAGGATGTTGGACAAATGGCCTCAGAAGGGAGGGGTTGAATTAAGATACAAAGACTATTCCCCAATTAAACTTTCACTCTCTCTTTTTGGATTAACAATGCACCCTTAGAAGACAATTCAAAATAAACTTCTTTAAAGCAAAAGATAAATAGCAATAAATAAAAGAAGTTTAAGGGAAGAGAGGAATGCAAACTTGATTTATACTGGTTCGGCCACTTCCCGTACCTACGTCCAGTCCTCAAGCAACCCACTTGAGATTTTCCACTCTCTTTGTAAAACTCCTTTTACAAAGTTGAACCACACAGGGACAACCCTTCCCTTGTGTTCAAGAATCCTCTACAACAAGAGACTCTCAGCCTCTTAATCCCTTTTCAGAAGTAAGAAGAAGAGAAGAAGAAATCTCTCATGAAAGAGATAGATTGTACAATGAAGATCAATCAAAATTCCTTATTGAATATGCAAGTGGTTGACCAAGGAATCTTTTTGAGAGGATAAGACATTTCAGTTCAGAAAAACTCTCTTAATCTTTTGAGAGAATAAAACTTTTTGGGCAAAGAAAACTCTCCTTAAATTCGTGTTTCCAAGTCACATATAAATAGACCTTTGATGGCCATTCATAAAACATTTGAATAGATGTGACTCTTCGAAATTATTTTCTGAAAATCCCCTCTGGTAATCGATTACAAGACTTGTGTAATTGATTACAGGCTTTAAAATTTGAATTAAAACGTTCAATAAATTGTTGCTAATCAATTACCATCCATGCGTAATCAATTACACATTATAAATTTTGAATTCAAATTTCTAGTGACTGTTATAAACATTTTCAGCTGCTGGTAATCGATTACCAGAGAGAAAATCTCAATTTGGAATGATAGAATTCTTTGGTCAAACCTTTTGTTTTTTCAATTTGGAAACTTCTTCCTAAAGATTCTAGAGATCAGCTTGATCATATATCTTGATTTTCTTGGATTCTTGTCTTGAATAAAACTTAGAAGCACTTGATCCTTTAGCATCATCAAGACATCAAAACATCTTGCTTCTACATAGGTGTCATTTGACTTAATCCATCAACTGAAAAATCCTTCAACTATTTCTCGTCCTTGAAAAATTCTTTTTGCGAGAATCAACCGCTTTTATTATTTCTTCCTTGCTACAAGGTTATGAAGACAAAACAAAGATGGATACCTCAAAGCCCTACACTGGGGCAATGAGGGGCACCGTGCATGAACCTCAAGTGAATCTAGGGGCAGATTAGAAGTTCTCACCCAATAGGTTCCCAGCTGTAAGGTCATGACAAAAGATAACAATTGGTACCTCAAAGCCTTACACTGGGGCAATGAGGGGCATCGTGCATGAGCCTCAAGTGAACACAGGGGCCGATCAAAAGTTCTCACCCATCGATGTTTTTAAAATAGAAAAAGGGGGGGAGACAAGCCCTGGAATTCAAACAGAACGTACACTCTAAGGGAGTTCCCGGAGAGATTTGCAAAAGATAGGATGAGGTTGCATGAATTATCACCTCTTTCAAAAGGACAGTCAATCTGTGTTTTCCAAAAAAAAAAATTTCAAAATCATAAAATAAGGAAAGAATGTCATGAACATTGTACAAACTTTCCATTACATTGCATTGTTTCATATGAAGTCCGCATTTACCAAATTTCACAACAAAGGTTGCATGCATCTGCATCCTTAAACATCATAGATTTCCAACATCTAAATGTCCAAATCTTTTGAATTTGGGATCACCGGCTCCCTCGATGAGTCGATCTCTTGCTTTCTCATAAGGATGGACCCTTGGGTACTAGTACCCTCATCTTCAGAGGACTGCACGTCCTCGCCTTCAGAGGGCTGCATGCCCTCACCTTCAGAGGACTTCACGTCCTTACCTTTAGAGGGCTGCACGCCCTCACCTTCAGAGGACTTCACGTCCTCACCTTCAGAGGGCTACACGCCCTCGGCTCCGAGGACTACATGCCCTCATCTTCAGAGGACTACATGTCCTCACCTTCAGAGGGCTACACGCCCTCGCCTTCGTAGGGCGACATGCCCTCACCTTTAGAGGACTGCGCGTCCTCGCCATCATAGGACTACACTGCCTCGCCTTCAAAAGGTGACACGTCCTGAACTTCAGAGGGCTGCACGCCCTCGCCTTTAGAGGGCTACGCGTCCTCACTTTCAGTGGGCTCCACATCCACACCTTAAGATAATTTAAGGTCCTCTACCCTTAATGCTTAATCGAGACTTGCGCTCCCGGTTAAGGGGCTAGCAATTTCCCTTTATCAGTTCTTTTTCCTGGGCCACCCCCTGATATTGGAGGAGGGCCAACTGTGCGAGCACAACCAGAGAGGGAGGCTATCACGCAGCTACTATGCATACCGGGGCAAGATTTCACCCGTGCCGCTACAAAGAGACAAGTGTGGATCATGCGCACCAACATGACCACTCTTACACAGATATGGATGACGTTGCTACTTAGCAATGTTCTTCCCAGTGACCGCAATGCCGATCTCCCCCTGCGGATGTATCAGTTGGTTTGTGTCGTCCCGACATAGGTAAGTATGCATATGGTTCAACTGATTTCTTATACCATCCACTATTTGCAGGGATCGTGCTCGCAAGACTCCCAGTGGACCCGGAGAAGTCCAACAGGGTCTTGGGGTTTCCAGCTCTGATTACGTGCTTTTGTCAGTTCTACGGAGTGCCTGTCACCCCCGACAAGGTCATCAGGTCCCCTACCTATCAAGCCTTCATCAAGAAGTACTGTGCCCCCAGGCAGGCGCAGGGCGAAACACCACAACAGCCTAGGGATGGCTGGCAACGGGCAACAAACGCACCGCCACCACCTCTAGAGTTCATCTCTGCTCATCCACAAAAAGGTTAGAGCATTCCATACGACACATGGCCGACCAATAGGTGACCATATTCCAAAGCCAAAGGTAAGCAAAGTACTAGGTCCGTCACCGACAAGTCATCATGCGTCCAGCTCAAGACGTTAAAGAAGCGCTACTAGGAGGCAAAGTTGATCATGATCCTAGGAATTTAAATAAATCAAGCACAAGCTCGAAAGGTAGTCATACCTCACAAAATATATATATGTATGTTTAGGTAGAAAATACCTTAGATATGCATGTATGTAAACAAAAAATACCTCACAAAATATATATGTATGTTTAGGTAGCAAGATACCTTGGATATGCATGTATATAGCAAAATTACCTCACAAAAATATACACATGTTTAGGTAGCAAAATACCTCATGGAAGAAAAGAAAAGGAAAAAACAAAAACAAACAAGAAAAAGAAATAAACAAATGATAATGATAAAAGAAAAAGAGAAAAGAGAAAAATAAGTTGTCTAGCTGAAAAACCAACATGCTTTTGAAAAGAGATGACTTCCAACTTTTCTTTGAAAAATTTACTGATCATGACTAGTTTTTGAAAAAAAATGTGTATACACCTGAAGGGTGAATGCTGTGAAAATTTTTCCCGAAGACCCAAAATGGACTCGGATAAATGCACAAATTGATAAAAGAAAATATTTTTGGAAACATTGGGTTGACTTAAAATAGAGGAAATGAGTCATGAGCCCTAGCATCACATGACCATAAAAGTTTGACACTTGAGTGTCCGCATAGGTGCATGCATGACTAGTTTTGCATACAATTTCCAAATCATCATTGTTGCATTTGTGTCATGGAAATAATGTGGGACATCCCCTTTTATCCTTGAACTAAACCAAACCCTGACATATATCATGTCCAACCGTGCTACAAGCCTTGAGCTAAAATCCCAACTTACCATAAACCTTGACCCAAGGTGAGAATGTCAATCCTTACCCTCGGAAGAAAAAGAGCGGGAGAAAGCAAAAAAAGAAAAGAAGGAAAATTCCCAAATCAAAGAGTGGGAGAAAGAAAAGGAAGGAAAGAAAATTCCCGATCAAGGATCGAAGGAAAACAGAGGAAATGTGCAGAAAGGTCGTTGGACCTGACGATATCTGAACAATACAGAATTGTCACCAAATAAACAAAAAGAAGGAAAGGAAACCACGACCTAAAGTGGTTTTCTCCCTTGGATTGCCAACCAAAATATTGTGCGTCGGTGACTTGTTTGCCTCGAGTAAAACAAAAACAGAAAAGAAAAAGGCCAGAAAACTCAAAGCCAAATTTCCCACCAAAAGAACCCATTCCCAAGAAAAGTCCTATTGATCCATGATCGCGCATGTAATCTTAGATTTGATAGGAAATGATTTGCAAAGTCAAGTCATGACATATCTATGGTTCGGAATTAGGATGAAACACTTACCTGTGTGAGATTGATACACTTTGAGTGATTTTCTTCTATTTTTGTTGAACCCAGTGTTTCCTCTAAATGGTCATTTAGAAACGAAATGCTAACATCCAAAATCTCATTTGAGGTTATGGGAGGATTTCATCAGCGTACTCTCCTTCCCCGGTAGACACATTGTTTTTCTCCCAAAAAGCATATGTTGCTCTAATCATTTGGAATATTTGTTTCTTTACTAAAGCATGTTCGCATTTTAGTGAAGAAAACACCGAGACTATTTTTAGTCTCACAAGTTATCCAGAACTACGTAGGTATGAATTCCTCATTTGAGGATACGTAGGAGCAAGAGCCTCGCTTTTGTCGGCCGCCCCACAATTTCTGTCATACTGACACTGGAGTCACGTGACATGCGGAGATACCCAAGTGGTTGTCCGCACTTTCAAAACTTTCTTTTGCTATCTGTAAAACAAAAAGCTTGATAGCATGTAGAGACTAACGTTGTCTTCTGCACCCTTCGTCAATCGCGGCCCAACAAGCCCGTTGACACGCGGAGATTTACGTCATCTTCCGCGCTCACAAGATCTGTCATACTGACATTTGAGTCACGCTGACGGGCGGAAATACCCGAGTGGTTATCTTTATAAACATTCTTTTGCTATCTGTAAGACACAAAGCCTGATAGCATGCAGAGATTAACGTCGTCTTCTGCACCCTTCGTCAATCGCGGCCCAACAAGCCCGTTGGCACGCGAAGATTTACGTCATCTTCCGTGCTCACAAGATCTGTCATACTGACATTTGAGTCACGCTGACGGGCGAAAATACCCGAGTGGTTATCTGTATAAGCATTCTTTTACTATCTGTAAGACAGAAAGCCTGATAGCATGCAGAGACTAACGTCGTCTTCTGCACCCTTCGTCAATCACGGCTCAACAAGCCCGTTGACACGCGGAGATTTACGTCATCTTCCGCGCTCACAAGATTTGTCATCCTGACATTTGAGTCACGCTGACGGGCGGAAATACCCGAGTGGTTATCTGTATAAACATTCTTTTGCTATCTGTAAGACAGAAAGCCTGATAGCATTCAGAGACTAACATCGTCTTCTGCACCCTTCGTCAATCGCGGCCCAACAAACCCATTGACACGCGGAGATTTACGTCATCTTCCGCGCTCACAAGATCTGTCATCCTGACATTTGAGTCACGCTGACGGGCGGAAATACCCGAGTGGTTATCTGTATAAACATTCTTTTGCTATCTGTAAGACAGAAAGCCTGATAGCATTCAGAGACTAACATTGTCTTCTGCACCCTTCGTCAATCGCGGCCCAACAAGCCCGTTGACACGCGGAGATTTATGTCATCTTCCGCGCTCACAAGATTTGTCATCCTGACATTTGAGTCACGCTGACGGGCGGAAATACCCGAGTGGTTATCCGTATAAACATTATTTTGCTATCTGTAAGACAGAAAGCCTGATAGCATGCAGAGACTAACGTCATCTTCTGCACCCTTTGTCAATCGCGGCCCAACAAGCCCGTTGACACGCGAAGATTTACGTCATCTTCCGCGCTCACAAGATCTGTCATACTGACATTTGAGTCACGCTGACAGGCGGAGATACCCGAGTGGTTATCCGTATAAACTTTCTGTTGCTATCTCTAAGACTCAAAGCATGATAGCAAGCTGAGTGGGTAAACACACAGATTCATATTCTGCGCCCTTTATCATTCAGGAACAAGCAAGCAGGGTGATAAACGCGTACCCCTTTATCAGTCAGGAACAACAAGCTGAGTGGATAAACCTGCATATACATGTTTTGCGCCCTTTATCATTCAGGAACAGCAAGCTGAGTGGGTAAACGCGTAGAAATAGATTTTGCGCCCTTTACCATTCAGATTTCGCAAGTTGGGTGATAAACGCGCAGAGACAAATTTTGTGCCCTTTGTCATTCCGCACATCTTTTTGCCACCCAGAGGCGATCGTGTCCAACAAAATGCGGAGACAAATTATGGTCATTCTGCGTCTTGTATCAACCGAGAGGAACAAATTCGACAGTATCGGGATGATGTGTCGGTACTGATCATTTTCAGATTTTTGCAGGTTCCGCTGACAGAAAGGTTCACTGGCCGAAAGGTGTTTCGCTCGAATGAAATTAGTGTATTATCTTTACTTCCCTTTTATCTCCAATAAAAGACAAGTAAAGAGGGGCAACTTTCATACCCTAATTTCGTCTGGGGACCTTTGCTTGGTGGCATGCAACTTTCATTTAACCATTTTGAGGTACTTGGCACCCATCGTCAGGCAATTTGTGAAGTTCCGTGACATGCCAGAACTCAAAAGGAAGCATCGTTACACAATTCGTGAGGTTCTGTAACATTCTGTAAGTCAAAAAGGGGATGATTATGTAATCTGCAAGATTCCGTAACATTACGGAAAGAAAACAGGTATCGTTACGAAATTCGTAAGTTTCCATAACTTTACGAAAAAGAATCACCAAAAAAAAGGGGCAGGGGGGTGTATTTAGCAGAAATGGGGTGCAAATAGCAACCAGGCCCACTTGGCCCCTCCAGAAGATTCCTCCAGAAGGCGGTTGCTTCTGGAGGAAGTCACCTTGCTCGCCTGGGCGAGCTAGGTGGAAAGCATCTCCCCCATTTTCCTATAAATAGGGGGAGAAATGAAGTGGAATTTCGTTCAACCCTCCTGGTAATTCAAGGATCACTTGAAATTAGTGAAAAAAATTGGTTCCGTGAAGAAAATCCGAGCCGAGGCACTTTCGTAAGGTTTTCGTAACATTTCCGTGGGGATTTTCGCAAAGATTTTTAGTCGTTCTTCGACGTTCTTCGTTCGTTCGTCATCGTTCTTCGATCTTCAACGGGTAAGTTTCCAAATCAAGCTTTTCAATTCATTCTATGTACCCGTGGTGGTCCCCATTTGTTTTTACGTGCTTTTTATTTTCATTTTATTTACTTTCCGTACCCCCTTTTGACGTGCTTTAGTCATTTGCTTAAGTCATTTTCTCATCTAATCAAAAAATAAAATAAATTTCCACCGATCATTTAAATTGTAATATCCGTTAGTTTCTGTTAAAATGAAATTCGACCGTTCGGTCATGCTGTAACTACGTTGGAAGCCAAAAAAAAAGAGGGTAAAATAATAATATAATAATCAAAAATATCTTTTAGTAAAATAAATCAAAAAGAATCAATCGGACATTTTCCTTTGGGATTTCTCTTTCTTAATCGAATCGACTAATAACCAAAGTGAAACTAAGGCTAAAATCAATTCATAAACCAAACTTTTGACGTTGCCTAAAAAATCCATTTTCAAAGGTCCAAAGCCTTGAAATGGTCTTTTCCGCTTTTATCAATTAAGTGTAAATTTCAAAAGGGGCTAAAATCAACATGTAGCTATATTACCTCTTTCAAAAAAATAAAGAGAACATTAAATGGTCCAATGCCTTAATGTCTTCTCTCTTTTCAAAAGAATCGAAAGTTTGTTTAATGGTCCGACGCCTTAAATGACCTTTCATTCAATAAAAACATGTCTTGCAAAAAGAATAAAGACAACTTAACCAAACACTTTGTTCACAAAGAACTACGTATGTCTAATTTCCTTATCGCAATTAAGGAATACGTAGGAGCAAGGGAAACCCCCTCGTCGACCACAAAAAGATAAAAAGTATAAAAAGTACAAAAAGAAATAAAGACGTAAAAGGGAACATAAAAATTGAAGTCATGTTTGCACATTTAATTAAAGGTTGTCGTCTCTTGTGACGGACGCGTGGGGTGCTAATACCTTCCCCGTGCATAAATACAACTCCCGAACATTTCACTTAAAGTTCGTAGATCACGTCTTTTCTGTTTTTTCCGACGTTTTCCTCAAATAAACGTTGGTGGCGACTCCGCGCGTATGCCTTTCTTGAAACACGCACCCGCGAGTCACGCGTCGCCCTCCCGTCGAAGGGTAGGTTGCGACAGTAGGGACGATCGAGTGCAATGGCGTAGAGAAGTGTCGTGGTTGTCCAACTTTGTCGCTTCGAAGACACTGAAGTTTGTTGACGCTTCTGTTGCCTTTTCTTTTCTTTCTGAATGAAGATCTTCAACTTGTGTCATGTTCTCTAAAAGAGAGAAAAACTTATGTACTTTCTAAAAAGAATTGTTGTGATCAAGAGACTATTTTTCATTTTGATGATTAACTATATGTGTAAATCTCTTTTGCATATCTTGTATGTAGTCGTTTTGATTCATTCTAAAAAGTTTATATTCATGTGTGAGGGAGTTTATTCTAGATCTCTTTACATCAGTTGTTCCTTCATGGGTTACTTGTAATGTATCCCACATTCCTTTTGCATTCTTACAATTTGAGACTCTAAAGTATTCATTCATGCCTAATGCAAAAGTAATTATATTTTTTGCCTTTAAGTTATATTATACCATTCTTCTTTCCTCTTCATCCCATTGTTCCCTGGGTTTTTCTATAGTTGCATTTCCTACTATCATTGTAGGGATGTAAGGACCAATTTCAATGGCGTCCCAGATGTTTAAGTCTATAACCTCTATGAAGATTTGCATACAGGTTATCCAATAATGATAACCCACACCATTAAATATAGGAGGCCTATTAATGTAGTTTCCTTCGGGAAATAGAAAGTTTGATGAGACTTCTAAACTTTCTAAACTTTATACAAGAATCAAGCATTGATACCACTTGTTGTACAAGTGGCTTCAATAACTTAAGAGAGGGGTGAATTAAGTTTTAAAATTTTCTTACTAACAAATTTTAGTCCCCTTTTAAATGATATATGATAGGCTCAGAATGAAGAATAAGAAAAAACAATCAATTTAATAATGTTCTTTTAAATGCACAAGATAAAGTAAAATGCAATAAAATAACTGAGATAAAGGAAGAAAGAAATGCAAACTCAAGCAAACCACTTGAGATTTTTCCTATCTTTGTAAAACTCTTTTACAACTTCTGAACCACCTAGTGATTCCTCTCCCTTGGGTTTAGGATTTTCACAATTCAAGAGACAAACAGTCTCTTGATCCCAACAATTATTTTTAGTAAGTACAAAAGTTTTTGTCTCTTTTAAAGAAGATGATACAAGTTAAAGATCTTAGAAGAATACTCAATTAATTTGCAAGTGTTTGGATAATGATTTGTTTCTGAGAGAATAAGACAATAAGGTTATGAAAAACTCTAAAGATTTCCATAGACAAGTCACATATTTATAGGCCTTTGGTGGTGTTTTTAAAAACTTTTGAAAAGATGTGACTTTTAAGAATATTTTTTAAAATACTTTCACTGGTAATCGATTACAACTTCTTGGTAATCGATTACATAGTTATACATTGAGGGGTCATGACTTTTCATTTTGAATTTCTGAAGCTTCGTTACTGGTAATCGATTACAAGAAAGTGGTAATCAATTACAACTTTTAAATTTCAAATTTTAAACTTTGTTGCTCTATAGTAATTTGCCTCTAGTAATCGATTATAATGCTAGGTAATCGATTACCCAGTGAAAAAATACTTATTTTAGAAATGATAAAATATTTCAAAACTTTTTATAATCATTTGAAAATCATGTTTTTGAGGTCAAACCCTTTTAACCAATAAAAGATTCTTTTAACAAAAATAAACTAAGTCTTATCTTTCTCTTGATCTTGAATTTTGACTTGAAGTAATCTTGTGTTGCTTATATCTTGGCATCATCAAAATGTTCATACACATACATTCACAAATTAATATTCTTAGTAGTGTCTCTACCGCTGAGCCTTCATCCTTCTCCACTTGGGTATTGTTAAGTATGTCTGCTACCATTTGGTGAAAAATATCCACTGACTGTTTGGTCCTACACCTGGTTATAGGTCCTTATATTTGGGTAGTTTTAAGATTCTCATCACAAAGGCAAAAATTTAAAAAGATTAGATAGCAAAATAATAAACAAATTTTAATAGGTAACAATATGAAAAAGGGTATATTACAAGTGTGTGTGAAAAATATATTTAAGCCAAATAATTAATTATTTCATAATATAGAAGATTGATATAACACTGACATTTTTAATGAAAAATGAATAAAATGATCAAAATAATTTTTTTTGGAAACATAAAAGAATAAAATCATACTTTTAAAACTTATGTATCAAAATGAAAATTTGGAAAAAAATAAAGAAAATCGAAATAAAACTTTTTAAAATATAAAAAACTATAATAAGAATTATAAAACTTAATCAATAATGATGTATTACGAACATATAACATTTAGTTTCCATGTTACTCATTATTTTCATCTAATCGTTTTAAATCCTAGCCTTTATAAATGTCATTTTATGATATAATGTTAAAAAAATTAATTTTCATTCATTTGAAAACTACTGTAAAAAACAATTACACATAATTATCCACATGTACTCTCATAATTAACAATTATATGAACTTATTAAATTATTCCATCCCGTACGTCTTATATGACTGACATTTACAGATAGTCTAGCTTAATAATTTTGTTCATTTTGACCATTTTAAAATACCAATTATAAACAGTTTTACCTTTGTTTTCGAACTATACTCTAAACCAACATGATATTCTTTTATAATTATCTAAATATAACTTAGTCAAATACGGAGTGATATATTTTTTATCACTATAATTTGTGTTATAAAACATGGGTGTCTTTTAGTCATATTTCAAAATTATCCCTTGCACAAAAATACTGGAAATGCATGTGTTTTCTTAATGGAAATGTGTTTTCTTAATGAAATCTTGTTGCCGTTGTTGAGTTGGAGTGAAAAAAATAATAACGAAAATATGATTCTATTATTGTGCATAATAAAATCACATTTTTGTTATTACTTTTTTCCACCTCTATGTGCGTAATGAAAATACGATTTCATTGTACACTATACAACAACAAATCATATTTTTATTGTTTTTGTAACCCTTCCTCCCCTTCCTTGGAACCCTCTCCTTGTTGAAATATAAACTTGATTTGGGCCCAAATTAATTATTTGGTTCCTTGGACTTAGTTATTTTGGGCTTAAGTAATTATGGGTCATGTTTCTAGAGAATTCTTGTAGTGTTTGGAGTGTCTAGATATTTCTTATGGTTGTAATATTCTCTAGAATACTCTTTGGATCTCTAGAGTTGAGAACTCTCTAGAATTAGTGTGTCTAGAGTTCTCCTTAGAGTAGTATAAATAGAGATGTAATCCTACACATTTGTATCAAGCAAAAATACAAAGTTCTCTCCTCCATAAAGAATTCTCCTTCCTATCAAGTTTCTATTCAAAGTCTCCAATATTCCTAAACACTTTTCCTAAACATAAAAGCCTTATTTCCAACAAAGTGGTATCAGAGCTTCAAGATCCTCAAAAGATGGCGAATGGAGGTTTTCCTTTCCAAATGCCGATGCTCACAAAGAACAACTATGATAATTGGAGTATCAAGATGAAGGCGCTACTAGGAGCTCAAGATGTGTGGGATATCGTAGAGAATGGCTTCGAGGAGCAAGATGAAGCCTCGCTAAGCCAAGGTGTAAAGGAGACGTTGAAGGAGTCAAGAAAGAGAGACAAGAAAGCTCTCTTTCTCATTTATCAATCGGTGGATGAAGATACATTTGAGAAGATATCCAACGCAACGACGGCCAAAGAAGCATGGGATAAGCTTCAAACTTGCAACAAAGGAGTTGAGCAGGTAAAAAAGATTCGTCTTCAAACTCTTAGAGGTGACTTTGAGCGTTTGTTTATGGAGGAGTCCGAGTCAATTTCTGATTATTTTTCTCGAGTATTGGCCTTAGTCAATCAACTTAAAAGAAATGGTGAAGATGTTGATGAGGTGAAGGTCATGGAAAAAATACTTCGAACTTTAAATCCAAGTTTTGACTTCATTGTTACGAACATTGAAGAAAACAAGGATTTAAAGACCATGACTATTGAGCAACTCATGGGTTCCTTACAAGCATACGAAGAAAAACAAAAGAGAAAAATTAAACAAAAGGAGGCTACGGAGCAACTACTACAACTCAACGTAAAGGAAGCAAACTATGCAAATTACAAGAGCCAAAAAGGACGAGGTCGCAGCCAAGATCGTGGACGTGGACGAGGACATGGAGGAGAAGGAAGAGGTGGTTACAAAAACCACTCCAACAAATTCAACAATGGAGAAAGAAGTTGGAATCCACAAGTAACAAGAGGTCGTGGAAGAGGAAATTCATGGTCGAGGTATGACAAATCACAAATCAAGTGTTTCAATTGCAACAAGATTGGTCACTATGCATCCGAGTGTAGATTCTCGAAGAAGGTTGAAGAGAAAGCTAACTTTGTAGAAGAGAAAGGCGGAGAAGAAGAAACTTTGCTACTCGCGTGCCAAAACAAACTTGAAGAGAAAAGAAACAAGTGGTACCTCGACACTGGCGCAAGCAACCACATGTGCGGCGATAAAAGCATGTTCGTGGAGATCAATGAAGCGGCAACTGGCGATGTCTCATTTGGAGACGACTTAAAGATACCAGTCAAAGGCAAAGGTAAAATTCTCATACGTTTGAAGAATGGGAGTCATCAATTCATATCCAATGTCTACTATGTGCTTAACATGAAGAATAATATTTTGAGCTTGGGACAATTATTAGAGAAAGGCTATGACATCCATTTGAAAGAACATAGTCTTTTCTTAAGAGATTGTAGACATAACTTGATTGCTAAGGTGCCTATGTCAAAGAATAGAATGTTCCTCTTGAACATTCAAAATGATGTGGCAAAGTGTCTCAAGGCTTGCTATACCGACTCTTCGTGGCTATGGCATCTACGGTTTGGGCACCTCAACTTCGACGGTCTAGAATGTTTAGCGAAGAAGGAGATGGTGAGAGGCTTGCCTAGCATCAACCACCCAGACCAACTTTGCGAAGGATGTCTAATTGGGAAGCAATTTCGTAAAAGTTTTCCAAAGGAATCAACAACAAGAGAAACAAAGCCGCTAGAGCTCATACACACCGATGTTTGTGGACCAATCAAACCCAATTCATTTGGTAAGAATAAGTACTTTCTCCTCTTTATTGATGATTATTCTAGAAAAACCTGGGTTTATTTCTTGAAGGAGAAATCAGAAGTGTTTGAAAACTTTAAGAAGTTCAAAGCCCTCGTGGAGAAAGAAAGTGGTCTTTCCATCAAGGCCATGAGATCTGATCGAGGAGGAGAGTTCACTTAAAATAAGTTCAACAAATATTGTGAAGACCATGGAATCCGTCGCCCACTGACAGTGCCAAGATCGCCACAACAAAATGGAGTAGCAGAGAGAAAGAACCAGACCATACTTAACATGGTGCGAAGCATGCTCAAGAGCAAGAAGATGCCGAAGGAGTTTTGGGCTGAAGCAGTGGCATGTGCAGTTTACCTAACAAACCGTTCCCCAACAAGAAGCGTGCATGAGAAGACACCACAAGAAGCATGGAGTGGAAGGAAGCCCGGGATCTCTCACCTCAAAGTGTTTGGAAGCATTGCCTATACCCATGTTCCAGACAAAAAGAGGACAAAGCTCGATGATAAAAGCGAGAAGTATGTGTTTGTGGGTTACGACTCAAGATCCAAGGGGTACAAGCTCTATAATCCAAATAGTAGAAAGATCGTCATAAGTCGCGACATGGAGTTCGACGAAGAAGATTGTTGGGATTGGAGTGTTCAAGAAGATAAGTATGATTTTCTTCCTTATTTTGAAGAAGATGATGAAATTGAACAACCAATCATAGAGGAACATATTACACCACCTGCCTCACCGATACCAAAGCTGGATGAAACAAGTTCAAGTGAGAGGACACCGCGACTAAGGAGCATTGAAGAGATTTATGAGGTAACCAAAAACCTAAACGACATTAACCTCTTTTGTCTTTTTGGTGATTGTGAGCCTCTAAGCTATCAAGAAGCGGCGGAAAACATAAAGTGGAAAGACGCCATGGACGAAGAAATCAAGTCAATCACGAAGAATGATATGTGGGAACTTACTACACTTCCACGAGGACACAAAGCAATTGGAGTAAGATGGGTGTATAAGGCAAAGAAGAATGCTAAAGGAGAAGTGGAGAGATACAAAGTAAGATTGGTGGATAAAGGCTATAGTCAAAGACAAGGAATTGACTATGATGAGGTATTTGCTCCTGTTGCTCGTCTTGAAACTATTAGACTGATCATTTCTTTGGCAGCCCAAAATGAATGGAAGATCTATCAAATGGATGTGAAGTCAGCCTTCTTGAATGGTTTTCTCGAAGAAGAAGTCTATATTGAGCAACCACTGGGCTATGAAGTAAAAGGGCAAGAAGGAAAAGTCTTGAAGTTGAAGAAGGTGTTGTACGATCTCAAGCAAGCACCGAGAGCTTGGAATGTTCGAATCGACAAGTACTTTCAAGACAAGAACTTCATCAAGTGTCCATATGAGCGTGCACTCTATATCAAAGCGCAAAGTGGAGATATTTTGATTGTGTGTTTGTATGTAGATGACTTGATCTTTACAGGGAACAATCCAAGCATGTTTGAAGAGTTCAAGAAAGATATGTCAAATGAATTTGAGATGACGGATATGGGGCTCATGGCATATTATCTCGGCATCGAAGTAAAACAAGAAGACAAAGGAATTTTCATCACCCAAGAAGGCTATGCCAAAGAAGTCCTTAAGAAGTTCAAGATGGATGACGCCAATCCAGTTGGCACCCCGATGGAATGTGGCAGCAAGTTGAGCAAGCATGAAAAAGGAGAGAATGTGGATCCAACTCTTTACAAAAGTTTGATTGGAAGTTTACGTTACTTGACATGTACAAGGCCGGATATTCTCTATGCTGTAGGAGTAGTAAGTCGCTACATGGAAGCTCCAACCACAACTCACTTCAAGACGGCAAAGAGAATCCTTCGATACATCAAAGGTACAACAAACTTTGGCTTGCACTATTACTCTTCTGACAATTATAACATTGTTGGCTATAGTGATAGCGATTGGAGTGGAGACTTGGATGATAGAAAGAGCACTACTGGTTTTGTGTTCTTTATGGGAGATACTGCTTTCACTTGGATGTCAAAGAAGCAACCAATAGTCACACTATCAACTTGTGAAGCCGAGTATGTCGCTGCCACATCATGCGTTTGTCATGCAATTTGGCTAAGGAACTTGTTGAAAGAGTTAAAAATGCCACAAGAAGAACCTATGGAAATATGTGTTGACAATAAATCAGCACTCGCTTTGGCAAAGAATCCAGTCTTTCATGAAAAAAGTAAGCACATCGATACCCATTACCACTTCATAAGAGAATGCATTGAGAAGAAGGAGATAAAGTTGAAGTATGTGATGTCTCAAGATCAAACTGCCGACATTTTCGCAAAGCCACTTAAGTTGGAAACTTTCGTGAAGCTAAGGAGTATGCTTGGAGTCACAAATCAAGTTTAAGGGGGGATGTTGAAATATAAACTTGATTTGGGCCCAAATTAATTATTTGGTTCCTTGGACTTAGTTATTTTGGGCTTAAGTAATTATGGGTCATGTTTCTAGATAATTCTTGTAGTGTTTGGAGTGTCTAGATATTTCTTATGGTTGTAATATTCTCTAGAATACTCTTTGGATCTCTAGAGTTGAGAACTCTCTAGAATTAGTGTGTCTAGAGTTCTCCTTAGAGTAGTATAAATAGAGATGTAATCCTACACATTTGTATCAAGCAAAAATACAAAGTTCTCTCCTCCATAAAGAATTCTCCTTCCTATCAAGTTTCTATTCAAAGTCTCCAATATTCCTAAACATTTTTCCTAAACATAAAAGCCTTATTTCCAACACTCCTATCAGACCAAAACCTTTTTGCCCCCCTCCTTGTGTTCATAAGTCCAACCTTTCCTCTCTCAAACACTCCCTCCCCCCCCCCTCCCCGCAACCTTCTTTGCAACCCCCTCACTTATTAGGACCAAACCAACAATAAAATTGAAAAACGAGAAATCCAGGTTCTTGACTAGGGGTGATTTGATCTTGATGGGGTGGGGTGTGCGATATGCAATTCCTGGTTCCTGACAACGTGATGTAGTGGTGGAGGAAATGGGATGACGAAGTACTGTAGTGCAACACAGATCTTATGGATCGAGGTTACTATTGTGGGGCAGTTGCAGAGGAAGATGTTTGCGGTGACGGTGGCAAAGTTGTTATGGAGTGATCCTCTTTTTAATCTCTAGGAATTGAACATGATATCAAGATCTTTACAATACTTACACACGTTACTCAACCAACTAAGTAATATCCCATTGGTATCATATTGCATTAAGCAAAGAGAGAAATTATCAAGCATTTGATATGAACAAAGATTTTATCAGCCTACATAAGAGAACCCACCCATCTGAAAATAAGCATTTATAATATATATATATATATATATATATATATATATATATATAGGAGTTTGCTGACATACTCTCATGTTAGAGTATTTTAACAACCTATACCAAATTATTTATACCAAAAATCCAACTTCTTCTTTTGTGATAATAATTTTATTTAAGAATAATATGATATTTTCATGTTTATATTTTAAAATTCATTTATTTCTTTCCTTCACTTATTCTCTCCTCTCCCTTGTCTCACCCAATATAATTTAATGTTTATGTTTTTAAAATTAAAATTAAAAAATATTTAAGAAGAGGAGAGAGAAATAAATAAGTTTTAAAAATATAAATATTAAATTAACATATTATTCCTAAATAAATTTATTATAAAAAAAGTAATTGAATTTTTAGTCCAAATAATTTGATATATCAAACAAATTAAAATACTCTAACAGAGAATGTATCAACAAACTTTTATATATATATATATATATATATATATATATATATATATATATATATATATATATATATATAATACAGTGATTACAATAGTACATAGAATGCAAGTCAAAAGCCATGAAAATAATCAATGATACAAAACACAACCTGCAGATAATGTGTTCACATCCATTAGTTTTTCAACACTATTTCATCTTTGCTCCTTTCTATCTCTTGGAATTCTTCACAACTCATAATTCCATGCCAAGGAACCTTACACCGTGCGCAAAATAGCCTATGACAAGAGGGGCACTCAGCACTGATCACATCTTTTTCTCCATCATTCACCAACAAAACAGAACAGTCCTTGAAGGGACAGTAGGTCTTCTCCAACCCAACAATCAAAGACTCACACCTCACGGTTTCCCATCTAACAATGACTTCACTGGCCAAAATGTTGTGAAAATATTCGGGCTTCAATTCCACGGGACAGTTAGGGTTTGGACACATCACCTTGAGAATGTTTTGGTGCATCTGAGTAGCCACGTGTTTGGATATGCAGTGAGTACAAAAGGGGTGGTTACACTTACCCTCTTTGAACATTTGAGACACTGGTTTGTCATTAAAACATAAACCACAAAGGAATTGTGAGGGTTGATCACTCTTCTTTGCTTCACCGGGATCATGATCAAGGGGGGATTTACCCTTCAACAATTTTTGTTGCTTTGCTTCTGTTTGCATGTTTGCTTTGAAAGCCGTGATGGTTGGGACTGGAGTTACGGGTTTTATGATATCTTATGTTGTTCGTGATTGTGACGCTGAGTGTGTGCAGTGCAAGCTGAATGTGATATGCAGATGTCATGGACTGAGCCCCTTGGACGGGTAATTATACATATTAGAATATTAACACACATTAACACGGGTAATTAAACTTATTAAATATGATATTAATGTCATGCGCGTGCCCAGTAATTAAACTGATTAATTTTTTTTTCTAACCATGAAGTTGTAATAAGTAGTCAGTCATTGATTAATCTTCATCGGAATGCGTGCATACAATATAGGCATTCTTCTCCCAACATATATAATTATTTTATATGTAAGGATCAATTAAGATTTGAGTTCTCAAACTTATTAAAATATGATATTAATTAATATTCCATTAAAAAAGTCAACAATTTGTGATGATAAAAATAATCATTTTTTACCATTAAAACCACCACACAAAATATATTTTTAACAGTTAGACTCAACTGCTAGAAGTACCAACGACAGAAACAATTTGTTGTGGTTTTAAGATCAACATTGGTAAATTCGTCAGAAAATTTGTGGAGGTTAAAAATCACAACAAAGTTCATTTTTTTCACATTTTTTTCTTTTTCTAGTGGGTAAAAAACAGCCACGAAGTGTGTTTTTGCATTTTTTCCCCACCAAAACAATATTTTTTTATATAAAAAACACATTAATCTTTCTCTAGTTTTTATATAATTTTCCTTTCTCATTTATTCCTATTTACACCACAATCTTCAAAATGATTCATTTTATCCTATAATTATACTTTGCACCAATAAGCCAATTACATTTTTGATAGAATTAGAATTACACCACAATAGTCACAATATGCTTTCTGAAATACAACATAAACATATGGGTGGCAATTTTGTAAATATTGTGAATATTGTGAATTAGAATTAGAATTACACCACAATATTTACAAAATGTAATTGACATTTTATCCTATTCACAATATTTACACCACAATCTTCAAAATGATTCATTTTATCCTATAAATAAACCATCACAATATTTTTTACGACGCAGTATTTAAGACGGTTGTCTAATAATAACTGTTTTTGTTTGTATAACAGTGGCAATTTTATAAATATTGTGAATTTTGTAGCGGACCCGTCTTTGAATTTGAGCAATTTTAATTTTATACATGGCTCGCGTCCGTTCTTCTTCACGCTCGTTCCTCTTCTTCTTTGCGTCTGTTCCCCTTCTTCTTCTTCTCTCTTCTTCCCTTTTCCCTATCTCCACCTTCGCCCCAACGCCACCTTCATGTCCGTTCCTCCGCCCCCATTCTCCTATCCTCCAGTGGAACCATAAAAAACCCAAACCCCCCACCTCTCTACAGACTCTACCAGAGAACACGCCACCAGGTCCACCATTGCCCTCCCCGCCTCCCTCTCAAGCATCAAATGCTCGTTGCTCGTCCTCGGAAAAATCCTGTCCAAGGCTTCAAAGTAAACCCTAAACCACCTCAAACACTCTTCAAACCCTTTGACGAACTCAAACCCTTCCAATCCAATGTCCAAATCAGCCTCCTTCTCCATTCTGGCTTTGATTTCCTTCATGACCTTCTGTGCGGTGGTGGCGGCGGTGACGAAGGAGCATGTTTTGTGGGTTGATTTGAAGGAGCATGTTTTCTTTGAAGCTGAAGCTAAGGTTTTGTAGGTTCGATCCCCGGCTTGGGTGATGTGGCTGAAGAAGGTTTGGAGGAAGTACGAGGCTAGTTTCTGGTCGGTGTCGTCGTAGGGGGAGCTGAGCTTGTTTAGCATCCACATGAGTTGTTGGAGGCGGGTGGTGTTCTTGTAGACAACGACACGTGCGGTTTCGAGGAGGATGTCTCGAGCCCACTAGCCGGAGGAGAACTCGAAGGGGAAGGCATCATCGATGCCGGTAGTGGAGGAAGGGTGGGGTTGATAGGGATAGTAGTGCCTGGAAGAAGACGAGGATAAGTCTTCTTCATCCATGAAAAAGTTGAAGCATTCTTCGTCGTCTTCTTGTGGGTAGGGATAGTTTTGTTCTTGTCTGGAGGATCGAGAGCTGCTGCTTGTGGTGGAGTTGTTGAGGGATTGATGATCTTGATCAGTTTGGTGATGTTGGAAACTACTCACTACTCTAAATGTGGTATCCATTTAAGGTTATTAACCCTTCGCGTCACGAGTTACTTCCATGTAGTATACACACATATATCTATTCTGAATGTCCTTTCAAAGTTGTTAATTTGTAGATTTAATTTGATATTAACTTGCTTGCTAGCAAGTATTTCAGAAGATTAACAGGCTTGGATATAAAAGGCGAGCTTTCAGAAGATATCGGGTTACTGTTTGAATTGGAGACGCTATAGGTCTTTAATTTATTGCATTCAGCATGCTTCTACAATAAATTATTTATGATTTCATCCCTTTTGATTTCCTTGTTTCTGATTTGTAGAGACCTCTCTCACAATAAAGGCTTAACTGGTTCACTTCTACATTCAATTGGAAATTTGACCAAGCTGTCAAACTTGTAAGGGAAAATTGGTGGAATGTTGTAGTACTAAAGATTATACCCCAAAACTGAATTAATTCCTAATGGAAATTAAATGTTGTTTCTCCTTTATGTTCATGTTTCAGATTTCTTGTTGATTGTGGTTTCTCCTTTAATGTTATTAAGTGTTAACATGATTTTATTGTTTTTTTATATAAAAAATTTAGTACTCCTAAGACACTCATTAGCAAAATTCTTAACATAAAGACGTTTAACTATCTCAAAAACTTTAATGATGTTATTCCTTCATTCTTAAGAATTGATATCATAGTTTAGTTATTCCAATAAATATTTTCAAGCTCTGCCACTCTTTTTATGTTATGTCTATGATACTGTTACCACGTTTAGATCCTATTAGGAGTTTTACCGGTCATGAAAAGTATAAAAGACGACTATGGGCAACCAGTGCACTAGACAACCCACCTGTGGTATGTTTAATTTCTTGCTTGCCTTGGTTTGACAGTTCTTCCTATAAACATTGTTGTTGGAAGCTATATGAGCAACTCCTAAACCATACCTATATTCTTGTGTACTGAGGCATCATAATTAGCTTTAACCTGTTGGGGAACAGGTCCTTTTCAACTTTGTTCTATTGTTGCTGCAACAGGTTGAAGTTGCTCATTGTGCCAACATTGAATGTAGCCTTTGCTTAAGACGTGTTGTATTGGCAGCTTTTGATTTTTAAAGACTAGTTGGTGTTACAATATACAATAACCTTCTTTTTCCCTCATTTTGTTTTTCCGCCTTCCAAGTTTATAATCTAATTAATTCATTTGTCTCTGCTTAGGCAAAGTGCTGTGAGATTATAATGACTCTCCAAAGTGCTGTGAGATTATAAGCTTTTTAAAATTGTCTCTATCTATAGTGCTTGGTTTTGTTGAAAGCTATTTATGGGATCCTATATCTGATTTTTTTCACTACACCTTTTTAGAACCTGGTAAAAACTCTGTTAAGTACTTCACTTGGCATAGGACAATGTCATCTCGATCCTAGCTTGGTACTGTATACTATGTATTTCTTAGTAACCTTTAAATATTTCTTTATGTTGGCTATGTTATGTTTTGATATTAGGATGTTGCAGAAGTCTTGGTTTGGATATTAGACTAAGCTCTCAAGTTATTTTGTTAACAATTTATTTTAAGCAATAAGGTGCATGCCATGGTAGAATAAAGGATATCAACCAAACCTTGTCCATTTAAGGAAAAAATTTCATTTGTTTGATGAGTAATTGGTAAAAGACTGAGTATGATGGCCTTACTTTTTTACAGTTACTGTCACCCATTGATTATCTGAGCTTGTGATTGTTAACTATTTTTAAGCAAAAAAAGGTTTAATATAGAACCACAATTTTTTTTCTCTATCATTCTGCCAAATTTCTTGTTTTGTGGATCTGTTTTTATTGATACCTATTGCGGGGTGGGGGTGAGGTGGCGGGTTGTATTATTTTAATGAAACTGGTATAAAGTATCTTTTAACATATAATAATTTGCTTTCTGTTTTTTTGGCTGCTCAGTTCCATTTTAAATGTATTGGTTGAGCCTTGACCCCTAGATATTATTATTGCAGAGGTTACAACATCACCAGAATTTCACCCTGCACATTGTAATACGTTGGCATATAGCAGTTCAAAGGATTCAATTCGTCTTGTTGACTTGCGACAATCAGCATTATGTGATTCTCATGCTAAACTATAAGTACATTCTTTTTTAACTACTAGTATTTTTCAATTAGCAAGAAATTTATTAAATATGAATGAAAATAAATATTTAAAGAAACTCACTATTTAGGAAACTTTTTTTAGCATGATTTTGACAAAAAATTAACCTTAACTTAATTCTTAAGTTAAAATTTACACCCAATCCACGTACAAAAATTAATCTATCATACACAAAAACTCAACACACAAAGAAATAATATTAACAAAAGATTCTTCATAAATAAAATTAACTAAATACCGCATATAACCCCACTTACTTTTAAGTCAAACCACCATGTACAAAAATTTTATGGCCCTCTTAATTTAGTTCTTATAAGTTTTAGTGAAAATAATATTTAATTTAACCTTCATTAGTTTTAATAAATTTTATATTAATAATATTTGTATAAGGTTTGTAATATATATATATATATATATATATATATATATATATATATATATATATATATATATATCATTTAATAACACATTAATTATAATCATATTTAACATATGTCGTCATAAACTTTTATTTTATTTGTAAAGTTTTAATAAAGATTAAATGGTTTAATTAGCTGGAATAGTAAATTTATAATAAATTAAATAAAATTAGTAACCTTTTATTTGAATGAAATTAGTTGGACCCCTAGTTTGTGGGTTGGGCTACGAAACATGTAATCTGTTTCTTACCTCTTTATCTCTTCGCAACAACAATATAACTAATGTTTAAATTATTTTGTAAGTATATTTATGTTTTAAAAAAATTTAAATATTTAATAACTAAGTTTTATTTTTTATTTATTTAATTTAATCCGTATATCTAGTATACCACAGGAGCATCATTATCTTATACATAATAAGTTGCATCTAGGCATCTAAGTAAAAGTTTTTGAATTCATAGGGATAAGGTGTTAATTAAAAGTTTCAAAATATATTAATTTATTTGGCTGTATTGTTAACTTAGCGTTATCATGCAATTGGTTAAGGTCCTTTTTTTATAACCGAGAAGATTACCACCATTAAGTTCTTTATTCTTTTTAAAAAATATTGTAAAATAAATTTAGGGACTGCATGTCATGGAGTTGCAACAGTAACTGCAGACAATTCATTGCACCCTAACCTAACACAATAGTACATGAGAAAAATGAATTTTTATAATTTTGATTTTAAGCAAGAAGTGTTTGTAAACTATCCTGTTTCAAAATAATTTGGAAGATCATCACCCCAAAGTCTATTACCGGTGGCATGATTAAATTGGGCAATAGGCATTAAACATAGAAGCAGATTATGACGCAATTTCTTTTCCCGCTGAGTGACATTTCTAATGCTATTCATTTGGAAGTGTTGGAGCTTTCTACAGGGCATATCTCATTGGCTCATTCATTTGAAAACATTTTTATTTGGTTTTAGCTTTAAATTTATTGTTTGTTTAATTTGCATGTCATTTCAACAGATTATATAAATGGATTATATTATAATTTTGATTATTTTCTATTCTAGAATATTTTTTGAGGTTGCCAGAGTGTTGTAGAAAACAAATGTTTTATGCTGGAAATTTGCTGTGTATCTTGAGGCAAACATCAATTGTTATATTTGGAACTAGATTTGGCTTTAGTGGAATGTTCTCTCTTTTTCTTTATTAATTAATGTCGGAAGTTTGTAGTTGTCGAAGTACCTTTTTATCATGAATTAATGGCTAATACATGATCTCAGTTCAATATATATTAGACCCTTCGAATTTTTTGTTCAATGCTATTTTGCTAGACTAGAAGGGGCACCACACTTGAGGTATGCTTAGTTTTTAAATCTATCTTGAACCACCTAGGTAGGTAATGATGTTTAAAACCATATGTTTATTTGAGAAAGTCTTAGGTTGTATTATGTGCAATAACCAGGTTTTTAATGTATGACATTTTTTTAATGTGTACACATTCTAAGACGGTTATTAGCCAAAAACTGTCTTAGAAAGTCATGTCTCATACGACATTCTAAGACAGTTTTCAGTTGAAAACCATCTTAGAAAATATACATTCTAAGACGGTTATTAATTGAGAATCGTCTTAGAAAGTTCACTTTCTAAGATGGTTATTACTAATAACCATCTTAAAATGTCACGTCTGATACCACCTTTTAAGACGATTTTATGTGTATGATCGTCTTAGAAACATTTTACTTTTTACAACGGTTACTATAACAACCATCGTTAAAAATGTTTCATTTTTAACAACTTTACATACAACGATGGTTGTAAACCATCGTTAAAAGGGTTTTTTAACCGTCGTTAAAAGACCTTTTTGTAGTAATGCATTGATAGTTTGAAACATATATTACATCCAAAGCAGTATATATCAAATGGAACTATGCAACATATGTCAAGTTGCATGGAAATTATTATCTCACTACAAGAAAATTGAGTTCGCTTAGGATTCTCATGAGCCTTAAGGTAGATTTTAGGCCCATGAGCTCAGTATGAGCGCACTTATCTTTGTACATATTAGATTAGGATTTCATTATTTTTGAGCCTTGTATTTAGGGCTTCATAGTGTAGGGAGGGTGTAAATCATGCAGGTTTTGATGATGTCAAAAAGAATTTGCTTGATAAAGGGGGAGAATGTGAATCATGCATATCTTGATGATGTCGAAATGAAATCACTTTATTGTTATCATCAAAAGGGGGGAGAATATGAATGTATGAATACATGAATTTTGATGATGCCAAAGAAGAATCAAACAAGGCCGCTTCAAAGGATAAACATTTGCGTCAAGATTAATTCAAGATCGCTTCAACAAACAAAACCTTGTTTCAAGATTCACTAAAGATCAAGCCTTGCCTCAAAACAAAGGGTTTCAAAGTCATGCAAGGCTCTGGTAATCAATTACTAGGAAGTGTAATCGGTTATCAGAAGGGAAGGTTGAAAAAGAGCTGTTGAAAAGGATTTTGAATTTGAATTTTAGGACATGTAATTGATTACCATATGTTTGTAATGGATTACCAACAACGGAACTCTAGAAATTCAAATTCAAAAGTCATAACCCTTGAAAGTATAACTGTGTAATCGATTACACAAATATTGTAATCGATTACTAGTGGAGAGTTTTCAGAAAATCTGCCAACAATCACTTCTTTTGATTGGATTTGTGAATGGTCATCAAAGGCCTATAAATAGGTGACTTGGGCAAAAATTTTGAAGAGAGAATTTTGCTTGTTCAAAATATTTTATCCTCTCAAAAGGAAATGAGAGAGATTCCAAGAGAACTTCATTGTCAAATGCTCTCTCAAAAGAAACTCTTGGACAAACACATGCAAATCCATTAAGAATTTCTCCATGGACTTCAATTGTAATATCCTTCTCTTCAGGAGAGAATTCTTCTTTTTTTCTTCTCATTCAAAGAGATTTATTAAGGGACTAAGGGTCTCTTAAGTTGTAAGAATGCTGAACACAAGGAAGGGTTGTCCCTATGTGATTCAGACTTTGTAAACGGATTTTTACAGAGGGAGTTGAAAATCTCAAGTGGATTGCTTGAGTACTGGACGTAGGCACATAATTTTCCGAACTAGTATAAAATTGTGTTTGCATTCTCTCTTCCCTTATCTTATTTATTTTGTTGCAATCAATTGTGTCTTCCATGTTTAAAGAACATTATTAAATTGATTGCTACTTCTTCTGCATTCTGAGCCTATCTCTTTTAGAAGGGGGTTAAAATTTTGTTAGTGAAAAATTAATTCACCCCTTCGTAAGTTAGTGAGGCCACAAGGTCCAACAAGTGGTATCAGAGCAAGATTCTTGTATAAAGTTTAAAAACTTCAAGAATAGATATGGCCTCGTCCAAATTTCAATTTCCTGAGGGAAATTCTATCAATAGGTTTTTATGTTCAATGGTAAGGGTTATCATTATTGGAAAACCCGAATGCAGATCTTTTTAGAAGCCATAGATTTAAAGATATAGGAAGTCATTGAATTTGATTCCTTTATTCCTACAATGGTAGAGAGAAATGCAACTTCATAAAAAAAAACTAGAGAAGAAAGAAGATGATGATGAAAGAAGAAAGAAGAAGATTCCTCCTTAGCCCCAAAATGTTGAATGCGATCAATCTGGGCACATGAGATTCAATTGTCCTGTCTTCAAAAGAAAAATAAAAAATCTAACAAGAGGAATTTCAAAGAGAAGAAAGAAAAGAAAGGATACATTACTTGGGAAGATAATGTCATAAATTCTTCAAGTGATTCAGAGAATAAAATCATAAGTCTGGGTATCATGATGAAAGACTATGAAAACGGAGAAGAGCAAAGTAGATACATTGATAGCAATTTCTCAAAACACATGGCATGCATCAAAGTTTATTCATATTTCTCCCCAAGATAAATGGATATGTGATTTATGAAGACAACAAACAAAGGTCACGCTTCTCCCCAAGAAAATTGAATCCTAAGAAAAGTGAATATATGATTTATGGAGACAACAAACAAAGGCCACTTGACCAACAAGCCCAAAAAGTAATATCAAATGATACCAACAGGTCACTTGTCTTTGATTGATTACTTTTGATGATTTTTGTCTATGATTGTTAACTTTTGATTGAGTTTTGATGCTTGTTTTCTGCTTAAATTTTTTATTGTCATTGATGATTATGATTGATAGTTATGTTGATTGTCTTTGATAATTGTTTTTTATTATGTTTTGATGATTGCTTTTGATTGTGTGTTTGATTGATTATGTTTAATTGTATTTGATGATTGTCTTTAATAATTGTTTTTGATTGTGTTTTGTTGATTGCTTTTGATTGTGTGTTTGATTGATTGTGTTTTTCATTGATGTGTTATTGTAGTTGTTTTTGCTTGATTAATATTGAATGATTGTTTTAATGCCTTTTGGTATCACTTGATTCTCATACATTGCAACAAGAGGTAACATTTTTCTCCTCTCTATTCATGATTTGTTTTTTATGTTGACAAAGGGGGAGAGAAAGATAAAAGATAAAATAGTAAGGAAAAATTATCTATTCTTTATGAGACAACTTTTTATATATGAAAAAAAATATGAAATCTTCAATTGTCTCATATAAGAAATCATTGCAAAACCAAGGGGGGAGTAAACTATATGCAAATAGATATTTTTTCTTTGTTGTTGCTCCTAACCTACAGGTGGTTGTCATCATCAAAAAGGGAGAGAATGTAAATCATGAAGATTTTGATGATGTCAAAAAGATCAAGCCTTGGATAATGGTTGTCATCATCAAAAAGGGGGAGAATGTAAACCATGTAGGTTTTGATGATGTCAAAAAGAATTTGCTTGAAAAAGGGGGAGAATGTGAATCATGCATATCTTGATGATGTTGAAATGAAATCACTTGATTGTCATCATCAAAAAGGGGGAGAATGTGAATGTATGAATACATGAATTTTGATGATGCCAAAGAAGAATCAAACAAGGCCGCTTCAAAGGATAAGCATTTTCTTCGAGATTAATTCAAGATTGCTTCAACAAACAAAGCCTTGTTTCAAGATTCAATAAAGATCAAGCCTTGCCTCAAAACAAAGGGTTTCAAAGTCATGCAAGGCTCTGGTAATCGATTACTAGGAAGTGTAATCGATTACCAGAAGGAAAGGTTGAAAAAAAGTTGTTGAAAAGTGTTTTGAATTTGAATTTTAGGACATGTAATTGATTACCATATGTTTGTAATTGATTACCAGCAACAGAACTCTAGAAATTCAAATTCAAAAGTCATAACCCTTCAAATTATAATTGTGTAATCGATTACACAAACATTGTAATTGATTACCAGTGGAGAGTTTTCAGAAAATCTGCTAATAGTCACATCTTTTGATTGGATTTGTGAATGGCCATCAAAGGCCTATAAATAGGTGACTTGGGCACGAATTTTGAAGAGAGAGTTTTGCTTATTCAAAATTTCTTATCCTCTCAAGAGGAAATGAGAGAGATTCCAAGAGAACTTCATTGTCAAATGCTCTCTCAAAAGAAATTCTTGGGCAAACACTTGCAAATTCATTAAGAGTTTCTCCATGGACTTCAATTGTAATATCCTTCTCTTCAAGAGAGAATTCTTTTTTCTTTCTTCTCATTCAAAGCGATTGATTAAGGGATTAAGGGTCTCTTAAGTTGTAAGAATGTTGAACACAAAGGAAGGGTTGTCCTTGTGTGGTTCAGACTTTGTAAACGGATTTTTACAAAGGGAGTGGAAAATCTCAAGTGGATTGCTTGAGTACTGGACGTAGGCACGTAATTTGCCAAACCAGTATAAAACTGTGTTTGCATTCTCTCTTCCCTTATCTTATTTATTTTGTTGTAATCAATTGTGTCTTGCATGTTTAAAGAACATTATTAAATTGATTACTACTTCTTATGCATTCTGAGCCTATCTCTTTTAGAAGGGGGTTAAAAGTTTGTTAGTGGAAAATTAATTCACCCCTTCATAAGTTATTGAGGCCACAAGGTCCATCAGAGGGTACCCTAGTAATGTAGGATTTTTCAGTCTTGTATTTTAGGGCACCTAGACTAGTTTTTGTATTAGAGATAATTTTGCAATTTCACATGCATTAAGTGCGCTATTTGATGTATGTGTGTTGGGAGATAAATTTAATTGAATTGGGAGAAGTCAAATCCAATTAAATTTTGGACCATCTTAAGGGGGAGGTAGGCATTTGCTTGCTACACCCTATTACCACATCATATAGTCACACTTTGTGCATGTCCTTCATGCTTTACATGCCTCATGACACCTAAGCACACTTAATGGAGAATCTAGGTCTTGATCTTGGATTAGTGGGATGAACCATAACTAAAATTCACTAATCATAATTAGTGAAATTTTGGTTCCACCAATTCAAATTCAAATTCAAGTGAAATTTGAATAAAAATTCAAATTTCCCTCCAATTTTATGTGGCACTTAAGCTATCAATAGAGGCCTTGTGTGTGCATTTTTTCAAATTTGATCATTTGAGAATTAAACTTCAAAGTTCAGACCACATTTAAGGCATAAAATTTTGTGCTCCTTCTCTCATTCTCCCTCCACTCATCTTCTCCTACATTCAAGCTCTTATCCATGGCTTCCTATGGTGGTGAGCTTGTTCATGACTCATCTTCTCCATGAAGTGGCGTCTCCAATCATCTTTTTTCCTCCTCCATTCCGCTACCATTCATCTTCAAGAAGCAAAGGACTCAATTGATGAAGAATATCCAAGGCTACAAACTTCACATGGAGCTACATCATGTGGTATCAAGGACATCTTCGACTAGGTGATGTTCTTTTGCTTCCTCTATCTTTTTGTTCGGTCAATTCAATTTAATTCCTTGTTCTTCATCTTATTATCCATGTATATCCTCCATTGTCTTGTGGTTTGGTTCTATTTAGAGTAGATCCAAAAAATAAATCGATTAAATGTTAGATCTACACTTATTCTTTCATTTCTATGGTTCAAATTTTATAGATCTACTCTTGAGTCATGTTTTTATGTTGAGTTTAGGTTCTATCATTTTTAGACATAATCTTCTTGTGCTAAACCTTTTGATCTCAATTTTCTTGCAAAATATTGATTAGAAAAAAAAAACAAAAAATCTAAGTGTAAATCACTTAATCCATGTTGTCTTAAAGTCATGTATAGTCATAATAATTGTAACATTATGTTCTAATTTTGTGTTTAATTTGGATTTTGTTGATTGAATTCTAGATACATTTGTTCATGTATTCTTGAAATTCTTAGTCTATCATTGGAATTTTGAGTCTAATTCATGCATGTTATTTAGTTCATAATATGTTCTAAATCAATTCCTAGAAGTAGTCTTGTTATTAAACCTTTTTTTTATTTTCTAAGTTTCCTATATGATGCCTATGAAGAAATTGAGTTGTGGAAGGATTTGTGAATCAAAATAAGTCTTAAACTCTCTTAAATTGTGTTATTCAAGACAATTTAGCATAAGCAAACACAAATTGTAACTATCCAAGCCTTAAGCACATAAACACTACTCTTGATTTGTAGGTTGATATTTTGGTTGCAGTCAGTTTTGGCACATTGTGTTCTTAACTCCACCATGCCTTTAATACTTTGAATTTTGAGCTGAAAGTTTTTATTGAATTTTATATATATCTGGAAAAAAAATTAGAAAAAAAGAACCAAGTGATTTGGATAAAAGGAAAAAATAAGAAAAATCACACAATTTGGAAGGAAAATCAGTGTCTAGAATAAAAGTGAAAGGAAAGTGTACTTGTTGTTTTGTCTCAAAATTTGTTCTATAATTGGTGCTTATTTTATAGCAATCTTAGTTCTGAAATTTCAATTGAAAAGTAGTGTGAAAAAAAATTCCAAAACTAGAGGTTTCTTTAGTCTTTTTTTTAGTTCTTTTTTACTCTACTCTAGAGCCTTTCTAGGTTTCAATTTGAGTCCTAGCTTGCTTTTATGTGTTTTTCATTGCTTTAATTGTTGAATAATCCTTGAAAATTTGTCTTGTTAAAACTCTATTGTTTTAGCTTTCATTTCATTTTTTGTCTTTGGTTATTGCTTGTCTCTTTGTTTCCTCGTTTGTGAGTTGTCATATAGAAAATTGGAAAGGAGGATCGATGTCATCCCTTGAAGAATTTGAGTCAAGAAGCAAGGGGTCAGCCACCTTAAGAGCTATTGGACTAAGAAGCACTCCAAATTAAGTGAAACACCAAAGAGAGAACAGCCACAAACATTGAGAAATTTTTTGTAACTTTGTAATTGACAATTTACTTACCTTCATTGCTTTCAAATTTTGTAACAAAAAGGCCTTTCATTAGAAGTGTGTTGGGAGCCTCCAATAGGTTACCAAACTTCCATTTGTGTGTAATAATTTTAAGCAATTTTTCCCTTAGGATAGTGAGTGTTTTGTTGGGAACCTTAAATGTGGTCATCTAAACACTCTTAGGATCTGCCTAGTTTACATTTCTTGGACTTTAATTTCTTGCTTACTTTCATAGCTTATTTTCTTTACTAGTCACGCCTAGTTTATCTTGTTATTGCATAATACTTTCTTCTTGCTTATCATGCTTATCTTGAGTTCTTTTGAACCCTAGATTTTACTTTTGCAAACCCCCAACAAGAAAGAACCAGAACTTAGGAACCAACATGAGTCCATCATTCATCTAGTGTTAATGGTGAGGGTACTAGTCACAAGGACCCTCTATCTAGAATCTTAGATGAGTTGAGTTCCCTCAAGTTATGGAAAGAAAAAGGAAAAGAGAGGGTAGAAATAAATCAAGATGAGAGCGAACAAAAAAGGAAAGAAGAAAGAAGGTAAATAAAAGAGTTAAGAAAAGAAAATCATGTCTCCTATAGTAGTCATGACTCTTGCAAGAGCCTAAGTGAAGAACTTCGTGACTATTATGAAGGAAGGCATAGGTCACATCTTAGACCTCACTCCCATAGGAGACGAAAGGAAAGAAAGCCTCAAGAGGCTAACATTAACCTCTCATACTTCCATGGGAAGGATAATGTAGAGACTTACTTAGATTTGGAAATAAGGATAGAGCAATAACTTAAAAGGAAGTATGAGAGGTTAATGTAGTCGCTCAAAATACTACCTCCAATGTGTTAAGACAAAGATCTCAGGCTGTTACACCTTTGATACTTTGTGAATGGGGATACAAAAGAATTCTCAGGCGGTTAAACCTTTGAACGCTTTTGTATTAGGGAATGGGAAGAATCAAAAGAATTCTCAGACTGTGTCGTTTTGAATTCTTTGACAAGGGAGAAGGGAGACACAAAAGAATTCAGGCGGTTAGTCCTTCCTTCTTTTGGAAAAGGGAGAAGAGAGACACAAAAAGAATTCAGGCGATTAGTCCTTGGCGAATTCTTTTTGGCAAAGGGAGAAGAGAATGAAAAGGATGAATAACACAAGTTTTCAAGGTTTGGAAAAACCAGAAAACTTTTGGTACAGAGAAGAAGAAGTTCAAAGAAATTCAAGGCTTGTAAAGGATTGTAAGAGGTTGTTAGAAAGACTTGGAATGATTGATTCAAAATGCAAAACAAAGCCTTGCTTTTATAGACTCTTCATGTCTGGTCAAGAAAGTCATTCAGAAGAGTTATATCTTTTAGAAAAACTTAAAACCCATTTGAAAGAGTCAAAACCTTTTTGAAGAGTTACATCTTTAGATTTTTCAGAAACAAACACTGGTAATCGATTACCAAATATGTGTAATCGATTACACAAAGTTTATGAGTGAAACAATGTGACTCTTCACTTTTAAATTTGAATTTCAACATTCAAGGACACTGGTAATCGATTACCAAAACATTGTAATCGATTACAGCCTTTTGAAAATATTTGGAACGTTGTAAATTCAGTTTGAAAACATTTTCAAACTCATTTTGCTACTGGTAATCGATTACCAGAGAGTAAAAACTCTTTGGTAAAGGTTTTGTCAAAAACTCATGTGCTATTCAAAGTTTTGAAAAACTTTTTAATACTTATCTTAATTGAGTCTTTTCTTCATTCTTGAATCTTGAGTCTTGAATCTTGATCTTGATTCTTGAGATCTTGAATCTTGATTCTTGTTTGTAGGATTCAATCTCTCATACTTCCATGATGAATCCTTCGTGGGATTCAATCTCAACTTGTATTTATGTAGTCGCTCAAACAACTTCCACAAATTGACTAAGTTTTCCTCCATTTTTTATTTTTCAATCATGTCATCTACATAGACCTCAATCTCCTAATGCATCATGTCATGGAACAATGCCACCATAGCCCGATGATATGTTGCCCCAGTATTTTTTTATCCAAAATGACATCATCTTATAATAGAAGATTCCTCGTAGAGTAAGGAAAGTCATGTTGTCCATGTCCTCTGGTGCCATTTTTATTTGATTATACCCTGAAAACCCGTCCATGAAAGATACTAAGGCAAAACAAGTTGTATTATCCACCAGAACGTCAATGTGCAGTAAAGGAAAATTATCCTTTGGATTAGCTCGATTTAGATTTCAATAGTCTACGCACATTCAAATGTTTCCATCCTTTTTCGAGACTAGCACGATGTTGGCAACCCATTTTGGATATCGAGCAACGGCTAAAAAACCCACATCAAATTGTTTCTTCACCTCTTCTTTTATCATTCTCCTCAATTTTTGTTTCACCGGGGAACATCCAGGATTCAACAATAACCTGTGTTACACAATTTCTGAGTTCAAACCAGGCATATCCTAATAAGACCAAGCGAAAATGACTTGGTAGTCTTGCAACAGGGCCACCAACTCTTCTCGGACGTTAGCTGGCATACAAGTGCCAACCTTAACCTTTTTTCTCTCTTCACTAGTGCCCAAGTTAACAAACTTTGTTTCCTCTTGATATTGTTTTATCTCTCTCTTGCCGCTCCACTATTCTCAACAAATCAGGAGGCAATCCCCAATCCTCATCTTCTTCCTCTTCAATTTGATTAGCTGACTACTCAAAATCGACATCCAGGGCCTTAGTATCTCTACCTTCATAGGACTCATTATTCAATCTGCAGCAAAAATAAATATGCAGAGAGATGAAACAAACAAAGATGCAAAAAGGAATATAAAATGCAGTATGTTAATGATCACAGAATTTTAAAGAAAAGTACGCCCGACAAAAAAAATGTAACTCCTAAAGCCTTATGCACAACTATAGGATCTAAAACTATTCAATTACATCAAATTTGAAACAGAAATCCTCGATTGCTCAATGCTTTGCCAATTTCCCAAGTTAAAGTCCAAAGGGCATGGTTGCACCCAGTTTGGCCAATCATCACCGACCTCCTCTTTTAGCATGGCAACCTAGCCCGCATACATCCATCTCGTACTCCTAAAGCTCTTGCTAATGTGGCAAATAGGTACCCTCTACCAGTGGTTCACACCCTTGAAGACGAGCAAAAAACTTTTCTTTTCTCTCCAGAGCTATTATTTTCTTGTCAGTATTAGTGGGCTTGTAACCCAATCCAAACCTCCCACGATTTCTGGAAACTTCTAGCAAAGTCCCCATGCCATCACTATTTCGGCACAACCCCATATTGGGCTCATATCCATCCCTCAACATAATTTGAGCCACCATTATAGAGGCCTTAGACACTATTGGCTGTATTGGGAAAGACTCCACATAGGCATTGTCCATGACCTCTAATGCTTGGAAAGTTGTTTCAAGAGATTCCTCTACCACCTCAATATAGGGAATAGTAGACGAGTAGCTAACCAATATATCCTTTTCTCCTAAAACTATGATGAGCTGGCCTCCTACCACAAACTTTAATTTTTGGTGTAGGGTCGATGGGACCACCCCAATAGAATGGATCTAGGGTCGACCCAATAAGCAATTGTAGGTAGGATTTATGTCCATGATTTGGAAAGTTATTTGAAATATGTACGGGCCAATCTAAATTGAGAGATCGATCTCCCCTCTCACATCACGTCGGCTGCCATCGAAAGCTCTCACCACCATGGAGCTTGGCCTCATATATGATGCATTAAATGGAAACTTATCTAACGTCATATTGGGCATGACATTAAGAGTAGAGCCATTGTCAATGAGCACCTTGGCTACTATATGATCACACACTTGATGGACATGTTCAAAGCTTTGTTGTGTCCCCTACCCTCAACTGGCATCTCTTTATTAGCAAAATTCAAGTAATTGCTCGCAGGGATTTTGCTGATTATTCCCCCAAACTTCTCCACTAAGATGTCCTATGCTACCTGTTCCTCATTTAGAATTTTCATCAACAACTTCCTATGAGGCTCAGAATGCATGAGCAGCCCCAATAAAGAGATCCTGACTAGCATTTTATTCAATTGTTCGATCACTTTGAATTCACTCTGCTGATTTTCAGGAATTTTGTTGCTTCCTCAGCAGATATTTCCTTCTTGCTAGAATTCTCCTCTTTCTTTATAGGCTTTTCGATAGGATTCTCGTTGTTCATTACCGGGTCCATTTTCTCCCTTTCAATCACATTCTCCCTCGCTTTTTCTTTGTCTTTCGACCCTGCTAGTATCTCGAGAAGAGTATAAACACATCCACTACGAGTCATGCCATTCTGGCCAGAAATATTTGTGACTTTAGCAATTGGCATGCTAGACCCAACACGCATGACGGATACATCCTGCCCTCCGTCAAACACTTGTACGTCGTACCTCCATGGCACTACCTTGTTACTCTCATAAAGGAATGGTGATGGTGTCCTTATCACGAAAGGCTACAAACCTTGAGGCATATGAGTGATAACATCTCTAGTAAAATGAATTACCAAAGGTCTAGGATTATTTAGGTTGGTGTCACTTGATTGCATAAACACCTCACCTTCCTCCTTCCTTATGTGGCCAATTTCAATTCGACCCTCATTTATCAACCCCTACAATAACTCCTTGGATACTGGGCATATTTCTACATCATGAAACTCCCCTGGATGTAGCGGGCATTGATCCTCCTCATTACCATCGTATTCAACCATACCAGCCTTGCGTGACGCCCCTAAAATAAATCTCTTTGGGGTCGACACATCCTCCACTTTCTTCAACTCTCGACCCTCCCCTTTTTCAATAGCATTCACATAGGAGCTTCCATGATTTGTGAGGGGATTAATTCTCATGTTGGGACTATCATCTTGAAACGTAAGCCACCCCCGCATAAATCAAGCATTGTGTTTTATGCTTAAAGGCCACACATTGTTCAATGGAATGCCCCGGGACACCACCATGATATGCGCATGTGACGTTGGGATTATACCATCGAGGAAATGGAGGTTGATAGATCTTTCCTAGGCTTACTACTGCCATTTGGTTGTCGAGCAAGTATGGTAGCAGGTTAGTGTATGACATTGGAATTGGGGCGAATTGGAATGGTTTCTTTTCTAGGAAATCTCTTCTTGGGTTAGTGTTTAGGTTGGAATTGGGATTAGTGTTTGGTTTAGGTTATATATAGGGTGGATTTTGTGGGTGATTTAGGGGTGGTCTTGATGGTTGATTGGGTGCTCTTGGTCGAAGGGGTATTGGACAAGGGGGAGGGCTGATATTGGCTGAGCAGTGGTATTGGTGTAAGGGATACTGATACAAGGGATTATAAGGGGCTTGTGGGAAGTTTGGCCATGTGGGAACTACAGCCATGACATGGGCTTCTCCCTCTCTCTTCTTCACTCCATTCATCCCAGGCCTCCTACTGCAAGAATTCGTTGAAGCAACATAATCAAACTTCCCCTTCTTCAAGCCAACTTCAATCCTTTCCCCAGCAAACACCAAATCTGCAAAGCTCATAGGCATATATCCCACTATCTTTTCATAATAGAACACAAGCAATGTGTCCAATATCATCGTTATCATCTCTCTCTCTGCCATAGGGGGCATTACCTAAGCTGCCAGGTCTCACCATGTCTGAGCATACTCTTTTAATGACTAATTGTTTCTCTTGGACAAGTTTTGTAACTGCATTCTGTCTAGCACCATGTCAGAGTTGTATTGATATTGCCTAATGAAAGCATCCATCAGATCCCTCCAAGAGAGAATCCGAGAGGGTTCAAGGTTACCAGATAATAGATGCCCCAGCCAGGCTTTCCTGAAAAAAAATGCATCAACAGCTTCTCGTCCTTTGCATAAGCCCCCATCCTTCTGCAATACATCCTTAGGTGGTTCTTAGGGCAAGTGGTCCCTTTGTATTTATCAAAACCTGGCACCTTCAACTTTGGGGGAATAATCACATCGGGTACCAAACATAGCTTTAACATGTCGAAAAAACCATAACTTCCCCCTCCTTCGATGGCATGTAACCCCTCCTCTATATGCTCAATCTTTTCCTTCTCAGATACTCTGAGAGGCCCTTCTGCCCTCACGAAATGCAAGGGTTGTGATAACGGGTGATATTGAGAGGCTCTATGAGCATTCAACATAGGGATGCTAGAAAATGCATGCCCTTCAGCGATGTATCCTGGATGGAGCCCGAAACCAGTTACAGTATGGTCTATGGGAGCTTCTCATGCCTCCTCCCTAGCATTAGAGTTATAGGCTTGAGTCTGATCGGGTTGAGTTTGATGAATCTCAATACAAACAGGGATAGGATTAGTAACATTCTTGGCAGGCACCTGTACAACCATGGGTGGTGTATAGTTAGGAGGCATACCATATGGTGGAAAAGTATATCTATTATAGCTCTAGGTGTACTGAGGCCCGTATACAGTTACCCCCGTCGCACATCCTTGACCTTCCACATCTGACACTAGGTGACTTTCTTGATTAAAAATGGGTGGGTGAGTTGGGTCCCTCTTAGTAATGGTACTGGTAGCAGCAACTACAACAACGTTAACCTCTATTATCTTCTTCATATCCATCATCGCCTCCATCATTGTCGTCATTTGCTCCTTCATGGCCTCCATATTAGCCTTCATTTGTTCCTACACCTGCTCTATTTCACTCATTATCTTGGTCTTGGCAAGCATCTAGTAAGGGTGTTGTAAAGCGTTATCTTTCTTGTTGATTACAATAGTTACTTTTCCTATTTCAAGGAAAGAATGCAATGAGCAATGCATAAAGATGTAACAACCAATAATCATGAATGCATGAAAATGATAAGTTGCTACAATATTGCAAATTTTATACAAGCTGCTCAAAAGAACATAGGGTCAAACCAAACCCACTTTTCATTAAAACAAAACTAGGTTCATTACATCGCATCAGGGTGCAACCAAAAATAAATAATAATGCATCAGCGGTTCTTAATTGTGAGTTATTAGTTCGACCATGTGTTGGCAATAATTGAAGAGACTATAAACTTTGTCGGGAGCAGAGTATATATCAGCCATTGCCTTGGCTCTAGCTAGCAGTTTCGGGAGCTCTTGACTCTCATTTAGTGTAAGCACAAACCTATTCATCCACTTCCTATTTTCCTGAGGTAGTAGCTCTATCACTTTCCCCCTTGCTTCTCTTTCACCTTGTAAGGCTAGCACTTCCGCCTACTCGTTTCTCAAAGCCTGCCCATGTATAGTAGCCAAATCTTGCTTCTCCTTCATCATCTTTACCTCATATTGATAGACAATTACTAGCATATTCTTTTCCATCATGCCTAGCTGCTCCTTCAAGCTTTCCTTTGACACCCAAAAATCCTTCAACTCATTTCTCAGTGTCATGTTTTCCGATATTGTTTGGTCCCTCTCTGCCCTTCTCAGCTTGAGTTCATTACTATTGTTTGACAAAGCTCCTTGGTACCTTTTTTTGTTCGTCTCTTCCCCTTTAGCCCTTCTTATTTCTCGCTCTAATGCTTCAGTTGTTGACATGTTGACATCCCTTAGTCTATTGCATTGTTTCCTTACCCTGATAACTACTCCCTTTAACTTTTCTTTCGTCCCCATGGATTTCTGCAATTCTGCTTTCAATTCTCTGACCTCCTCCACCTTAATAGGTACATCTATCTCGACCCTTTCACCATTTGTCTTCTTAGACAACTTGACTTCTCGCACTCTATTCTCCAACCACTGTGGATAGCTGTCTACAAAACCCTCATCTTTCTTCCTTAACTCCTTGTCCCTCATATTTGGTGAGTCTCACGCCTTCCTAATTTGTTTGTGTAGACCAAGATGTTCTTCGTTCAATCCTCGAGTAATGAACAGTTGGATAGCTCCATTTAAGGGCGGTCCATAGATCGGGCATCCTAACTGCCTGATCCCCCAACATAGGGTTATAGTTGACACAACCCTTTGTTCCCATCAAAGGGATGCTAGGGAAAGCTCCACATCAACATAACACATTAGGCACCTCCTTCCACCTTGGGAACCAGTGAATTGTTGAACCTGTCATGCTAGCCAAAAGCTCCTCCCAATTAATCTTGCTCTTATCGGGCGCCATGCGGAAATCTTCTAATGGACAAGTAGGCCTACCATTGTGCATCACAAAACGAGACACCATCCATACAAAGAATGCGGGCAAACAAAAAATGACTTTAGTACTTTTCTTCTCCCAACTCAAGTCCAGAGTACAATACACATCAGCAAGGATGGCAACCACGGGACTTTCCCGTCGATAATAATAGGCTAAGAACACGTCAATTGCTATCAGATCAATCTGGTTAATCATGCTAGGGAAAAGGACCACTCTGTTGGACCTTGTGGCCTCAATAATCTTAAGAGGGATAGGCTTAGAATACAGAAGAAGCAACAACAATCAATTTAACAATGTTCTTTAAACATGCAAGACACAATTGATTGCAACAAAATAAATAAGATAAGGGAAGAGAGAATGCAAACACAGTTTTATACTGGTTCGGCCACAACCCGTGCCTACGTCCAGTACTCAAGCAACCCACTTGAGATTTCCACTATCTTTGTAAAATCCTTTACAAAGTCTGAACCACACAGGGACAACCCATCCCTTGTGTTCAGATGCTTTACAACAAGAGACTCACAGTCTCTTAACCAATCTCATTGAATAAGAAGAATGGAAGAAGAATTCTCTCTTCAAGAGAAGAATATTACAATAAAGATCATGTAGGAATCCTTATAGATTTTGCAAGTGTTTGGCCAAGGATTTCTTTTAAGAGAGCATTTGACAATGAAGTTCTTTTGGAATCTCTCTCATTGTCTTTTGAGAGGATAAGACATTTTTGCCAAGCAAAACTCTCTGCATAAAATTCGTGCCCAAGTCACCTATTTATAGGCCTTTGATGGCCATTCACAAATCTAATGAAAAAATGTGACTATTGGCGATATTCCTTGAAAATCCTCTCTGGTAATCGATTACAGAATTAGTGTAATCGATTACACAGTTGTTTTTCTTGAACAGTTGTGACCCTTCATTTAAAATTTGAATTATCAACGTTCAGAGTCTCTGGTAATCGATTACATATGATGTGTAATCGATTACACACTTTCAAACCATTGGTAATCGATTACATGTATTGGTAATCGATTACATGTGCCTTGAATGACTTGAAACCTTTCATTGTGAGGCAAGGCTTGATCTTGAAGAAATCTTGAATCAAGGCTTTGTTTGTTGAAACAATCTTGTATTAATCTTGAAGCAAAATGAGCTTTGTTTGATTCTTCTTTTGACATCATCAAAATCATGTATACATACATTCACACACTCCATATATTAAGAGAGCTAGAATACTCATGAAATACCCTCATTCTCCTTTACTGGCACATTCTCGCGCCTTATCCTCCATTAATTTCTTCAGGAAGCTCCTAACTCCATTCCTATTCATCTCCTTTTCTCTGAGTTTAGTCACAGGAATTCCCAACACTTCGGATAATCTAGGTATGGATGGAGAGTGTCCTGAAGTGAAGAAAGGCTTAGTTCCTTCTAGAGGGCATCCATCAATCTTTTCAAACTCCTCAAGCATAAGTACTAGCTGGAAATCTCTGAAAGTGAAGCATCACATTTGCTGATCATAATACTAGACCAAAGCAGTAATGGTGGCTATAGGCACTTCTATCATGGCTAAGTCCTGAATCTTCCCATAAGTACTGACAAAATCTTGACACTGTTGCGGTGTCATCAACTATTTCAGTGCTTTCAAACTAGATAAGTCGGGAGTCAGAACCTTAGCATCTATGAACCTCTTGGTGAATGAAAAAGCTTGATTTGAACCCATGTGTTTAGAGCAGTGTTTCCAATTAGAAATCTTTAGTAACCTACTCAAACAAATTAGAATGCGATGAATGATCAAGATCTATGATTAATGAACACGAAGAGCAATGGGAACAAAGATTCCTCGCTTGACTGTGCATATCATTTTTAATATCCATGAAAGGCCTTCCCCCCTTCTCTTTTTTAAGAGGTGATGAGCTAACATTTGCTAACCCAATATGCACCATCATGCAAAAAGATGCCCATGTTTTTGTCGCATGGATAAATGTTGCATTATCATGAGAATGCATGGACATACAAGGCTGTAGAGGCAAGCTTCATGATGAATCAAGATTGATTCAAGGAGTTTTGATGATAACAAAGATGATGACAAAAAGTTCAAAAGTCAAGAACACTTCATGTTAACAAAGATGATGACTTCAAGAATCAAAGAATGAGTTCAAGATTGAATCAAGAACACTTCAAGGTTCAAAAGGAAATTTGATTTCAAGAATGAAGAATCAAGTTTCAAGATTCAAGTTCCAAGAATCAAGACCAAGATTCAAGAATCAAGAGAAGACTCAATCAAGATAAGTATTAAAAAGTTTTTTCAAAAAACTGAGTAGCACATGAATTTTTCTCAAAACCTTTTACCAAAGAGTTTTTACTCTCTGGTAATCGATTACCAGATTATTGTAATCGATTACCAATAGCAAAATGGTTTTCAAAAAGCTTTCAACTGAATTTACAATGTTCCAGTTGATTTCAAAATGTTGTAATCGATTACAATGATTTGGTAATCGATTACCAGTGTGTTTGAACATTCAAATTCAAATTCAAATGCGAAGAGTCACATCCTTTCACAAAAAAGCTTTGTGTAATTGATTACACTGATTTGGTAATCGATTACCAGTGATAGTTTCTGAACAAAATCAAAAGATGTAACTCTTCCAATAGTTTTCAAGTTTTTCTAAAAGTTGTAACTTTTCCAAATGGTTTTTAAGTTTTTCTAAAGGTTATAACTCTTCTAATGGTTCTCTTGACCAGACATAAAGAGTCTATAAAAGCAACACTTTGCATTTAAAAATTATTATTCATTCAACAATTCTTTTGACAACAACTTTTCCACTTTGATTTCAGAATCTCTTTCAACTTCTTCTTCTTCCTTTTGACAAAAGCTTTCCAAAGTTTTTTGGTTTTCCAAACCTTTAAAACTGTGCTATTCATCTTTTTCATTCCCTTCTCCCTTTTCCAAAAAGAATTTGCCAAGGACTAATCGCCTGAATTCTTTTGGTGTCTCTCTTCTTCGTTTTCCAAAAGAACAAAGGACTAACCGCCTGAATTCTTTTGCGTCTCCTTTCTCCCTTGTCAAAGAATTCAAAACAACACAGTCTCAGAGTTCTTTTGATTCTTCCCTTTCCCATATACAAAAGATTTCAAAGGACTAACTGCCTGAGAATTCTTTTGTATCCCCATTCACAAAGTTTCAAAGGTTTAACCGCCTGAGAACTTTGTCTTAACACATTGGAGGGTACATCCTTTGTGGTACAAGTAGAGGGTACATCTACTTGGGTTGTTGACTGAGAACAAGAGAGGGTACATCTCTTGTGGATCAAATCTAGTGGAGGGTACACCCACTAGGTTGTTCAAAGAGAACAAGGGAGGGTACATCCCTTGTGGATCTTTGCTTGTAAAGGAATTTTACAAGGTTGAAAAGAAATCTCAAGGACCGCAGGTCGCTTGGGGACTGGATGTAGGCATGGGTTGTTGCCGAACCAGTATAAAAACTCTTGTGTGTTTGTCTCTTTCTTCCCTACTCTTTTACTTTCTGTAAAGTTTCTCTTCTACTCCTCATTCTCTTAACAATTTAGTAAAAGCCTTAGAAGAGTAATTTTTAATTTGTAAAGGTTTAGGAATAATTAATTCAACCCCCCTTCTTAATTATTCTGAGGCCACTCGATCCAACAAAGGCATGAGCAATATGTGGGAGGAAGATGCACAAAATGTGTTGAATCATACTAACATGATGCTATAAGACAAGCAATGAATATGACGTGAATGACTAACTATGATATACAAAATCTTAACTTATACGACATGCACTATATGCAAAGAAATAAAACCCAATGCGTATGAGCAAGATAAAATTTAAGACAAAAGACCAAGAAAGCTTTGTGTCTCTAATTCGGCAGCCTAACGGCATAGATCTAATGCCACTATCAATGAAATTTTCCATGGGTAGCTCTAAACAAGTCTCACCAACCTATAGAGCTAGCAACCCCTTTTGTAAAAACATACGTGATAGTAGACGACCTACCAGCGATGATGTGTTACTTGAGAGGGAAACTCTAGATGAGGGTTCATGATAGTCAGGCAAGTCCAAGACCTAGCGTGACACTCGTTAGACCTCCACTCCCTATGGCTCACTCAGACCCGGGTATAGAGCCCATCATCTCAAAGTGTGTGATAAGGTGTATGTGAAGTGTGTGAGTGGAGAAACCTAGATGACTACCCAACCCTACTTGCAAAACAACCAGAAAATTCCCAGACAGGTATAGAAGGTGTCGTCCACCCTAGGATTCAATAACAATTATTTCTACTTACAAAGCAATAAATAAACACAACCATACACACAGAGAAAACAACATAGCGACATATATGCACACGATAGCATAACAACGGATAAAAGAAGCGAGATCAAAAAAAAAAATTGCGAAAAAGAAAGAAATGATAACATTAATGAACGGAAGCAAGACGCTTTAATAAATAAAATAAAAAAGGAAAATAAAATAGATAAAATCATGATGAAATCACACACTTGATTAAATGAATTGACTCTCTAACGGGTCCCCAGTGGAGTCACCATTTGTCGCAACCTAACATCACGATAGGAGGAGAAAGAAAATAAAAGAGAATTGTTTTCTAAGAAAAAAACAAGAGGAAGTCACCAACAACGTTTATTTAAGGGAAACGTTAGAAAAAAACTAAAAAGAAGGTTTGTGAATTTTGAAAAGAAGGGGTTTGGGAGTTATTTGTGTAGAAGCAAAGCTTCATGGTGAATCAAAGGTGATTCAAAGGTGTTTTGATGATAACAATGATGATGACAAAGGTGATGACAAAAAGCTCAAAGATCAATCAAAGAATAACTCAAGTGAATCAAAGATCAATCAAAGAACAACTAAAGTGAATCAAGAACAATTCAAGAGTTCAAGATAAGAATCAAGAAGAATTCAAGACTCAAGAAGAAAGTTTAGAGTCAAGAATCATGATTCAAGGTTCAAGATCTCAAGAATCAAGATCAAGATTCAAGACTCAAGATTCAAGAATCAAGAGAAGGCTTAATCAAGATAAGTATGAAAAGTTTTTCTCAAAAATTGAGTAGCACATGATTTTTCTCAAAACATATTTACCAAAGAGTTTTTACTCTCTGGTAATCGATTACCAGATTGTTGTAATCGATTACCAGTAGAAAAATTGTTTAGAAAAAGTTTTCAAATTGAATTTACAACGTTCCAATTAATTTCAAAAAGTTGTAATCGATTACAATGTTTTGCTAATCGATTACCAGTGCCTTTGAACGTTGAAATTCAAATTCAAATGTGAAGAGTCACATCCTTTCACATAAAAGCTTTGTGTAATCGATTACACTGATTTGGTAATCGATTACCAGTGATTGTTTCTGAATAAAATCAAAAGATGTAACTCTTCAAATAGTTTTTGACTTTTTCAAATTGGTTTTTAAGTTTTTCTAAAAGTCATAACTCTTCTAATGGTTGTCTTGACCAGACATGAAGAGTCTATAAAAGCAAGGCTTTGATTTGCTTTTCAATACACTTTTACACTTATTCAATCAATCTTTTACAAGCCTTGAATCTCTTTGAACTTCTTCTTCTTCTTTGTACCAAAAGCTTTCTGAAGTTTTCTGGTTTTTCTAAACCTTGAAAACTTGTGCTATTCATCTTTTCATTCTCTTCTCCCTTTGCCAAAAAGAATTCGCCAAGGACTAACCGCCTGAATTCTTTTTGTGTCTCCCTTCTCTATTGTCAAAGAATTCAAAACGACAGAGTCTGAGAATTCTTTTGATTCTTCCCTTTCCCTTATAGAAAAGATTTAAAAGGATTAATCGCCTGAGAATTCTTTTGTATCCCCATTCACAAAGTTTCAAAGGTTTAACCGCCTGAGATCTTTGTCTTAACACATTGGAGGGTACATCCTTTGTGGTACAAGTAGAGGGTACATCTACTTGGGTTTGACTGAGAACAAGAGAGGGTACATCTCTTGTGAATCAGTTCTAGTGGAGGGTACATCCACTAGGTTCAAAGAGAACAAGGGAGGATATATCCCTTGTGGATCTTTACTTGTAAAAGGATTTTTACAAGGTTGAAAGAAATCTCAAGGACCGCAAGTCGCTTGGGGACTGGATGTAGGCACGGGTTGTTTCCGAACCAGTATAAAAACTCTTGTGTGTTTGTCTCCTTCTTCCCTACTCTTTTACTTTCCGTTGTGCATTTAATTTCCGCTTTTACTTTCTGTAAAGTTTCTCTTCTACTCCTCATTCTCTTAACAATTTAGTAAAAGCCTTAGAAGAGTAATTTTTAATTAGTAAAGGTTTAGGAATAATTAATTCAACCCCCCCTTCTTAATTATTCTGAGGCCACTCGATCCAACAATTTGCACATAGGGAAGGTACTAGCACCTCACACGCCCGTTACAAAGAATGGTAGCCTTTAATCGAGTGTGCAATAAAAATAACGTGACTTCAAAAATTATTTATTTCCCCCATAGCGGTGAATTTTTTGTGTGTTTTTTTTCGAATTAACAAGGGAATTGCCATTGCTCCTATGTATCCCCAAGTGCAATGAGGAAATCAGACCTACGTAGTTCTTTAAGCAAAAAAAAGAAGTTTATGTTGAATTGAATTTTTTTGTTTGGTTTTGTTTATTGGTTGGATATCCTTAGTATCCACCTATTATGAATATGATGAATATCTTCGAGTGCGTGAGTCGAGTCCAACATGATGCAATCCTACCCCCCAAGGGTATTGGATAGAAGACTCCAAGAAGATTAGGCCAGAGATGTAAGAAAATGCCCTAGGATTCTCATGAGCCTTAGGATAGATTTCGAGCTCATGGGCTAAGTATGAGCCCACTTATCTTTGTACATATTAGATTAAGATTTCATTATTTTTGGGCCTTGTATTTAGGGCTCCATAATGTAGGTAGGATACCCTAGAAATATAGGATTTTTCAGCCCTTGTATTTTAGAGCACCTAGACTAGTTTTTGTATTAAGGGTGGTTTTGTAATTTCACATGCATTAAGTGAATATTTGATGTGTGTGTTGGAAAATAAATTTAATTGAATTGGGAGAAGCCCAATCCAATTAAATTTTATAGGGGGAGGTGAGCATTTGCTTGCTACACCCAATTGCCACATCATATAGTCATACTTTGTGCATGTCCTTCATGCTTAACATGCCTCATGACACCTAAGCACACTTAGTGGAGAATCTTGGACTTGATCTTGGATTAGTGGGCTGAACCATAGCTAAAATTCACTAATCATAATTAGTGAAATTTTGGCTCCATAAATTCAATTTCAAATTCAAGTAAAATTTGAATAGAAATTCAAATTTCCCTTCAATTTTGTGTGACACTTAGGCTATAAATAGAGGCCATGTGTGTGAATTTTTTTCAACTTTGATCATTTGAAAATTACACCTCCCTCTCTCTCTACTCTTTTTCTCCTACCTTCAAGCTCTTATCCATGGCTTCCTATGGTGGTGAGCTTCTTCTTGACTCGTCTTCTCCTTGAAGTGGCATCTCCAATCATCTTTCTTCCTTCTTGATTCCATTGCCATTAAACTTCAAGAAGCAAAGGACTCCATTGATGAAGAAGATCCAAGGCCTACAAGCTCAACATGAAGCTACATCACAAGACCCAGCATCGTGTGCTATGAAAACAAAATGCTTTAGGAGAATTACCAGGCAAGTCCAAGACTTAGTGTGGCAATCCCTAGCAACGGGGCTAGAAACTCATTAGACTTTTGGTAAGCATACCAATGGTCATTGTAGGTTTCACATTTATAAAAGAATTACAGGGACTCGAGTACAAATTTAATCGAATGTCATTGATTTTGATTTGATTAACTAAAGACAACTTAAAGTAAAAGAATGGAAAAAATAATGGAATTACGGGAACAACAAAAATACAAAAATAACGAAAAATATGGAAATAACGGAATTTAGTGCGTCGAAAATACGTAAATTATGGAAATGACTTAAATTAATTCAAGAAAACATAGGATTGGATTTCATCGTTTAGACCCTTAGTATCCTAAAGATTAACATATATAAATCATTTTCTAATGTTACTGATGCACACATAGTTATCCCAAGTCAATTCCTCGCACTTGGAATCTAAGAATATTTACTAAATATTGATCTCTCGCATATGTAGTAAATAGTCCAGCATTGCAACTATATTCTCGTGCTTTTTGCAAGCAAAACATTATACTCTATTCCTAACAACGTAACATGAAGAGTATAATCATTCGGTTCAAATTCTAAGATTACTTTTCAGTCTCACTTAAAATCCAATTTCATGACACTAGTGATCAAATATAACCAAGCATTACGAGTATAATAAAATTACCAATAATTAGTAGAAAAGATTAATACATATACAATATCAAAAGGGACACATAAAGGTATAAAGATTACATTCAATCCTTAAGAAAAACTAACCGATCATTGCACAAGGCACAAGACTAACTAGAGAAACGACGAAGTAAATGATCCACGGTCACAACTCTCCAGCGCCTTTGCTCCGTTTTTCCTCTTCTTCTTCTTTTGCATTTTCTCTTTGGTTTTTAGGCTCTTAGATCTCTTTTCTCTTCAACCATGCATAGCTATTTATAGAAAACAATCATTGAGTGTAAGGAAATTCGCTCAGGTGAGCTGCAGTTCGCCTAGGCAAATTGTAGCTTAATGGTGAAGGTATCTACTCGCCTAGGCGAGCTGTAACTCACCCAGGCGAGTTGCTTGCTTTGAGTTGAAGTTACATCTTAGTCCAGGCAAGCTGGAAGCTAGCCTGGGCGAATCTAGGGTCAGAAATTTTCAAGAAAAGACCATTTTGTCTTTCCTTGTGACTTTGTTTTTGGATTTAACAAACAACCATCAAAACACAAGTGACCCGAATACAATTAGGGTCTGACACTGTGTTATGTACAATTAGAGTTGATTTGCAACTCACTTGCTTGATTCATAAATATTTAGTAACATGTGAAATTATATCTTGTATTTTGCATTTTAGAAGTTTCAGTTTTAACATTTCCTGATAATCTGATATTAATTTTAGTTTTCCTCTAGTGACAACATTATATAATTGTACTATATATTTAATTTTACATCTTACATATGTGTATGCAGGTGTATTGACCTAGTTTCTAGACAGCAAAAGAGGTGTACATCTTTGGGCCATTTTGCATGGCTTCAAGATGACACAGGATACAGTTGTACTCACCTTATCATGGAAGTTTATTCTGCAGAAGCTGTCGGATTGATCTCAAAACCTGGGTTCATGGATCATGTCTATGCATATATTGTTCTGGATATTACAAGGCTTGCTTCCTTGCCGTCAGCTGCTATTTTAGACATATTCAAAGAAGTCAGAAAACTGTTGCAGATTATGTTTCCAAGGATGCGTTGAGGTGTGTGCAGCAAGTGGTAGTCTTGGAGGATCCTCCTTATTACATTGCTGCTAGTTTAGCTGTTGATGTAGATGGCACTTTGCCTCTGCTTTAGTTTTGATTTCTTGTTCTTTCTGTTTGTTTTGGGCTTTGCCTCTTTTGACTGAAAATAAAAAATCATACATAATTTTGTTTGTAAGAAAAATAATTTTTTAATTTAATGCATCTAAAAAACATAAGACGGAAAAATGACTTAAAATATTAATTGCGTTATTAATACACAATTTTACATATTTTATATATTAAAATTTACATTTTTAATTTTTAAAATTCAAAAAATAGTTTTTTTTAATTTCTCTGACAAAATTTGAGAGGAATAAAAAAGAATACTTTTTAAATTTGAAGAATTAAAAAAATATATTTGAGAGACTAATAAAAATAGATCTCTAATTTGAAGGACTAAAAATATAATTAAATTTAAAGAATATAAGCTATAATAAAACTACAACTCTAATATTAATTACTACATCTACTGTGTATATGTATATAAAAAATATTTAATTTTTAAATATTACTTATTATAAAAAGGAAATTAGAAAGAAAAATAAAATCAACCAAGTGACTTCAATATATGAATCAATAAAACTTGTCAGATGTTGCATGAAAAAAAATGTAAAATGTAATTAAATATAATCATTAGTTATTGTTTGAAATCACCACATTTGTACTTCAGAAGTAGTACTCAATCTCTTGAAAAATTATGTAGAATTAATTAATTATTTAATTAGTTAGTTACGTGTATTAATTTTTTTTTTGGATGATCTTTGCGTGCTTTACATTGTATAGTAGGAAGAGAAAGAACGAATAGAATGAAATGCAAAAAATGAAAGAAATGTATTTGAACCCACGTTAGCTCGATCGATCCACGCCACACCAGATGTGCTAATTAGAACCAAAACAACACATTAAGATTTGTTGATTTAATATCCCGCTTCTCCTCCCCCCACCTAATAAGCATTTGTGTTAGGAAAACCAAATGGTCAAAATTACCCTCAGAATTGTATTTAAAAGAGCAAACTCGAAATTAAAAATAAAAAAAAAGGTTTTCCTTAAAAAAAAAAAGTAAAATAATAGTTGAAGAAATTTGAACCTGTAACCTCTTTGTCCTTTTTTTATTTAGTTACTAAATAACTTTGTATCTCCTCAGCTGCGAAATATGGTAAGCCGCTGTCTGTTTAATTTTAGCTTCTTTATTGCATCTATTGACATCACTAATGAGTCATTTTAAAATTAATTGGTTCCATATGTCCATCACGTTTGACAGAACCTGAATAAGCATTTTTCAGAGCTGTTCATTATAAACTGGGCTTGACCTTCTTCCTCTTATATAGTATTTACATGCAGGTTATTTCATTTGCTACCTCCTTTTGTAACTCATGTTTGCGCAAGAAACAATCCACAACTAGCATCAATTAATTTCCGAAGTCAGAGATTAGCAGCCAATATTGAGGTAGCTATATATGCATAAGCATTAATCCAATCATATATATCTGTCATTTGACTGATTCTTTTGCAGAAATTTTAACGTCAATATCAATGTGCAGATAGTAATGTATATGCACGTAAAAAAAAAAAACCTTCATTTTATAAAACCACAAATTGCTCAAGATCTTAGCATTGAGGTCAGCTAAATATAACATCAAATAATGATCTTTCTTATGTTTCCCTGTAATTTAATGAATCTTCATGTAAAACTTTTGGTACAATTTTCCTTTTAAGAAAATATGTAATTGAATAGACTATGATGTGAATACACATATACAGAGAAAGAGAAAGATAGACAGTTGAAAATGTTAGCAAAATAACAGTCACCTATGCCAGAGAGTATAACCACCAGGTGCGTGTGTGGTTTTAATGTGCTCCCTATTAGGACGTGTGTATATGTACGAAAATTAAATAACACTCACATTTATCTACTTTCGGTTTTATGTATCATCTGCAGCCTTTTGGATTCCACCTTAAAAATAAAAAACTCTTTTCCTTACAATCAATAGCAACCGTGGATAATAGTTGACACGAGTGATTCGAGGTTCAAATCCTAATTAATCTTTGGATTGCAACAACTTCATATTAATATCAATTATAAAAAAATATTGCAACCATCTATCACTATTATTAAATATTCCAAACTCTTTAGAATGTTAAATTTATAAGATAAAACTGCCAAAACACCACAGACTGCTCAAAGCCTAGTTTCTCTATGAAATAATGATGATAATGCCCTTGCCAAAATGCAGAACTTACTAAAAGCCCTGATAATTTGTACCTTATAGAGATATTTCTTCCCAGCTTTACCACTATGCTGGGAAGTGAAGTATTCTTCTCAGTCCTCTCACTCAACCTTTCCTATATGTCAAATAAAAATAAATACGAAAAATCAATTTCAAATAGCTTGAATACAATGGTTTTATTAGTTGCTGTTGATACCAATTTCTTCAAAGATGACTCAAATTATACATAAAAAATAAAAGAAATTCAGAATTCCTGTCTCCTTAGCATGTCGTCTTAATATTGCTTTGTCTAACACCAGCTTAAGAAAATTTAAATAGTGGGAAAGATAATCAGAAATGAAAGATTTATTGATTAAACCAATTAAGCTTATATATAGTGATAAAAAAAAATACAATAACTTAAGACTAACCAATCAAGCAAATTTTAGCATTAAACTTTTCATAAATTTAGTATCTTCATTCAACCATCAAACGTATTAGAGAAAAGAAGAATGATATTTTACCTCCACCTTTTCCATTTTCATACGGGAAAAGTTAGAACTTTTAGATACCTTAGGATTGACATCATTAGAGTCTTCAATGTATTCTCCCTCTTCCCAACATATCAAGTCATATAAAACCTCAACTCCCGCAGTGATTGTTGTATTTCACCTTGGAGATCCTTTGCTAATTAACAACCCTGTAAGCTCAGAGGTTGCAACTTAATCTTAATTGAGTGACCTTTATACCCTGAAATTATTAGTAATTGGAAGGATATTTTATATCATATTAAATATATTTATATTAAAATTAAGAAAGATGATTAATTATATTTATTATTGAACAGATCTCATCTTTAAAAATATTAAAGTTATTGAGCATTTTTATGATCACCTTTCTTTTATTTTAATTTTATCACTTATTGCTTTTTAAAGTTATTTAAGAATTATTATATATTTTAGTGTAGATATCCTTTAATTTAATTAATATTATAATTATTTATGTATATAATAGTTATTATCTATATATAGACCTAATTTTTAAATATTATCACATTTTAGTTTTTATATGTTACCAATACTATTACAATTTTTTTAAGTTATAAATAATAGTAACTATACTATTATTGAGAAATTTACAACTATTATTATTATAATAATAATAATAATAATAATAATAATAATAATAATAATAATAATAATAATAATAATAATAATAATAAATACTTTTTATAATTATCAATTAAAAGATATTGTAATCTTTTATTCTTATAAATTTAGGCCTAACTTAATGAATAATAAATATTCAGTATGTATATTAAATGTAAAGAATTATTATTATTATTATTATTATTATTATTATTATTATTATTATTATTATTATTATTATTTGTATATTATTTATATATTTAATTTAATTAATATTATAGATTATGTATTATTTATTTTCCTATAAAATACATGCGAGGCTTTTGCATCAAATTCATTGTCATTTTTTAAAGTGTTATACAGAGACAATAAGACTTTTTATACATATGCAGCACACTTAAGTGAACCTACTATTCTAAATATCATCCTTCAATAATAAGGTTTCTTCATGTCATATTGCAAAAATAATATTATAATTTCAAGATATAAAGTAAAAGTTAAATTAATTATCATTTTTTGTTGCTAAAAATGGTAAAGGCTAAAAATGTATGCATTATTTGTTTATAATATAGCAGAAAAGAAACAAAAATATAAAAACATATAATGTATGAAATAGTTGAACAATAATGACCAAAAATAAAATAACATAATAGTAAAATGAGAAGAAAAAAAGAAAAAAAAAAAGAAAATGGGTAGTTACAAATGTGGAGAAAACAAAAGAAATAATAGTAAAAAACACAGAAATTAATTGTTATGTAATGTTTGGATCTTAACATAACGATTTATATTCACTATATGTACAAAAGGTGACATATTAATTAAGACATATTGAGTGAGATTTTCATTCTCTAAATATGAAATAGTAAAATCAGATAAAAAAAATGCTAAGACGAAAAAAGAAACATTGAACAGATAAAAAGTAAAAAAAAAAATGGAAGAATATTAATAAAATAAACCTTTTGATCTGTTTGCATGTATGTCAAGGAGGTATGCCAAAAGAAAGTGTGTGATTTGTATAAAATATAAATAAATAGAAAAATAAAATAAATCTTATATAAAAAATAATAGGAATAATTAACCAAAAAAGTAAACTAATATTAGACATAAGTTAATTTTGATATTCAGCATAAGTTAAATACCTTTGAAACTGTAACATGGAACAAATGAAAAGATAAAGAATGAAGGAATGCACATGCTAATTGACCCTAAATCAGTTTTTTAGTTAAGAAGCAGTTGGAGTCTTTTGTTTTAGTTTATTTCGTAATTGATTGATTTTAGTAATTTTATACATTATTGATAGATTTAAATATTAAATAAATTTTTCTTGGCCTTCTTTTTAAGCTGATCGATTCTTTTTTTGGTGAATATTTATTTTTTGCTAAATCTTATTCTTGGCCTTCTAAGTTAATGAAAATTAATTATTAGTGAAATGATTGATAAAGCTTTCATTTGCAATTCTTCTCTCACAAACTCTTTCTATTACCTATAAAAAAATGATTGACCATTTTAAAAGAAATTCATTTATTCGATAATATTCTATTTTTCTTTAGAATGAAACACTACTATAATCTTTTGATATATATGTATATTTACTTTAAAACTTCATTTTGAAACTTCAGTGACTTTCTACATAACATTTCTTTAGTTTGTTGCGGTGAGTATTTTAAGTAGTCTACAATGCAATTGTGACTGCAGTTTGAGGTTACATTTGACTGTAATTTTTTACAAATGAAAAACACGATTATTGTATATAGAGAATTAGAAACGTATTCACATGTGTTTGTCTTGCTAATATAGAGATTATTAAAATTGATAAGTTTTTCAAATTTGTGCTATATTACATCTCATTAATTACCACTGATCAACACTAAACTAGAAAAAGATTTAATGTTAGGTAGTATAAGATGTCTACTCCCTATATCTTTCTTATAGAGTCTAGCTCCAAATGAAGGTTTTTTATGAGCAATGCTCAATTGGCCTAATATGATTACTGTGCCCTGTAAAGTAGCTATTAACATTAAGTTTGTCCATATAGAAACAGATTATGGAGGAGGTATGAGTCTCATGCTAATGTTGCTTACAAAATGAATATATTGTATTTTAATTCTTAGAGTCTCTTGAAGATGCTACTACTAAATAATATGTATGTACCAACTAACGAAAACAAGTTTCTATTAAAGCTGGTAGAGTGATGTGTCTCTTACTGTATTGGGAAAAATGGCAGTCACCTTAATATCTTGAAAAAAAGTGAGATTATTCTTGATTAATTAGTTGTTGAAGGCCGTATGCACTTAGAAGTATTTATTCATCTATTTTATAAATTTTACTTTAAGTTTTTTATAGGAAAAATTGATTTCCTAATGTTTCTACCTCTCTGAATTTTGTTTTATCTAACTATATTTGTCCATCTTTCAGCCTTAGAGGACATACTTGAAATAAAAGAAACGTTACGGTGTGGTTTAGGTGCTATGCCTATCAGGTGCACCCATTTTGGTTCATATGTTAGGAGATTAACTTGAGGAAATAAAAGAAAAGTTATAACTTGTAACACTTAAATATATTTTTTATTCTTATAATTTAGTATTTTTTTTTTGTCCTTGTAATTTAATTTTTTTGTTTTAATCCTTAGAAAATGTATTTGTTTTATTTTTCATCCTTAGGACACTTTAGATGATGCTTTGAATAGTGATAAAAACATTATCTAAAGTGTTTTAAGGGCGAAAAATAAAACAAACATACTTTGTAAGAGGTAAAATAAAAAAAAATTGTAAGAACAAAAATAAAAAACACTAAATTATAGGGGGGGAAAATATTTAAGCCTTATTTTAAAATGTAGGGTGTTGCATATTGAAGCATAATGGTCCAATTATTTTTTGAGTAAATAATCATTTTTGTTCCTAAATGTGTAGAGTATTGACAAATTTGTCCCTGAAAGATGAAAATTAAAATTTTAATTCCGAAAAGTAAAAAAAGTGTGACAAATTCATCCCTCAGTTAACTTTTGTTTGTTACGATTAATGAAAGAGCCTACGTGTCACAAAGGAACAAAAATGTCACCAAAATGCTAGTAATTTTTCATTGGACCAAAATGTCAGTATTTGTTTTTTGGGACCAAAATATTTGCATGTTTTCATTAATTGGACTAATTTGTCAGACATCAAATTTCATTTCATTTAAAGCTAAAATATAATTTAATCTTCATTTTTTTTTATCGTTGTAAGCATAACATTACAATAAACTCTTAAAAAAATTAAAAAACAATCATAAGTTAAAACAAACATAATGATAAGCATAATATTGATTAATAAGCATAATCTATTTGTTGCTATAAAATTTCTAATGTGATACTATTTTACCTAAAATATGAGACTTAAACAAAAATGTAAAACCATTAAGTTATCCTTACAAAAAAATGAGACCTAACTTGATTTTGTCACTACCTATATATTGTCACAATAAAAAAAATTCAAAATAAACATTCTACCAATGTACAAAAGTAAACATAGTAACAATGTACCAATTATTACAAATTTATCCAAATAATAATAATTAGTTAGAATCTACTATAAACAAAAGATAAACGTATTTTATATTTTACTTCTTTTCAAATCTTGGCGGTAGGGTAGCTCTGGTGTGAGTATGAAGCTCGTATAATTCGGTTGGTTCATCCTATGATTTGATACATCTAAGAATATAGTTTGAATTGGTATTGAAGGCCTAAATAGAGGTGATCAAAACACAATTGACAATGATGGAGATATGAAGTTTGTTTCTTACAACAATTATAAATGGTGACTAGTTATGCATAACATAATTCAACAACAACTAATTAGTTATATCTAAAAATCACTCACAACACTAGGAGTTGAACCACTTCGAGTGGTAGTTGGATCTGGAGCACTTTCAATATTAGGACTTGAAGTTTTTTCAAAATTAGCTAGAGGTTTTTCATGCTTGTGGAGTAGATTGAAAGCAGTTAATCTCATCCTTCAAATATATAACATCTAACATAAATAACTTGTAAGCAACAATAAAAATAATTAATCAAATTTTAAAAAATATGCTAGTGGTGTTATTGTGGTTGCATTTGAGTTACAATATTTGTTAAAGTAATTATGCTTATTATTATGTTTGTTCTAACTTATGCTTACTTTCCTATTTTTTTAAGTGTTATTGTAATGTTATATATGCTTGTAACAATAAGAAAGGATGTGAAGATGAAGATTAAATTATATTTTACCCTTAAATGAATAAATTTGGGGTCTAACAAATTAGTCTAATGAAAACGCACTGACATTTTGATTCAATGAAAATTATTGACATTTTGGTTCGATGGAAACATACCGACATTTTGGTCGCAAAAAAAGTTACTGACATTTTGGTTCCATGGAAAATTATTGACGTTTTAGTCCAATGATAACTTATTGACATTTTGGTCCAATCTATTCAACATTCATGTTGACAAATATTTTTTTGACATTTTTCCTCCCTTTGTGCCATGCAGACTCTTTCATTAATGATAAAGAACATAAGTTAATGGATGAATAAATTTATCACATTTTTTTTCATTTTTGGGGACTAAAGTTTGAATTTTTATCTTTTGGGGATGAATTTGTCGGCGTTTTACACATTTAAGGATAAAAATGACTATTTACCTTTTTTTAACTCGACTCTTTTAAATTTTCATTTTTTTCATGTTAGTATTATTTTCTATATGTTTTTTGTGGTTGGTTACTTAAAGTTTGCTTCATCATTTTGTAGGAAATTAATGGAAGCCACACTTGTTGATGGCAATGGAATGGAGACACGACATATCATTGTGACTACCATTGGGGGTAAATGGTCAGCCCAATTTAAAAGAGTGTAGGGCAGTGTTGTGTGTTTGACAGTGAATCAAGAACATGTCCTAATTCCTTTTATACCATTGACAGGTTTTATATTAGACGTCTCGGGTTTTATATTGCCACCAAGAACATCTCGGAAGCTCTACGCGATGAGGGGATACTCCACGGGGCTGTTGTCGTGGATCGGGTTGGGGATCGAGGCCTCCTACTCAATGGCTACATTAGAGACCTGCGATTGAGGCTTTGGTGTCTAGGTTACACACTACTAGAAATATGTTTTTTTACGACACCTATTCTACGACGATTCTCTATGGAACCGTCTTAGAAAATGAGATAGTGACATTTTTGTAATTATTCTAATGAAAAATACCTTTTGCGACACACATTATAAGACGGTTATTGAAAATTTCCTTAGAATATGTCTCGGTGGAAATCCTATAATTATGTCAAATAAAAACTACAACGGGTTTTAGTAAAAAATCGTTGTCATTCCCCGAACAAGTTAAAAGCCCTATGCCTAAACCTCAAACAAATTTGTTGCACACAGCCATAAAACTAGCTGCCGTACAGTCTCCCTCTTGAGCTCTCTCGAACTTCCTTGGCAGCCCTCCGTCAACCACTTTGCCTTCCCTCAGTGAAGAGCTCTGCTTCGACGTGCGTGTGAGGTGGAGTCGAAGCGCTTTCCAAGTTCCCCTCAATGAAGCCCTCCCTCGCGACATCACCCTCTAAGGTCATTTGTTCATTGTTCCTTTGAATTTATATTCTTGTTTGATTGTGAATATATATAGATTGAGTGTGTTCTTCCATGTCTTTTCTCCCGCACAGGCCAATAATCAGCGATAGTGGAATCTGTCATGATATGAAAATAATAACAACGTTTGTGACCATTGAAACTACAAAATTGCGGTTATACAAGTGGTATGTACACAGCTTGACCCCAACTTTTAGAGCTTACCCATTTTTCATCATTCCATTGTCTCATTGTCTCTCATATTTCTTTATTTATTTTCTTGTTCGTTTACCTTATGAAGAATTTGTTGTCACTAAACAATAGGGTGTAGGATTATTGGGTCAAGTGAACAAATTCACCTGATATTGAGTTGAGAACATTGCATGCATTATTAAGTAAATATTTTTAATTTCACCAGCAGTATATTGTTTATGTATGTATTTTTTGATAGAGAGAACAACACCAGCCACCTCGTTCTGCAAGCAAAATTAAAACTTATTTTGATGGGAAAGTGTGAATGCTTAGACGATTATTTATGTATGTAACTGAAATGCTTCTAAATAAATGCTTAAGCTTCACGTGCTTTAGCCACGATGCATTCTTGATGATTTTCTTGAGGGCGGGAATGAGTACCTGCTTCAGATGGGAATGGCTTCTGGGCACCGCACCTTCCATATGGGTTCCATGAGTGCACCTCTCTATTGCTCTTCATTCTGGTTGCAGTCGCCGATGCCGTTTCAGGTTTCTACAAGACAAAGATTTAGCTTAAGTCATGTGATCTCTAATCACATTTTTTATTTAACAATTAATAAAATTAATTTTTTTTACAACATTCAAAAACTGTCACAAACTTATAATTAAATGTTATTGATATGTTTTTACAATATTTATCAAATGTTGGCATAACTTATGTTAAAGCCTTTTTGTAATATTTTTAAATTTTAATAACATGAACTATATATAACATTTAATAAAATATCACAAAAATAAATTAATCATATTTATTTATAATTTGATAATATTTTTTTAATGTGATCAAAGATTTTTAACAATATTTTTATTAAGTGTTAAAAAAAATGTTATTAAAAGTCACATATGTATTAATTAGTGTGTGTTCTTCGGTGGTATCTCCCTCGACCTGATCACTAAGGGGAGTTGACCTCCTTCTTCATCCTTGGTATTATTTTTAATTTTCTTCTCTTCTTTTTTTCCTCATTTGAACTCTAGCTCTTAACGTTGATGCATATGCATAGCAAGTCGCTTGGTGATGAAGAGTTACAACCTTAATTTCATCGAAGATTGGGGGTATGCTCACATATCCTCTAAATTGTTTAGCTTTGCATATTTTTTTTTTTGTTTATACTTTTTCTAGGTTGTTTAAATTCAGCAGTGCATGGCTTTCTTCTTTGCTTAATGCAACTAAATAAAATTAAAAATTATTGTTATGCTTTATTGGTTAGGTCTGTGTAAATGCAGTCCAAGAAAGTGCTATTGGTGCTATAGTCTCGATCATGAATAAAAGACGGACACGGAGGTTATGTTATAAAGTTGACAGACGAAACCATTTTTATGAATAATATACAAACACAATTAAAAAGAAAGTAGTAATTTTTATTTATTATTTTAATCAACAAAACTAAAAAGCTTATCAAAATTTTCAACATAATTATTCTTTTAACTAAATATTATAACTGTTTAAGAGAAGTGAGTGCTTTTCTTGGGAAGCAAAAGCATACATAAATGAAATTAAATTGATTAATTTTCTCTTCAGATAGAAGTTTTCACACAACTTTTTCAAAACACAATTAAAAAAAATAAGAATAGTAATTCATAGTAAAGTCAAATTGTGTTGATGCTAAATCTCCCCAGTGTGGCAGTGTACTTGGGTGGTCACGGTGGCCACATTTCCTCATGTTCATGATAGCGAACATTTGCATTGATTGATTAGTTAATATCTTAATTTCTTTAGTTATTTTGCAATGGTCATTCTATTGTCATGTATACAACCATTAATTAATTGTCATATATTTGGTTGTATTTCAAACAATTCAAGCATGTCATGCGTTACAGAGTTTATCTTAACCTTCATACTCATTGAGAGTTTTCATATTTGACTTTCTGATTGAAGATAGTAATTAACTACTGGTCATGCATTAGTAACCCATACACAAGTGAACCTCTTATGTACACTTTTGGTGAGTTGAGCTTGCTCTGATATGCCTACATTTGATGATGTAATTTTTAGCTAGTTATTTTATTCTAAGGAATGCTAAATGACTTAGATGATATTATCTTTTACAATTTGTATATTCTGTTTAGAATATATCATCATCGTTCATGACATAGTCAATTCATGTTGTGAATGATATATGGAAGGCTAGGAATGATAAGATGTTTAAAGCTAACACTACAACAAAAATGATATATGTCTACAGATACTTTTGCTTACACAGACATAAATTACTGTAGGTAAAAGTTAACAAATACTTATACCTACAATTATGTGTCATAGATAAGATTTAAAGATTTATATCTACTATTATTTGGTGGAGGTAAAACTCAAAATAACTTTTACTTACAAATGGTTAGTGTTGGCAAAATTAAAAAAATTGTATACCTACAATTACTTGGTGTTGATAAAATTCCTTAAAATTTGTATCTACAATCCATTGGTGTAAATAAAGTTTAAAAATTTTCTACCTACAAATACATAGTGTAGGTAAAATCTCATAAAACAAATATATATTAAAATAATTATTTTAAAAAAGTTCATCAAAGACTCAACAACATAAATTATTCTCATTTTTTTCTCATACTAATATAATTGTTTTAACATATTAAAATAATTGCTAAAAGAGTGAAGAGAGAGCGAGTAATAGAACCACACTTCAAATCATTTATGTATGTTCTTTAACATAATTCCTTTAAGGTAGAAATGATATATTATTACTTATTACTTAAAAACATTAAAAATGCTCTATTATTATTATTATTATTATTATTATTATTATTATTATTATTATTATTATTATTATCATAATTTAATAATTAATAGGGCCAAAAGAAAAGAAAATGAACAACAGCACGAAAGGTAAAATGATTAGATGCCACTTTCACTCTGAAAAAAATCGTGCTTCCTTTCCTTCAAACCCTTTATAACCAAATAGGTTCATCCTCCCTTTTTTCACTCTTTACTCTCCATGTTCTCATCGTTTTTTTTTCACTTCCTTCTTTCTATTATTTCTTAATCATTATTATTATTTTATGATATTTAATTCTCTATATCTACGGTGGAAGAAGAACCTTCCATAACATTGCCACTAGCAGGAACATTACATAAGTTCCTCTCTTGCAATGCCATCACCTTGCAACCTCTCACGGTGATCTACGCCACCACCAGCATTAGCAGCGCGTGCGTTCTTACCGTGCCACCGCAAGAAGAAGAAGGAGAAGGTGAAATCGGCTTCGATGTTTTTCATCATGAATAAATATTGTTGCAGAGCGAGTTCAACGAGTTTCTCAAGGCCACCGACACTAAGGTCGCCATCGAAGAGGAGGCTCTGAAATCAATGATGGCATCGCTAGAAGAAGAAATGGAAGAAGGAGAAGAAGCCAAATCGTCACCGATTCCACCGGTGCAAAAGAAAGCACAACCGGTTCAACTGATGTCGAGGGGATCGCAAATGTTTTGACTAGTGCAGAAGAAGAAAGCGGTTACTAGTGATGACGTGGAGATTGTGGAGGTGCGAAAGCTTGTGGAGAAGAGAAACATTCCAAATATTTTGAATCTCGAGGATGGTGAGTTTCTGAAAGAGTCTGGGTGTTTCCTTCTTGGTAGGAAGATTAAGGTTGCAGTTTCAACGACTAGAAGAGTGAATAGCCTGGGCATGCAATACTTCTCGATGAAAGCTCTATTAATAGGAGGCTGGATGAGCTTGGTGGGGGTGACCGACACTCCATAGAACTGGCAAAGGCCTGTGATCAGAGCAGGAAACCTAGGGCCCTGTTGGACTTCTCCGGGTCCACTAGGTGTCTCAGAGGCGTAATCCCTGCGAACTGGTAAATGACATCTGAAATCAGTTGGGCAACATGTACACTCACCTGAGTCAAGATGGCATAGACCAACTGACACTTTGGTAGGGGAAGTTCCGAATTATGGTCACTGGGGAGAATGTTGTTAAGCAACAACGTCATCCAAATTTGCATGAGGGTGGTCATGCTAGTGCGCATGATCCGCACCCGTCTCCCTGCTACGGTATGGGCAAAGTCCTACCCTGGCACGCACATCAACTGACTGATAGCCTCCTCATTGAAGCCTGAGGCTTGACTCCTCCTCTGGCTAAACTCGCATTGCTAGCCTTCCTCCAAGACCAATGGATGCCCCAGAAACTGGTTGATGGCATCCCCGTAGAAGGGAATCCACTGGCCCCTCACCCAAGAGCACATGTCTCTGACTCCTTCTTCTATAGGCCAGGCATTAGCATAAAACTCCATGACTACCTCAGGATCGAACTTAGCCATGGGTGATATGAGCTGAGCCCATTGCCTTTGGGCTATCTCCTCCTGGAACTCAACATACTCTTCATCCCTTAGTTGGACTCGTCTCTCTCTGAGGAATGACCAGCCTTTGATGGCCTCAAACCAATGTTGGTGCTCCGCACTCTAGAACCTGTGTCCATCAAAGTCCACATCCGCCTGCAGGGCCGCACTAGAACCCTCTCCAGTGGCATCCTTCCTGGATCTCTTGGTTGGGAGCTTTCTAGGAGCCATCTCCTACGAGGACACATTTGTAAAGTTAGTTTACAAGAAAAACCAATTTATCACAATTAAGGCCAACCAAACTAAAATGGTGCACACTTCTTTCTAACAACGCAAACGTCAACGCGTAATTTAGAGAAAAAAAATACTTACACATCGATGCGTGGATCATTTTATGATACCTATATATATACATGCACATACATATATCTTGGCGAAAGGCATTTTATGACATATACCTACATTTTTTGAAAAGAATTTTACGCTACATATCCACATACATGCGCACACACTTTTTTTTTACATCTTCATGATATATATTCTGTTAGACAAGTGGCCTCAGATATCTTAAGAAGGGGGGGTTGAATTAAGATATTCCAAACTATTTCCCCTAAATAAAAATCTATTTCACTTTTTACTCAAGTTATGAATTCCCTTAATGACAATCTTCTTAAATATTAATTCAAATGAAACAATTTGAATATGAATATAAAGCAATAATAAATAAAGGAGATTAAGGGAAGAGAAAATGCAAACTCAGTTTTATACTGGTTCGGCCACACCCTTGTGCCTACGTCCAGTCCCCAAGCAATCCGCTTGAGAGTTCCACTATCTTGTAAATTCCTTTTACAAGTTCTAAACACACAAGGACAATCCTTCCTTTGTGTTTAGAGATCCTTTACAACAAGAGACTCATAGTCTCTTAATCCCTTAGAGAATGAGAAGAAGAAGAAGAAAAAATCTCTCTAGAAAGAGATGGATTTTACAGATTGAGCACTCAAATAAAGCAACACTGTTTTGTTTCTTACTATGCCATGAGACAAGAGCCGATCCAACAAATTGACAAGTTCCACTTGTACTTTTTCTATCAGTTTTAGATCCGGCAAAATCAGAATCAGAATATCCTATTAAGTTACATGTTGAATTCTTAGGATACCATAATCCTAAATTGATTGTTCCTAATAGGTATCTCATGATTCTCTTTACTGCACTTAAATGTGATTGTTTGGGGTTGGATTGAAACCTAGCACACATGCATACACTAAACATAATATCAGGTCTACTAGCAGATAAATAAAGAAGAGATCCGATCATACCTCGATATTGTTTTATGTCTATAGACTGACCAGATTCATCTTTATCTAAGTAACAATTAGTGCTCATCGGTGTAGACATGTGTTTTGCACAATCCATCCCAAATCTTTTGATCAATTCCTTGCAGTACTTGGATTGATTGATGAATATATCTTCTTGAGTTTGCTTGATTTGTAATCCCAGAAAGTACTTTAGTTCTCCCATCATTGACATTTCAAATTCACTTTGCATATCAAGGGAAAACTCCTTGCACAATGAATCATTAGTGGATCCAAAAATTATATCATCAACATATATTTGAACCAACAAAATATCATTATGCTTTCTCTTTATGAACAATGTGGTATCCACTTTACCTCTGGAGAAATCTTTTTCTAGAAGAAAATTGCTTAAGCGTTCATACCACGCCCTAGGGGCTTGTTTCAAACCATAAAGAGCCTTTTGTAATTTATAAACATGGTTTGGTTTATCAGGAATTTCAAAACCAGGGGGTTGTTCAACATATACCTCTTCTTGAATTAAACCATTTAGAAAGGCACTCTTAACATCCATTTGATAAAGTTTAAAGTCCATTATGGATGCATATGCCAAAAGCATTCTAATGGCTTCTAATCTTGCAACAGGAGCATATGTTTCTTTATAGTCTATTCCCTCTTCTTGATTATACCCTTTTGCTACTAACCTTGCTTTATTTCTAATAATTATACCATGTTCATCTAATTTATTTCTAAAAACCCATTTTGTTCCTATGACAGGATAATTTTCAGGTTTTTCTACTAATTTCCACACATTGTTTCTTTAAAATAGGTCTTATCAAGGCCCTATTCATGATGTAACATGCAGTATTGACAGCTTCAGCCCAAAAATACTTTGGAAGAGAAGTATCATTTAATAAAGTTCTTGCAATTTCTTCCAATGACCTATTTTTCCTCTCAACAACTCCATTTTGTTGAGGGGTTCTTGGTGCAGAAAAATTATGTTCAATACCATGTTCATCACAAAATAATTCAAAATCTTTATTTTCAAATTCACCCCCATGATCACTTCAAATGGATGCAATCTTGAGATTTTTCTTGTTTTGTATGACTTTAGCAAGTTTCCTAAATTCTTGGAATGAATCACTTTTATGTGTAATAAATAATGTCCAAGTATATCTAGAGAAATCATCAACTATAACTAGAGCATAATAATTTCCTCCAAAACTCATGGTTCTAGATGGACCAAATAGATCCATATGCAATAACTGTAATGGTCGAGTGGTTGAAACAACAATTTTAGGTTTGAATGAGACTCTTGTTTGTTTGCCCTTTTGACATGCATCGCATAGTTTATCTTTTTCAAATTTCAATTTAGGCAAACCAACTACTAAACATTATTGACTCTATGTCCTACATGCTTTATATTAATGTCATGCTTATGTTCTATAAGACATTTATGAGAATCAAATGATACTAGATAGCCTTTGTCACATAGTTGACTAACGCTAAGCAGGCTGTGCTTAAGGCCTTCAACAAGTAGAACATTTTCAATGGAGTTTGAAGAATTTGTACCTATTTTACCCACTCCAAGAATTCTACCTTTGTTGTTGTCACCATATGTTACATGCCCGCTTTTCTTTGGAGATATATGTGTAAAATTTGATGCATCTCCAGTCATATGTTTTGAGCATCCGCTATCTATGTACCACTTCTTTCTCAAAAATACCTGCATAATCAAGTTTTTGACTTAGGTACCCAAATTTTATTGGGTCCTTGCATGTTAGTATAAACTGAGGATCCTTTTGGGACCCATATCATTTTAATGTTACTGTAATTTTTCTTGAAGTAGCAAGTTGATATGCCATGTCCTCTTCTTCCACAGTAAAAACAAGTGATAGAATTAGAATTACATTTTTGTGTGGAAGTGGAAAAGTTTTTATGAACCTTTTGTTGTTTTTCAGATTTATACCCTAGTCCATTTTTATTAGACACGTATCTTTGTTTACTTAATATAATATCTAAATTATTTCTACTATATGAAAATTTTGCAAGTGAATTTTTTAACTCTTTAATTTCTTTTACATATTTATCACAACAACTACAAGAATCTGTTATTTTCTTGTCATTAATAGTGGAGATATTAACTTTTTCATTTGTTTTAGAGATTGAGACTTCATTTCTAAGAAGATCTAATTCTTTGTTTAATTTCGAAATTTCATTTTCTAAATTTGAAATTGTTTTCTTTGATGATGAAACTAATTTTGCAAGTTTAATTGATTCTTTATGCAAATCAGCAAATGCATCTTGCAATTCATCAAAAGAAATAGATAAGTTGTTTGAAGATGTTACCTCTTCATCACTTTCGTAACTTTTCGCCATAAGACAGAGATTTATCTCTTCATTTTCAGAATCTTCAGAGGATTCCAAATCATTTTCATCCCATGTGATGTATGCTTTCTTCAGTTTCTTTTCACTATAATTTTTCTTTTCAGATTTTTCCATCTTTTTCTTGAAGATGGAACAATCAACCCTCAGATGTCCAGGTTGATTGCATTCAAAGCATTTTAGAGTAGAGGATGAATTTTCTGTCCTTCTCTTTGATTTAAAATTTGGTCGCCTCTGATTTCCTCTTACTTTAAGAAACTTGTTGAATCTTTTTACAAAAAGACTTAGATCATCATCATCATCTGGATCATTATCCTGATCACTTTCTTCTTGAATTGAGGATGATGCTTTAAGAGCAATTCCTTTCTTTTTCTTGTCATTTTCTTCATTTTGGTGCAATCTCAATAGTTCCATCTCATGTTCCTGCAACTTTCCAAATAAAGTGGCAAGAGACATGTTAGACAAATCTCTTGATTCAGAAATGACCGTTACTTTCGGTTGCCATTCTCTACTTAAACATCTTAACACCTTGTTTATAAGATCCTCATTTTGAAATTCTTTGCCTAAGGCTGCTAGATGATTTACTATATGTGTAAATCTCTTTTGCATACTCTGAATATTTTCATTTGCATTCATTCTAAATAATTCATACTCATGAGTTAGTGCATTTATCCTAGATCTTTTAACATCTGTAGTTCCTTCATGTGTTAATCGAAGAGTGTCCCACATTTCCTTAGCACTCTTACAATTTGAAACCCTGAAATATTCATCCATTCCTAGGGCAGATGTTATTATGTTTTTGGCTTTTAAGTTGTATTGTACTCGTTTTCTATCCTCTTCAGACCATCTATCTCTAGGTTTTTCTATGGTTATGCTTTCACTTGATGAACTACCATCTATTGAAACTCTTTCTACTGTGGTGGGTATATAAGGCCCTATTTCTATGGCTTCCCAGATATTTAGATCTATTGCCTCGATAAAAATTTGCATTCGGGTTTTCCAGTAGTGGTAACCCTCTCCATTAAAGATTGGAGGTCTATTGATAGAATTCCCTTCTAGAAATAAGGAATTTGCTGAGGCCATCTTTTTCTTGAAGCTTCTAAACTTTATACAAGAATGAAGCTCTGATACCACTTGTTAGACAAGTGGCCTCAGATATCTTAAGAAGGGGGGGGGGGGGGTTGAATTAAGATATTCCAAACTATTTCCCCTAATTAAAAATCTATTTCACTTTTTACTCAAGTTATGAATTCCCTTAATGACAATCTTCTTAAATATTAATTCAAATGAAACAATTTGAATATGAATATAAAGCAATAATAAATAAAGGAGATTAAGGGAAGAGAAAATGCAAACTCAGTTTTATACTGGTTCGGTCACACCCTTGTGCCTACGTCCAGTCCCCAAGCAACCCGCTTGAGAGTTCCACTATCTTGTAAATTCCTTTTACAAGTTCTAAACACACAAGGACAATCCTTCCTTTGTGTTTAGAGATCCTTTACAACAAGAGACTCACAGTCTCTTAATCCCTTAGAGAATGAGAAGAAGAAGAAGAACAAATCTCTCTAGAAAGAAATGGATTTTACAGATTGAGCACTCAAATAATTCCTTAATGAATTGCAATTGAATTGGCCAAGGAATTCTTAAGAGGATAAAATGAATTTGCTCTTTGAGAGGATAAACACTTGTTGTTCTGAAAATCTCTGAGCAATTTTGTGTTTAAGTCACATATATATAGACCATTGGTGGTCATGAATAAAGCCTTTGAAAAGTTGTGACTCTTGAAATAATTTTTCTGAAAATCCTGTCTGGTAATCGATTACAGTGATTGTGTAATCGATTACAGCTTTTAAAATTTGAATTAAAACGTTTACTAACTGCTGGTAATCGATTACCAAAATTGTGTAATCGATTACACAGTCTAAAATTTCGAATTCAAATTTTTGTAGCTGTTATAAAACGTATTTGGCCACTGGTAATCGATTACATCCTCGGGTAATCGATTACCAGAGAGTAAAACCTTTGAGAAACACTTTTTTTAATTTAAATCACTTGGCCAAACCTTTGCTAATTCAATTAGGAATTCCCTTCCTAATATTCTAGTGATCATCTTGATGTTGTGACTTGTAATCTTGAAGTATTGTCTTGAATTTTAATTTTGAAAAGCCCATTTGCATCAATTGCAACACATCATCATGATCATCATCAAAACATCAAAGGCAATTGCATCTACATATTCATATACGCATACATTTTGCAAGGCATTTTCATGATATATATTCAGCATATATACATATTGGAAGGCACTTATTTGCTAACTATACATACATATTTTGCAAGGCATTTTTGCTACCTATCTAACCATATATATACATATTTGCAATGCAATTTCATGCTATATATTCACACTCATTTGAAAGGCAATTTCATGCTATGTGTTCTAGCTCTTACAAACTATCCAACACTCAAAATGGCAATCACATGTGTACCAATTCGTTCCATAAGCTAAGTTTCACAAAATCACACGCAAATGCCATTGAGGCATTTCACTGAACACTTGGTGGGCGCATGTTTAGACATGAAAAAAAATGGGGAATAGGGATAATGTGTCATGCCCATTCATCTCAGAATCAAAGATAGGCTCATGGCCATCCCTACAACCCCCTAATTCAACAAATCAAACATGAATTGCCTCACGAAATTTGCCAAACATAGATAATTAGAGCACTAAAATACATCGATGGAGAGCCAAAGAATCAAGGGATAGTGCACTTACTTGTAGGAAGTGAACAAAAACGCAAAAGGGAGAGCAAAAATCCAACAATGGAGGCTTGGGGGCTGCTAGACTCATGGATCCCGTAGCTTGGTGTGCTTAGAATAGCTTGGGGAAGAAAATGGGGTAAAGGAAGCTTCACCCATCCCCTTTTTAAGCTTTATGGTGCAAACATGCACGCCCAGGCGAGCTAACTTTGGCCATTGTTTTTTTTTTTGCAAAATTTCTTTGCAAAAATTTAATTCCCCTTGTTATGCTTGTTGTCGCAACCTGCCCTTCGGTGGGAGGGCGACGCGAGGCTCATGGGTGCATCTTCCAAGGGAGGAGAATGCGTGGAGTTGCCTCCAATGTTTATTCGAGGAAAACGTTGGAAAAACCAAAATGCTGTCTACAAACTTTAATCGTGAAAGGTTCGAGAGTTGTATTTACACACGGGGAAGGTATTAGCACCCCACGCATCCGTCACAAGGGATGACAACCTTTAATTAAATGTGCAATATCATGACTTCAATTTGTTTTATTTTCCCTTTTTATGTTTTTATTTATTTTTTTTCATTTATGTTCTTTAGCTTTTTATGGGCCTTTTGTATTTTTTTCTTTTTGTGGTCGACAAGGGTGTTTCCCTCGCTCCTATATATCCTCAATTGCGATGAGGAAATCAGACCTACGTAGTTCTTTAAGAACTAAACGTTGGTTAAGTTGTTTTTATCTTTTTTCGCAAGATAAGTTTTAATCGAACAAAAGTCATTTAAGGTGTTAGACCATTAAACGATCTTTTGATTTTTGAAAAGAGAGAAACGTTAAGGCATTGGACCATTAACGATCTCTTGGTTGTGAAAGAAGAGAAACGTTAAGGCATTGGACCATTAATGATCTCTTGGTTGTGAAAGAAGAGAAACGTTAAGGCATTGGACCATTAATAATCTCTTGGTTGTGAAAGAGAAACGTTAAGACATTGAACCATTAACGATCTCTTATTTTTTTGAAAAGGGGTGGTCGACAAAAGCAGGGCTTTTGCTCCTACGTATCCTCGATTTGTGGTGAGGAACTCAGACCTACCTAGTTCTTGCAAAAGCGGTAAAGTTACGTGTTGATTTTATGCTTTTGAACGGTCCATGTCAACCGATAAAAGCAAAGAGGACCGTTTAAGGCGTTGGACCTTAAAATGGTTTTAAGTGACTTTTGTGGACAAAGCTTGGTTTGTGAGTTGATTTTAGCCTTAGTTTCACTTTGGTTATTAGTCAATTCATTCAAGGAAACTTTCAAAGAAAAATGTCCGATTGATTTTTTTGATTATTTTATTCAAATATATTTTGATTATTTTATTATATTTTTAAAGATATTTTGATTATTTTATTATTATTTTTGCCTTTTTGATTTAATCGAGGTTACAACGAGAACGATCGATTGGATTTATTTCGAATAGTGATTAAACGAGATAACAACACAAATGATCGGTTGAAATTCATTTAATGAATTATTAGGTGAGAAAAAAGCTTAAATAAACGATTAAAAGCTCGTTAAAAGTGGAAGAAAAGAAAACCGAAAGTGGACGAAATGAAGATGAAAACCAACAAAACAAGAAATGAATTGAAAGTCTTGGATTCGAACACTTACCGGTTGAAGACCGAAGAACGCATGAAGAACGGGCGAAGAACGACAGAAAACCTTCACGGATTTGCTCACGGAAACGTCTCGGAAGCGTTATGGAAGTACCTCAGCTTAGAAACAATTTTTTGATGGAAACAATTTTTTTTCACTTGAAACACCTGAAATACACAACATAGAGGTTGAGGATCCTTTTTACTCAGCCCCCTCCCCTATTTATATGAAAAAAAGGGAGGTTCTTACCGCCCAGCTCGCCCAGGCGAGGTCTGCTCGCCACGACGAGCAAGTGGCTTTCTCAAGAAGCTTCCTGAGGCACCCCCTTTTACTAAGTTCACCCCCCATTTCCGTAATTTATGGAAAAGTTACAGAAGCTTTACGGAAGCATGTCGGACTTGATTTTCTTCTTTTTTTTTTCTCTTCCCTTTCACCAATTTTAAGTGAAATATGCTTATTCAGGATTTCAGAAATTTTTCGGAAGCATTACGGAGGCCCTAGAACCATTTTTTTCAAAAATTGGGGGAGGTGCTTTCCGCCTAGCTCGCCCAGGCGAGCTGGTTGCTTAGCCAGGAAGATTCCTAGTGCACCCCCCTTTTTACTAAGTTCACCCCTCTTTTTCGCTTTTTGTGTTTTTCGCGGTTTTCTTTCTGAAACTCCTCGGAACTCATAGCAATGGGTGTTAAGATTTCCAAAGTGATCGATTAAGGTCCATATGCCAACCAACAATTATTTCTGGACAAAATTTAGGGCTTGACAGTCTATTTACACCCCCTCCATTTTGCTAAATGCACCCCTTATCATGTTTTTGGCCGATTTCTTTCTAAAACTTCCCGAAACCTTACGAATTCCATGGAGAGGGGTGTTAAATGTTTTGAAGTGGTCAAACGAGGGTCGCATGCCGACAAACAATTGTCCCCAGACGAAATTAAGGTATGACACTTGTATATTTTCTTAATTTCTAGGATTGGAAATAAACTAGGCATATTCAAGTATAACTTAAGAAAATAGACGAATAAATAAAAAGCAGAAATTTTAAAGGTACTAGGCTGCCTCCTAGTAGTGCTTCTTTAACGTCTTGAGCCAGACGCAACATCTTGGTTGATTGATTATGGTCCTAGCACCTGCTTGTACCAGCCCCTAAGCTTTTAAATAAAGAAATGGCATCCCGCAGTAAAATGTGAAACAAACCACAAAATACTGATATCAACTTTTCACTTACCCTTGTCTTGATTTCGGTGTGGTATTGACCATCACTCAAAATGACTTTACTCACCCTCTGATTAGCAGGATGACAAGATGCACATACATGCATGCTTATGATTGAGGATTTTAAGTGCAACAATTAAAAAAGTGTTCATTATGTTCAATTTTACTTAAACGCTTTACGACACCCCATAGATTGAGCCAAATGGCTCGGGATTCAAAAACAAGAGTGTGTACTCCAAAGCAACAAAAGACACAACATAAGAAGTTGAAATGCAAATCATCAATCCAATGTTTATTAATGTTGCGATCATGGTTTACAAAGGATTGGGAGACATTGGGGATCCCAATGAGTCTTTGGGGAACAAACATGTATTGAAACCTTTAGCTGCCCCAAGTAATAACCATAATATCGTTTAATGATATCGGAATTCATGAGCGAAGGCAACTCTTCGTCGTCCATGCTAGCAAGCAATAGTGCTCCTCCCAAAAATACTTTCTTCACGATGAAAGGTACCTCGTAATTCGGAGTCCATTTTCCCTTATGGCCCTTCTGAGCGTGGGATACCTTCTTCAAGACAAGATTCCCTTTGTTGAACTTGCATGGGTGTACCTTCTTGTCGAAAGCGTTCTTCACCCGTCTTTGATATAATCACTCGTGGCTCATGGCAGCCAATCTCTTACCTTCTATAAGGCTTAGTTGATCAAAGCGTGCTTGGGCTTATTCCGATTCTTTCAATCCAGACTCCGCCAGAATTCTTAAAGAGGGAACCTCTACTTCAAATGGCAACACAACCTTAATCCCGTACACAAAAAAAAATGGAGTTGCCCCAGTTGATGTGCGCACCAAGGTTCGATAATTCAGGCGTCCCAAGAAACCTCAGACTTGCTTTTCAGTGCACGGCTCGAGCATTTCAAGGATGTCCTTCACCTTGTCAGGGTCCACCTCTATCCCTTTCTGGCTTACGATGAAGCCAAGCAATTTTCCCGATTTGACCCCGAAGGTGCACTTGGTTGGATTCAATCTTAACTAGTACTTCCGCAGTCTCTCGAACAACTTCTGCAAGTTGACGAGAGTTCCTCCTTGGTTTTAGACTTGGAAATCATGTCATCCATGTAGACTTCAATTTCTTTGTGCATCATATCGTGGAATAATGCTACCACGACCTGTTGATAAGTTGCCCTAGCGTTTTTGAGCCCAAAGGACATCACCTTGTAGCAGAACATTCCCCAAAGGGTGGCAAACGTCATCTTCTCCATTTCCTTCGGTGCCATATTTATTTGGTTGTAGCCCGAGAACTCGTCCATGAAGGAAAACAAAGAAAAATTGACAGTGTTATCCACAAGGACATCGATGTGCGGTAAGGGAAAATTATCATTTGGATTGGCTCGGTTTAGATCCGATAGTCCATGCACATTTACACTTTCCCATCTTTCTTGGGGACCTGTACAATGTTGGCTACCCATTCAGGGTATCGAGCCACAACAAAAAAGCCAGCGTCGAACTGCTTTTTCACCTCTTCCTTTATCTTTAAGGACATCTCGAGCTTCATCCTTCTTAGTTTTTGTTTCACCGGGGAACAACCATGATTCAGCGATAACCGATGTTGTACAATGTCGGGGTTCAAGCCGGGCATATCTTGGTATGACCAAGCAAAGATGTCTTGGTAGTCTCATAGCAAAGCCACCAATTCATCTCGGATAGGTGTGGTCATACCCGTGCCGACCTTTACCTCTTTCTTGTCCTCGCCAACACCAAAGTTTACGATTTCCGTCTCTTCTTAGTGTGGCTTCATTTCTCGATCTTCCTGCTCGAACATTCTTTTTAGTTCTAGGGGAAGCCCTCAATCTTCATCTTATTCATCCTTAGTTTGGTTTACTAGCTACTCGAAATCGACATCTGGGTCCTCGGTATTAGTACCTTCATAGGACTCACTATCAGATGAGAATGGATGAAGGTGGAAGAACAAATAAAGAAAAGTTGTATTTATATATATTTGATATCAAGAGACAATGCCCAACAGGGAGGAAACCCTAAAGCCTAGGCCTAGCTATAGGGTTAGGGCTAACAAATTACATTATGTTTGCCACAGAAACTCTGGGTTGCTCAACAATTTTTCCAGTTCCCTAACTCGAACTCAGGAAGGCACGACCATACCCAGTTCGATTGATCTTGAGGGACTTCATTGTGGATCATGGTGACTCGCCCTTCACACATCTAGCCTGTGCTAACAAAGCTTTCGCTGATGTGACATAAGGGACTCCCTTTCGTTTGCGGTCTTCGGGAAGGGCCCATGCTCCTGCCCTTCCTTTCTAGGGCACTTGTCCTCACATCAGCACGTGTAGGCTTATACCCTAGCCCGAACATTTCACAGTTCTCCTTGAACTCTATCAAGCTTGACACACCATCATCGTTCCGACCCAAGCCCATTTCAGGCTCATACCCATGCCCTAACATTACTTAGGCTCCATTAATGCAACACTCGATGGATGTGGTTGCACCGGGGGGAGCTCGACATAGGCGTTGCTCACCACCTCCAATGCTTGAAAGGTCGTCTCTAAGGACTCCTCCGCAACTTCGACATATGGTGTAGAAGAAGGAAAACTTACCAGAATATCTTCTTCCCCCAAGACGATGATCAAATGCCCTTCCACCACGAACTTCAACTTTTGGTGGAGTGTTGAAGGGACTACCCCAACCAAGTGAATCCAAGGCCGGCCTAACAGACAACTATAGGCCAGGTTGGTATCCATTACTTGGAAAGTGATCTAACACATATGGGGTCCATTCTGAATTGGGAGATCAATCTCCCCTCTCATGTCCTGACGGCTGCCATCAAAAGCCCATACCACCATGGAACTTGGCCTCAGGTGTGACGCGTTGAAAGGCAGTTTGTCCAATGTACTTTTGGGCATGACGTTAAGTGATGAGCCATTTTCGATGAGCACCTTGGCCACAATATGGTCCATACACTTGACAGACACATGTAAGGCCCTATTGTGTCCCCGCCCCTCGACGGATATCTCCTAATCGGTGAAGGTGAGGTAATTATTGGTAGTAATATTGTTGACGATGCCCCCGAAGCCCTCTATAGATGTGTCTTGGGCTACATGGGTTTCATTCAATATTTTGACCAAAAGCTCCCAGTGAGGCTTAGAGTTCATGAGTAGTTCCAACAGGGAGACCCTAGCTGGGGTCTTATTGAGCTGCTCAATCACCTTGAACTCACTTTGTTGAATGATTCGAAGGAACTCATTTGCTTCCTCAGTGGATATCTTTTTTCCGCCGAAATCCCCGTCTTTCTGAACAAATCTCTCGACCGGGATCTCCTCATTTAGAATCGAGCTTGCCTCGTCGCTCTCTTTCGTGCCCACCTTCGCCTTTCCCTTTGCGTCCTTGGACCGCACCAACGGGTTTGGTGCTTCGAAGACACGTCCACTACGGGTCACACCGCTCATACCACAGATGTTAGTAACTTTGGCAAAGTATAGGTCATCTTCGACGATCTCGTCCTTCTTTTCGTTGGGCTTTTGAGGGGCATACCTTCATGGGACCGCCTTGTTGCTTCTATAAGGGAATGGAATAGGCTTCTTACCTGAGATAGGTTGGGAGCCTCGCGGTTTTTGGGAGGCAGCATCTCTGGTGAAGTGGATCGCCAAAGGTTTGGGTTTGCTTGGGCTTTTGTCTACCGATTGCATGCACACATGTTGCTTTCCCTTGCTTGCATCACCAATTTCAAACCAGCCTTGGTCCATCATTCCTTGTAATAACTCTTCTGCCGTTGAGCATGTTTCCACGTCATGTGATGCACCCGGATGTATTAAACAAGAATCCCCTTCGTGCTCATCAAAGGAAATCATGCCCGCCTCTTGCAGCGCCTCAAGTATAAACCTCCTAGAGGTTACCACGTCTTTCATTTGCTTTGGCCTCCAAAGTCCGCACTCCTCTCTTGCATTAATTGTTGATCCCCCACTATTGGCAAGTGGATTTGTCTTTACATTTGGACTGTCTTCTTGGAATGTTAGCCACCCCACATCGATCAAACTTTGGACCTTACGCTTGAAGGCCACACATTGTTCTATTGAATGCCCCAGGTACCCCCATGATACGTGTAGGTTGCGTTGGGGTTGTACCACCAAGGGAAAGGAGACAGGTAAATTCTTCCGGGGGTCACCATCGCCATTTGGTTGGCGATCAAAGATGGAAACAAGTTCGTGTACGACAACGGAATCACGGCGAACTCCAGAAGCTTCTTCACTGGAGGGTTCCTTCCCGGATTGGCACTCATGCTAGGATTGGAACTGCTGACAGGGAGAGGTTGTGTAGGAGCCGGGTTTTGAGTGGGGGCCCTTTATGGTTGAGCGGGCGTCCTTTGTTGGACAACAAGCTTAATTGATGTTAGGCATATTGGTAGGTGTTGTGAGGGGTTTGCTGGGGTTTCGGTCAACTAGGAGTCGAAGTCATGGTGTGGGCATACCCTTCCTTCTTTGCCCCACTTGCTCCAAATCTTCTGCTGCTTGTACCGGCAGGGGCAACATAGTCGAACTTTTCTCTTTTCAAGCCTACTTCGATCCTCTTGCCTGCAAATACTAGATCTACGAAGCTAGAGGGCATGTAGCCCACCAACTTTTCGTAGTAGAACATTGACAGCGTGTGATGCAATCCTACCCCCCAAGGGCATTGGATAGAAGACTCCAAGAAGATTGGGCCAAAGATGCAAGAGAAGGCCCTAGGGTTCTCATGAGCCTTAGGGTAGATTTCGGGCCCATGGGCTAAGTATGAGCCCACTTATCTTTGTACATATTAGATTAAGGTTTCATTAATTTTGGGTCTTGTATTTAGGGCTCCATAATGTAGGTAGGGTACCCTAGAAATATAGGATTTTTCAGCCCTTGTATTTTAGGGCACCTAGACTAGTTTTTGTATTAGGGGTAGGTTTGTAATTTCACATGCACTAAGTGAATATTTGATGTGTGTGGTTGAGAATAAATTTAATTGAATTGGTAGAAGCCCAATCCAATTAAATTTTACATGGGGAGGTGAGCATTTGCTTACTACACCTCATTGCCACATCATATAGTCACACTTTGTGCATGTCCTTTATACTTTTCATGCCTCATGACACCTAAGCACACTTAGTGGAGAATCTTGGAATTGATCTTGGATTAGTGGGCTGAACCATAACTAAAATTCACTAATCATAATTAGTGAAATTTTGGCTCCAAAGTTTGGCTCCACATATTCAATTTCAAATTCAAGTGAAATTTGAATTTCCCTCCAATTTTGTGTGACACTTAGGCTATAAATAGAGGTCATGTGTGCGCATTTTTTTCAACTTTGATCATTTGAATATTAAACTTCAGATTTCAAAGCTCATTCGGAGCACAAAATTTCGTGCTCTTCTCTCCCTCTCCCTTCATTCATCTCCTTCTTACTCCAAGCTCTTATCCATGGCCTCCTATGGTGGTGAGCTTCTTCTAGACTCATCTTCTCCTTGAAGTGGCGTCTCCTCTCTCTCTTCCTTCTCCATTCTGCTGCCATTTATCTTCCAAGAAGCAAAGGAATCCATTGATGAAGAAGATCCTAGGCCTACAAGCTCCAATGGAGCTTACATCAGTGTGTTCACTATAATAGTAATCATCTCTCTTTCTACCATGGGAGGTGCCACTTGCACTGCCAAGTCCCTCTACCGTTGGGCATACTCCTTAAATGACTTATACTCTCACTTCCTCATGTTTTGCAGTTGAGTTCTGTCCGTAGCCATGTTAGTATTGTATTGGTACTGCCTAATGAAGGAAGTAATCAAGTCTTTCCATGAGCAGATACGAGAAGCCTCCAAATTGGTATACCAGATGACTGCTGCTCCGGCCAAACTTTCTTGGAAGAAATCCATCAATACCTTCTCGTCCCTAGAATATGCTCCCATTTTCTGGCAGTTCATTTTCAGGTGATTTTTGGGGCAAGTGGTCCCCTTGTACTTGTCAAAATCTGGTACCTTGAATTTTGGGGGGATCATAACATTAGGCACCAAACACAATTCTGCCATGTCAGCGAAAAGGTAATCCCCAAACCCTTCGACAGCTTTTAATCTCTCTTTGATGAGATCAAGCTTTTCTCTTCCTTCCACTGCCGAAGTCGGCCCCCCTACTGAGAAATGCAACAGTTGTAGAGGGCGGGGTTGAGGAGCTCTCGCAGTATTGGGTTGAGGCATAGCATTAAACAACGACCCCTCGGTGGTGAATGTGGGATATGGATCAAAGTAACCTTGAGCATGCTCCCGAGGTTCTTCACGGGCACCTCCCATAGGTTGGGGTTTCTGACCCTTAAAGGTAACATGAACGACATGATTGGAGTTCTCTTTGGCCATGTGCACAGCGGGCGGCATATAATTGGGGGGTAGGCCATAGGGGTAAGCATTCCTATTATATACCCCATGTGTGGACCACTGGCGCTGCCCAACACCTCTCCTCCTTGTCCCACCATGTCTAGGACGGGTTGATGTGATTGATTTATTGCAGATGGATGGGTAGGATCCGCCTCAGTGGCGGCGCTAGCAGCGACAACTACGGCTGTGTTGCTTTCCATTATTCTCTCCATGCTTAACATGGCTTCCATCATGGAAGCTGTTTGATCTTTCAAGGCCACCATATCAGCCGTCATCTGTTCTTACACCTCTTCTATTTCACCCGTGACTCTAGTTTTAGAATGGGTTTGATGGGGGTGCCTTAAAATGTGTTTTGTTATGATGTTTACTCCTAAAAGAACAAAAATGCAGTGAGTAATGCGACAAAGAACTAAACATGAATGCATGCTAAAGAAAAGTTGTCGAAGTATTGGATTCGCGCATAATTTTGAGCAAAGGCATAGGATTGAACCAAACTCATTTTTATTAAGGAACAAACATGTTCATCTCGTCAAAATTTAAAGCAACAATACAAACGCCTTAGCGGCTCCTAATTATGTGGGCCATCAAATCGATCATGTGCTGACAATAATTAAGGAGCTCATGAACTTCCTCGGGGGTCGAGTACACGTCCACCATAGCCTTAGCTTTGGCTAGCAATCTTAGAAGCTCTTGACTCCATTCAAGGTAAAAGTGAACCTATCCATCCACATCATTGCTTCTCTGTGTAATGAATTTATCACTCTCTCCCTTACTTCCCTTTCTGCTTGCAAGACCAATACCTTTGTGTCATACCCTAATTTCATCTGGGGACAATTTTTTGTCGGCATGAGGACCTCGTTTGACCACTTTAAAATGTTTAACACCCCTCACCATGGAATCCGTAAGGTTCCGAGAAGTTTCGGAAAGAAACCGGCTAAAAACACGAAAATGGGGGTGCATTTAGAAAATGGAGCGGGTGTAAATGGACTGTAAAGCCCTATTCTTTTGTCCAAGAATAATTTTTGAAGGCATACGGACCTCAATTGATCACTTTGGAAATCTTAAACGCCCATCACCACAAGTTCTGTGAAGTTTCGAATAAGAAAACAGCCAAAAACACAAAAAAGGGCAAAAAGGGGTGAACATAGTAAAAAGCGGGGTGCACTAGGAATCTTCATGGCTAAGCAACCAGCTCGCCTGAGCGAGAAAAGCCCGCCTGGGTGAGAATGGCGGCAAGCACCTCCCCCCATCTTTGGATAAAATGGTTCCGAGGCCTCCGTAATGCTTCCGAAAAATTTCTGAAACCCTGAATAAGCAGGAATCACTTAAAATTAGTGAAACAAATTGTTTCCGTGAAGAAAATCAAGTTCGACATGCTTTCGTAAGGCTTCCGTAACTTTTCCACAAATTACGAAAAAGGGGGGTGAACTTAGTAATTTTGGGGGTGCATCAGGAAACTTCCTGGGAAGCCTGGCGACCAGAGCTCGCCTAGGCGAGCTGGGCGGTAACCTGCTCCCCTTTTTTTTGCTATTTAAAGGCCATTGGAGGCTGAGGGAAGGATGCCAGCACCCCAGGAACTTATGAATCACTTAAAATTAGTGAAAAAAATTGATTCTGTGAAGAAAATCCAAGCCAAGCTGCTTCCGTAATGCTTCCGAGACATTTTCGTGAGCAAATCTGTCAAGGTTTTCCGCTGCTCCTCGTCCGTTCTTCGTGCATTCTTCGGTCTTCCACCAGTAAGTGTTCGAATCCGAGACTTTCAATTCATTTCTTGTTTTGTTTGCCTTCATGTTCATTTCGTTCACTTCCGGTTTTCTTTTCTTTCGCTTTTAATGTGTTTTAACCGTTTAGTTAAGCTATTTTCTCACCTAATAATTGATAAAATGAATTTCAACCGATCATTTACATTGTAATCTTTTTTAATCACTGTTAAAATAAAATCTAACCAATTGTTCACGCTATAACCTCGGTTAATCAAAAAGGGCAAAAATAATAATAAAATAATCAAAATATCTTGAAAAAAATAATAAAATAATCAAAATATCTTTAAATAAAATAATCAAAAAAATCAATCGGACATTTTTCTTTGAAAGTTTCCTTGAATGAATTGACTAATAACCAAAGTGAAACTATGGCTAAAATCAACTCACAAATCAAGCTTTGTCTGGAAAAATCACTTAAAACCGTTTTAAGGTCCAACGCCTTAAACGGTCCTCTTTGCTTTTATCGGTTAACATGGATCGTTCAAAAGCATAAAATCAACACGTAACTTTACCATTTTTGCAAGAACTACGTAGGTCTGAGTTCCTCACCACAAATCGAGGATACATAGGAGCAAAAGCCCCGCTTTTGTCGACCACCCCTTTTCAAAAACCAAAAGATCGTTAATGGTCCAATGCCTTAACCTTTCTCTCCTTTTCAAAAACCAAGAGATCGTTAATGGTCCAACGCCATAACGTTTCTCTCCTTTCAAAACCAAGAGATCGTTAATGGTCCAATGCCTTAACGTTTCTCTTCTTTCACAACCGAGAGATCGTTAATGTTCCAAGGCCTTAACGTTTCTCTTCTTGCACAACCAAGAGATCGTTAATGGTTCAATGCCTTAACGTTGCTCTCCTTTCAAAACCAATAGATCGTTAATGGTCCAACACCTTAACGTTTCTCTCCTTTCAAAATCAAAAGATCGTTTAAATGTTCCAAACTCCTTAAATGACCTTTGTTCAATTAAAATCTATCTTGCAAAAAAAAGATAAAAACAACTTAACCAACGTTTAGTTCTTAAATAACTACATAGGTTTGATATCCTCATTGCAATTGAGGATACGTAGGAGCGAGGGAAACACCCTTATATCGACCACATAAAAAGATAAAAAATACAAAAGGCCCATAAAAAGGTAAAAAAAAACACAAAAAGTAAAAAACATAAAAAGCATAAAAATACAAAAACATAAAAAGGGAAAATAAAACAAATTGAAGTCATGATATTACACGTTTAATTAAAGACTGCCGTCCCTTGTGGCGGACGCGTGGGGTGTTAATACCTTCCCCGTGCGTAAAAACATCTCCCGAACCGTTCACACTTAAAGTTCGTAGACCGCATTTTGGTTTTTTTGACATTTTCCTCGAATAAACGTTGGTGGCGTCTCTGCACTTTTTGCCCCCTTGGAAGACGCACCCGTGAGCCTCACATCGCCCTCCCACCGAAAGGTAGGTTGCGACAGTTGGCGACTCCACTAGGGACTGTTTTTGGAGAGTTAGGCCTTCTAAACTTGTGCAATATCATGACTTCCCTTTTTTTCGGTTTCCCTTTATTTCTCTTACGTTCTTGTATATAACTCTTTGATGCTTTTAGTGTGTTTTTTAAATGTATGCATGGGATTGATATTTATTCATTTGATGCACACAAACACCAACACTATTTGCACACACGGTGAGTTGAAAAAGGGCCCTATACCCGGGTCTGTGGGAACATAGGAAGTGGAGGTGAATCTATGGTCATGCTAAGTCTCCGACTTGCTTAATGACAATGAAACCTCATCTAGAGTTTTCCTCTTCGATGATATTTTGTCGCTGGTAGTCCCTACCGCCACAATGTTGATATCAAAGGAATAATATCTCTAGAAACCCTTAAGGGAGATATAACCACCTTGGGAATTATCACTAAAAGTCTGTTAGTTCCTCCCGTCTAGGTTCCTAAAATAGGGGCACGAAGCGAACACGCTGCGTGTTTTTTTTTTTTTTACACTGCCATGCATATCACCTGGATGTCATGTATGCTTTTACTGTATGATTATTTATTGATATTACCATGCTTTGGGTGTTCCCATGTCACGCTTTTTGCACGCTCGTATCTGCATTGTGTCATCACGCACACGTCGTATGTTGGTCTCGTCTTTTGTCACAGGAAGCCAGAAGGTCAATATCACCTTCTTAATTGCACACATGAGGCACTGCACCCCCAAATACGCAAGTAAGAAGAGATGATTTTCCGAGCTCTCGTGATCGTAAATGCATTCATATCATGCATCACATAAGCATCTCTTCATGGCATCATAATGGACATATCGTTCCTGCATTTGTCACTTATCATTTCATGCATTGCATTTTGCATAAGTCATTTCATCACCATGCATCTGCATCTAACATGATTTTTTGCATATCTTTTATTTTCATGTTTACTCATGCATGATTGATGTGTCATCTTTTTCTCATATATTCTTAACCCTTTTTGTCACCATTTTAATTACTAATTAGCCTTAATTGTCAAATTAATTATGCAGTTTTATCATTTGGGTCTACTGGATTAATTTTGTGTTTTTAATTTAATTTCAGGAGAATTATAAGCAATTGGGCTTGAATCCAGAATTGGGCTTAGGCTTGAATCCAGAATTGGGCTTGGACTTGAAGAGAGCAGACTATTTTATTCTACCAAATTTTATCTTATCTAGATTTTATCTTATCTAGATATTATTAAGATTTGATCTCATCTAGATATTATTTCATCTAGATCTCATCATATCTAGATTTTATTTTATTTATGGGCTTGGATTTAAAACAAATTTGTAAGCTTTGGGGCTAAAAACTATATAACAGCACCAAGGTTCTAGTTTAGTATCTTCTTATTCTCTTTCTTCTCTCCTCTCTCTCTTTTTCGTTTTAGTTTTAGAGTGCTACTCTCAATTTGTTTTAGTTTCTTTTTTGTTTTGGAGAATAATTCTAGTTTTATTCGTTTCTACTACAATTTTGTTTTCTATTGATTAATGGAAGGCTAAGTCTCTAGCGTTGTTTTCTCTTGAGGATCAAGCACAACTCTCTTTGAGGTTCTATTATTACTATTAAATTCTGATCTTTTTTTCCTCTTCACCAATTACTCTGTATTTGTTGCTATTAATTCATGCATGCTTAGTGCTTGATTAATTGTCTCTGCGCTTAATTTACGTTCATGCTTAATGATCGTTCATGATTAATTGGTGTATGTGTTGCTTAATCACATAATGAATGCCTTATGTTAAATTTCACTCAGTAATTTAATTTAGGGTTGGATTAAGTGGTTGAACTGATAAAGGATAAACTCTCGTAACCTAGGATAAGAGACTTGCTTGTGAATCAAGGGGGAGCAACGTGTTTTAATTCTGATATTTTCTAATTCACATCTATTCGCTGTTTAATTTACAAAATCAAACAACCCCCCCCCCCAAATTCGTTACTATTTTCCTACTATCTGTTATGAACGTTTGGTTGACCATTGCTCGTTGGGAGACGACCTAGGATCACTTCCTAGATACTGCATTTTTAATGTTTATTTGATTCGTGTTTTATGTTTAATTGTTTTATGCTTTCGTGTTGTGTTAGTGTCTTGTTATTTTGTTTAGTGTGGTGTTTTGTTTTAGTTTTTCTGTTCAGCGCTTTCCCTATTTCAGTTTTTGTGTTTTGCTATGAATAGTGCTTTGCGAAGGATTTAACGACCACTTTTGCTGACCTGGGAAACAGAGTAGTAGTGCAAATCCATTAGTTACTGCTGCTGGCAATTTAATTGGCAATTTTTGTTTTGATAGTTAGGGTTGTTATTTTTGGCTGAATTTTGGTGTGGTAGGTTCTTTTGACTCATATTTTGTGTGAAAAATACCAAGAACACTTGGTGTGGCCAGATTTGAGAGATTCAAAAAAATTTGAGAACTTGTGTTTAGCAAAACTTCAAACGGCCATAACTTTTGCTCCGGGTATCAGAATGACTATTATTATATGTATTTGGGATAGAAAAAAATTTCCCATACTGTGGCAGCCTGCCAAAGGCCGGCTGAGGTCTCTAGCGAGCCAAAATCGCCTGTTTACTAGTTTTTTTTTTTATTTTATTTTTCAAGTTTTATTATTTTATTTTTCTAAACTTTCCTTAGGTAGTTTCCATAGTTAGACTTTGAATTTTTGCTTGAAAATTTTTGTGCCATCTTTTCATGATTTTAGGGTGTTGCTCACAAAATTTCAAGTCATTTGGATATCATTTGAGGGTAGCGGTAGTTCAAACCTACACTGTTATTTGCATAAGAAGGCAACTAGTTGTGCATGCTGAATGTAGTGTATGATTAGAGGCAATCCATCTGACTTACAACCCTTTGATCCTGAGATAGATAGGACATTTCGTAGATTAGTTAGGCATCATTTTGTACCTTTTGAGCATCCTGAGCATTCTGTTATTGGTGAGTCTGAGCATTCTGTGGTTGGTAATTTTAAACAACCTGATTTTGAGCATTATAGTTTTGAACATTCTGAGAACATGGCACAACCTCCACCCCGTGAGAGGACTCTAAGGGAAATGGCTGCACCTGATTTCACCTACGAAAGCTTGTACATCCAATACCCTGATGAGGATGTCCCATATGTTCTTAAAACTGGATTGATCCATTTGCTTCCAAAGTTTCATGGCCTAGCAAGTGAAGACCCACACAAACATCTGAAAGAATTCCATATTGTCTGCTCTACCATGAAACCCCCAGATGTGCAGGAGGATCACATATTTCTGAAGGCTTTTCCTCATTCTTTAGAGGGTGTGGCAAAGGACTGGCTATATTACGTTGCTCCAAGGTCCATCACGAGTTGGGATGACCTCAAGAGAGTATTCTTAGAAAAAAATTTCCCTGCTTCCAGGACCACGACCATCAGAAAGGATATTTTAGGCATTAGGCAACTCAGTGGAGAGAGCCTATATGAATATTGGGAGAGATTTAAAAAACTATGTGCCAGTTGCCTTCACCACCAGATTTCTGAGCAGCTTCTTCTCCAATATTTTTATGAAGGACTCAGTAACGTGGAGAGAAGTATGATGGATGCTGCCAGTGGTGGAGCCCTTGGAGACATGACCCCTACTGAAGCCAGAAATTTAATTGAGAAGATGACTTCAAACTCCCAGCAATTTAGTGCCAGAAATGATGTTATTGTCATTAGAGGAGTGCATGAAGTAGCCACAAATTCATCTTCATCAGCTGAGACTAAGAAGCTTGAAGGTAAACTAGATGCCTTGGTTAACCCGGTAACCCAACTGGCCATGAATCAAAAATCTGCACCTGTCGCTAGACTCTATGGTTTATGCTCCTCTGCCGACCACCACACAGACCTTTGCCCTTGTGTGCAACAATCTGAAGCAATTGAGCAGCCTAAAGCTTATGCTGCAAACATCTACAGTAGACCTCCTCAACCTCAGTAGCAAAATCAGCCACAACAGAACAATTATGACCTCTCCAGCAACAGGTACAATCTCGGGTGGAGGAATCATACCAATCTTAGATGGTCGAGTCCTTCACAATAGTAGCAACAACACCAGCCTTATTTTCAAAATGTTGCTGGCCCATGTAGACCATACGTTCCTCCACCAATCCAGCAGCAACAACAACAACAGTAGCAACAACAACAACCCCAGAAACAACAAACAGTTGAGGCTCCTCCACAACCTTCCCTTGAAGAACTTGTGAGGCAAATGACTATGCAAAACATGCAGTTTCAACAAGAGACCAGAGCCTCCATTCAGAGCTTAACTAATCAGATGGGACAGTTGGCTACACAGTTAAATCAACAACAGTCCCAGAATTCTGATAGATTACCTTCTCAATCTGTCCAGAATCCCAAAAATGTGAGTGCCATTACATTGAGGTCGAGAAAGCAGTGTCAAGGACCTCAACCAGCAACATCTTCCTCATCCGCAAATGAACCTGTCCAACTTCACTCTACTCCAGAAAAAGAAAAAGATGATGACAAAAATTTAAAGAGTAAGTTACCTAACAATTTCTATGCAGGTGAATCTTCCACTGGTAATTCTGATTTATAGAAGCTGCATATCCCTCTTCCATTCCCTCCAAGAGCAATTTCCAACAAAAAAATGGAAGAGGCAGAAAAGGAGATCTTGGAAACATTTAGAAAAGTAGAGGTAAACATACCTCTCTGCTGGATGCAATAAAGCAAATTCCAAGATATGTTGAATTCTTGAAGGAGCTGTGCACTAATAAGCGGAAGCTTAAAGGAAGTGAAAGAATTAGTATGGGCAGAAATGTCTCCGCATTGATTGGTAAATCTGTTCCCCAAATCCCTGAAAAATGTAAAGATCCAGGTACATTCAACATACCTTGTATTATAGGGAACAATAAGTTTGACAATGCCATGCTAGATTTAGGAGCTTCTGTTAGTGTTATGCCTCTGTCTATTTTTAATTTTCTATCTCGTGGTCCTTTGCAGTCAACTGATGTGGTAATTCATTTAGCTAATAGAAGTGTTGCCTATCCTACTGGTTTCATAGAGGATGTCTTAGTTAGAGTTGGTGAACTGATTTTCCCTGTTGATTTTTATATTTTGAATATGGAGGAGGGATTTTCTCAAGGATCAGTTCCCATCATTCTAGGCAGACCTTTTATGAAAACTGCTAGAACTAAGATAGATGTATATGAAGGCACACTATCTATGGAGTTTGGTGATATAACTGTTCATTTTAATATTCTTAATGCTATGAAACACCCATCTGAAGATCTTTCTGTATTTCGCACTGAAATAATTGACCATATTGTTGATGAATACATGACTGATCTTCATTCTAATTTGCATGTCTGTCACTCTTCATGAATTGAATCTGAATTTGTACTTGATCATATGGCTGAATTTGATGCTGAGAGTGAATTTGAAATTGATATTGATTACATGTCTGGTGATGTTTTACCTCTTGAGATTGATTTTCTAGAGTCAGATAGAACTAACCATGTTTCAGGAAGTACACATACCTCTGAATTTCTTTATGAGGTACAAATTGAGAAACCATCTCTTTCTACCATTATCCAGCCGCCCACACCAGAATTGAAGCCTCTGCCATCAAATTTAAAATATGCTTACTTGGATGATAGAAAAAGTTTTCCAGTAATTATATCTACCTCCCTTGTTGATGAGCAAAAGGAGAAGCTGTTATAAGTTCTCAAGAAGCATAAGAAGGCTATAGACTGGACCCTGGCGGACATTCCTGGTATTAGCCCATCCACATGTATGCAGCAAATAAATTTAGAGGATGGGGCTAAACCAGTAAGACAGCCACAGAGAAGACTCAACCCGGTGATTCTTGATGTAGTGAAGAAGGAGGTAACCAAGCTTTTGCAAGCTGGAATCATTTATCCTATCTCCGAAGACAATGGGTGAGTCCCGTCTAGGTAGTCCCGAAGAAAACCGGCCTCACCGTGATAAAAAATGAGAAGGAGGAGTTGATTCCTACTCGGGTGCAGAACAGTTGGAGAGTCTGCATCGACTCTAAGAGGCTGAACCAGGTTACCAAAAAGGACCATTTTCCCTTGCCATTCATTGACCAGATGCTTGAATGCCTGGCAGGTAAATCTCACTACTATTTCCTTGATGGTTTTTCTGGTTATATGCAAATCACTATTGCTCCCGAGGATCAGGAAAAAACCATATTCACCTGCCCCTTCGTCACTTTTGCCTATAGGAGGATGCCTTTCGGCCTGTGCAATGCCCTTGGTACCTTCTAGCAGTGCATGATCAGTATTTTCAGTGATTTTTTAGAAAATTGCATAAAGGTGTTTATGGATGATTTCATTGTATATGGATCCTCTTTTGATATTTGTTTGGATAGTCTAGAAAAGGTTTTGAATAGATGCACTAAAACTAACCTTGTTCTAAATTTTGAAAAATGTCATTTTATGGTTGAGCAAGGTATAGTTTTAGGCCACATTATTTCCAATAAGGGCATTGAAGTAGATCCTGCAAAAAATTCTGTTATTTCACAATTGCCTTACTCCTGTTGCGTGCGAGAGGTGCGATCTTTTCTTGGTCATGCAAGATTCTACAGGCACTTTATAAGAGATTTTAGCAAAGTAGCCCTTCCACTATCCAACTTGTTGCAAAAGGAGGTGGTGTTTGACTTTAATGATAAATGCAAAGAGGCTTTTGATTGCCTCAAAAGAGCACTGACTACCACCCCCATCATCCAAGCACCCGACTGGACAACCCCTTTTGAGCTTATGTGTGATGCATCAAATTATACATTGAGGGTTGTCCTTGCTCAGAAAATTGATAAATTGCTTAGGGTGATATATTATGCTTCTAGGACTTTAGATGCTGCCCAAGCGAATTATACTACTACTGAGAAAGAGCTACTAGCCATAGTTTTTGCTCTTGAAAAATTTCGTTCTTATTTGCTTGGTACTCGCATTATTATTTATACTGACCATGCAGCTCTAAAGTACTTGTTGAAGAAGGCTGATTCAAAGCCTAGACTGATCCGATGGATGCTCTAGCTCCAAGAGTTTGACTTGGAGATCCGTGATAGGAGCGGAGCACAAAATTTAGTTGCTGATCATTTGAGTCGGATCGAACGTGTGACTGATGAGGATTCACCCATTCGAGATGATTTCCCAGATGATCATTTGTATATACTGTATAGTATTTCTGACTCTCTTTCTACTCCCTGGTTTGCTAACATTGTCAATTATTTAGTTGCTTCTATTTTTCCTCCCTTAGCATCTAAGGCTAAAAAATATAAAATTAAAATTGATGCTAAGCATTTTATTTGGGATGACCCCTACTTGTGGAAATTGTGCAGTGATCAGGTCATTAGACGATGCATTCCAGATCATGAGACTGACTTAGTCCTACAGTTCTGTCATTCTTCCGCACCGGGAGGTCATCTGAGTGTTCAAAGGACAACTCGCAAAGTGCTTGACTATGGCTTTTATTGGCCCACTATCTTTAAAGATGCGTGGAAGATCTGTAGCACTTAAGAGCAGTGTCAGAGAGCAGGAAGTGCACTTACATGGCGACAACAAATGCCTCAGCAACCTATGTTATTCTGTGAGGTGTTTGATGTCTGGGGCATAGATTTCATGGGCCCTTTTCCTGTCTCTTTTAGTTGTGTTTACATTCTCCTTGCAGTTGATTATATTTCAAAATGGGTGGAAGCCAAGCCCACTATAACTAATGATGCTAAGGTTGTTGCAGATTTTGTCAGATCTAATCTGTTTTGCAGGTTTGGAGTACCTAAAGCAATCGTTAGTGATCAAGGAACCCATTTTTGCAACAAATCAATGCATGCCTTGCTTAAAAAGTACTGGATTATACACAGGGTATCCACACCATACCACCCCAAAACCAATGGACAGGCAGAAATTTCTAACAGGGAGATCAAGAGAATTTTAGAGAAGATTGTGCAGTCAAGCAGGAAAGATTGGAGTACCAGGCTTGATGATGCTCTTTGGGCACATCGGACTGCCTACAAAGCACCCATAGGAATGTCTCCTTATCTTGTTGTCTTTGGAAAAGCATGTCATCTTCCAGTGGAGATTGAGCACAAAGCATACTGGGCAGTGAAGACCTGCAACTTCTCTATGGATCAAGCTGGTGAGGAAAGAAAATTGCAACTGAGTGAGTTAGATGAGATCCGCCTAGAAGCGTATTAGAATGCCAAGTTCTACAAAAGAAAAGACCAAGAAGTTTCATGATAGCATGATAATTAAGAAGGACTTCATGGTTGGGCAAAAAGTGTTATTGTATAATTCTAGGCTTGGACTCATGAGTGGTAAGTTGAGGTCTAAGTGGATTAGTCCTTTTGTTGACACTAATTTTTTTCCTTATGGTAGAGTTGAGATCAAAAGCGACTCCACAAACAAGAGCTTCAAGGTCAATGGACACCGACTTAAGCCATTCCTCACAAACCCTTCTTTAGTGGACGTAGTGGTGGAAGAGACTTCCTTACTCCACCCTACTCTTCCTCCACCATGACTTAGGGAGTTTTTCTTTTCCTATCTCCTTCTTTACTTTTATTACATTTGTCCGATTCTATTTGATGGTTTAATTGCTTTTAATCTTTTGCTTGTGCTACATTGAGGACAATGTGTTGTTTAAGTATGGGGGAGTGTTCTTTGGTTTTGCTAGTTTTGTTAGTTTTGTTAATTTTGTTAGTTGTGATAAATTTGTTAATTTTGTTAGTTTTGTTGGGTTTCTAGTTTAATATTTTAGGTCAATTCTGTTTGCATGTACAACTTTGCATATTTTTCTTTGAATTATAGGATATGTTCAAGTAATGGATAATTGTTTTGAAAATAAAATTCGCTTGACATTTTGTGATTTGAAGTCCTTGTTTTTCCTCTACATGTCATGATAGTTTTGAAAGCTCAATTTGGAAGTGACAAGTTTACCTTTGTGAGAATTTGAGCCATCGTCATAATCATTTGGTGTGTTTTGCCCCATTGATTGCTTGCACAATACCCTTGACTTGATTCTTGTTGATGCTTCCTAATTCACATGCATATTTGGAAATGATTTAGGCAATTTTGTTCTTATAAGCCTCTAGCCAAATGGACTTACCTTGAATTAATCCCTTTGATAGCCCTTTGAGCCTATGTTTCCCTTTCTTTGTTTTGAAGCTCATTACAAGCCTTAAGTGAAAAACCATGATCTCACCTTAACCTTAAGGAATTTTGGAGCTTTGGAATTGTTTTGGGAATAAGTGTGGGGGGTTTTGTTGGATAACATATTTCGTTGGCTATGCTTCATGATGTATTTTGGGTCATACTTGATGTACATTGTATACTGGTTAAATGTTGGACATGCTGAATGATATGCTATTTCTCAAATGCTACAGTGCAACAAAAAAATTTTAGTTGAATCAATTCGAAAAAAAGAAAAAGAAAAGCAATAAGGTTGAGTGAATAAGATCTTAAATGGAAAAAGAATGATGAGACTTTTGGCTCTACTCTTTGCATTTAAATTTTATCTTTAGGTTTTCTTATTTTTTCTTAATATGCACTTATTTCCCATTGCTCCTCTATTCCTTTGGGATTTAGCTACTTATTCCATATTTTTCCCTACCTTGTCCTTGGCCCCATTACAACCTTAAAAGACCTTTTGATCCTCATGTGCTTGTGTTTATGGGTTGATTGTCAATTTTAGAATCTTGCCAAGTTTATGTGGTGTTGGTTTTCATGGGTGCTTTGAGGGTAAATAGTAGCCTAGACACTTGAGAGATAGAGTGTATATCTTGTGAGGCTTTATCACTTTTCATTCTTGAGCTGATTAACTATTTTGCCATGATTGGGTTGCTTGGATGATTTTCACGAATGTTTTGACTCTTTGGATCTCTTCATGTTAGATGTTACCCATTTTTTTTCCATTCCTTGAGATTCATTGAGAAATATGTAACTGTTGTTGTGTCTTTTTGTTTCTCTTTAATGTCTCTGAATTTGTCCCTTGCTTTGTTTTTTTTTTTTTTGATTTTGCCCAGGAGTGCAAAAGGCTAAGTGTGAGGGGATTTGATGTGTCATCATTTTCTCATATTTCTTAACCTTTTTTGTCACCATTTTAATTACTGATTAGCCTTAATTGTCAAATTAATTATGCAGTTTTATCATTTGGGTCTACTGGATTAATTTTGTGTTTTTAATTTAATTTCAGGAGAATTATAAGCAATTGAGCTTGGACTTGAAGAGAGCAGACTATTTTATTCTACCAGATTTTATCTTATTTAGATTTTATCTTATCTAGATATTATTTAGATTTTATCTCATCTCGATATTATTTCATCTAGATCTTATCTTATCTTATCTAGATTTTATTATATTTATGGGCTTGGATTTAAAACAAATTTGTAAGCTTTGGGGCTAAAAACTATATAACAACACCAAGGTTCTAGTTTAGTCTCTTCTTCTTCTCTCTTTTCTCTCCTCTCTCTCTTTTTCATTAACGTGGTTATTCCTCTGAAGTTCAAAGTGCCGAAGTTCGATAAGTATGTGGGGACTGCTTGCCCTGAGAATCATCTGAAAATGTATTGTCGGAAGATGGGGGGGCATATGCAAAAGATGAGAAATTGTTGATACATTTCTTCCAAGAAAGTCTTACTGGGGGCAGCTGTCACTTGGTATGCTAACTTGGAACCTTCCCGAGTCCATTCTTGGAAGGACCTAATGGTTGCCTTTGTTAGGCAATATCAGTACAAGTCTGATATGGCTCTGGATAGGATGCAACTACAGAACATGTGCAAAAAGGAGCACAAATCCTTCAAAGAATACGACCAAAAGTGGAGGGATTTGGCAGCTCAAGTGGCACCTCCAATGACGAAGAAAGAGATGATCACAATGATAGTAGACACATTACCAGTGTTTTGCTATGGAAAATGGTGGGTTACACACCTTCAAGCTTTGCAGATTTGGCCTTCGCCGGCGAAAGGATCGAAGTGGGTCTGAAAAGAGGCAAAATGCGAAAACTAGGGCAAATGAAGAGGATGAGGGAGAAACCCTTGCTATGACTACCATTCCTACACGGCCAAATTTCCCATCAGCCCAACAATGTCATTACTTAGCCAATAATAGTCCCTCTCACCCAATCATCCATAAAAGCCATCCCCAAAACAGCCACAAGGCCTGCCTGCTTACCACACGCCTAATGCCTAAACACCGCCTTTAGCACAAACCAAAACACCAACCAAGGAAGGAATTTTGCAGAAAAAAAGCCTATAGAATTCACCCTAAATTCTGATGTCATATGCTAACTTGCTCCCATGTCTACTTGATAATTTAATGGTAGCCATAACCCCAGCCAAAGTTCATCAACCTCCATTTTTCTGAGGATACGACTCGAATGCAATGCGTGCTTATCATGGAAGAGCCCTGGAGCATTCTATTGAGCATTGTAGGGCCCTGATGCATAAGGTGCAAGGTCTAATTAATGTAGGCTGGCTGAAATTTGAGGAGAATCGCTTGTGAATCCTGACATTGACAAGCGATGCCATACATGGGGCAATTTAAAGGTCATTGTTAGACGTCTCCAATGGCTTATTAGGATTTTCAAGTTTATGTCATTATTGTAAACCACAGTTATAATGCTAATGATATGGATAAATTTGACGTCCTTGTTTCTCTTATCCTCTCACAATTACATCTTTGTTTATTCAACTTCCACCGAAATGTGAGTGTAAGCCATTGGTTTGTTTGCTCAAGCGACCAGTGCTCCTGAGTTTGACTTCCAAGACCGTTGAATAAAAAATTGCTCGTGTTACACATTTTGTGGGGGTGCCGTAAATGACGAGTAAAAGCAAAAAAGTTCAAAAGCATTTGATTGATTGTGTTTTCAAGTAAAAATATAGACGTTCATGTGACCTCATTTTATCATTCCTGAAAGTTTGTCTTTTTGAGAGAGAAGTGAGTTATCAAGAATTGGAGTCATTTGACTTAATCCGTCAACTGAAAAATCCTTCAAATTGTTTCTCGTCCTTGAAAATTTCATTTTGCTAGAATAAATCGCTTCTTTCATTCTTCCTTGCTACATGGTTGTGAAAACAAAACAACGATGGATACCTCAGAGCCCTACACTAGGGAAATGAAAGGCACCATGCATAAACCTCAAGCGAACCTAGGGGCAGATTAGAAGTTCTCGCCCAATAGGTTCGTTGCTACAAGGTCATGATGAAAGACAACGATTGATACCTCAAAGCCCTACACTGGGGCAATGAGGGGCACCGTGCATGAGCCTCAAGCGAACCTAGGGGCAGATCAAAAGTTCTCACCCATCGATGTTTTTTAAACAAAAAAAAGGGGCGACAAACCCTGGGATTTCAATGGATTGATTAAGTGGCTCCATTACCGTCACTCAAAATTGTCAAGTGAGTAAATCAAATAAGACATACACCCTAAGGGAGTTCCCGAAGAGATTTGCAAGAGATGGGATGAGGTTGCATGCATTATCACCACTTTCAAAAAATTGGTTAACTATAAAGCCAACATGCTTTCGAAAAGAAATAGACTCCAGCTTTTCTTTAGAGAGAGTCACCAATCAAAACACAAGGATTTTTGAGAAAAATGTTTCTACACCTGAAGGGTGAATGCTGTGAAAATTTTCCCGAATACCAAAAATGGACTCGGATAAAGGCATGAATTGATAAAAGAGCATGTTTTGGAAACACTGGGTTGACTTAAATAGGAAAAATGAATCCTGAGCCCTAGTGTCACATGACCACCAAACTTGATGCTTGAGTGTCCACATGGGTGCAAGCATGAGCAGTTTTGCATAAAATTTTTAAATCATCATTGTTGCATGCGTGTCATGGAAATAATGTGGGACATCCCCTCTATCCCTGAACCGCTGGCCAAACCAACACCCTGGCATACATCATGTTCGACCGTTCTGCAAACCTTTTGAGCCAAAACCTCAAACCACCAAAAACCTTGATCCAGGATGAGAATTTCCATCCTTGCCCTCAATAGAAATAAAAATGGGATCTCCCCAAGAAATAGGACCCATTCATTGTTAAGTTGCCAACGTACTTCAAAAAACAGAAGAAGAAAGATTCCTAGTCAAACATCGGAAGAAAAAGAAAAAGAAAGTTCTCGATCAAAAGATCGGAAGAAAACAAAAGAAAAAAGAAAGTTCCCGGTCAAACATCGGAAGAAAACAAAAGAAAAAAAGGAAAGTTCCCGATCAAAAGATCGGAAGAAAACAAAAGAGAAAGGAAAGATTCCTGATCAATGATCGGAAGAAAAGAAAAGAAATATACAGAAAGGTCTTTGGACCAAACAGTATGTGAACAAACATACAGAATTGTCACAAGCAAACAAGAAAAGAAAGGAAGCCATGACTTGAAGTGGTCCCTCCCTTCGTTACCAACCAAAATCTTGTGCGCCGGTGACTTTTTTGCCCTGCGCTAAATAAAACAGGAAAAGAAAAAGGCCAAACACTCAGAGCCGAATTTCCCACCAAAAAATGCCATTCCCCAAAAGTCCTATTGATCTATGATCACGCATGTAATCTTTGATTTGATAGGAAATGATTTGCAAAATCAAGTCATGACATATCTATGGTTCGAAATTAGGATAAAACACTTGTCTGTGTGAGATTGATACACTCCGAGTGATTTTCTTCTATTTTTGTTGGACCCAGTGTTTCCTCTAAAATGGTCATTTAGAAACAAAACGCTAACATCCAAAATCTCATTTGTGGTTATGAGAAAATTTTATCGGCATACTTCTTTTCTCCAATAGACGCATTGTTTTTCTTCAAAAAAACTATGTTGCCTTGATCGGTTGGAGGTTTGTTTCTTTGTAAAGCATGTTCGCATTTTAGTGAAAGAACACCGAGACTACCTTAGTCTCGTCTCGTCATTCAAAGACCCCAAGTCTAATTGACTCGTAGAGACCAATGTGGTCATTTGCACCCTTTCCAGAGATGTCAGCATCTTCTGACCAAGACTATTTTTAGTCTCACAAAAAAATTGAAGAACTCCGTAGGTCTGAGTTCCTCATCGCAATTGATGATACGTAGGAGCAAAAGCCCCGCTTTTGTCGACCACCCCACAGTTCTGTCACCCTGACCCATGAGTCAGGTGACATTCGGAGACACCTAACGATTATTCGCACCTTTGTCAACTAGAGGCAAGCGAGCCTGTTGATCGAGACTATTTTAGTCTCACACCTTTGTCATCCAGAGACGACAAGTCCAATAACATGCAGAGACACCTAACGGTTATCTGCACCTTTGTTAACTAGAGGCAAGCAAGTCTGTTGATCGAGACTATTTTAGTCTCATGCCTTTATCATCCAGAGACGACAAGTCCGATGACATGCGGAGACACCTAACGGTTATCTGCACCTTTGTCAACTAGAGGCAAGCGAGCCTGTTGATCGAGACTATTTTAGTCTCACACCTTTTTCATCTGGAGACGGCAAGTCTAATGACATGCGAAGATACCCCAGGGTTATCCCCACCTTTGTCAACTAGAGGCAAGCGAGCCTATTGACGGAGACTATTTTAGTCTCACACCTTTGTCATCTGGAGACGACAAGTCCGGTGGCATGCAGAGACACCCGACGGTTATCTGCAAGCTCACTTTTGTTACCGTGACACAAGAGTTTGGTGGCATGTGGAGACACCTGATGGTTATCCGCACACACGCTTTTTGCTATCCTGTGACCCGAGAGTCCAGTGGCATGCGGAGACACCCGATGGTTATCCGCACACACACTTTTGTTACCGTGAGTTAAGAGTCCAGTAGCATGCGGAGACACCCGATGGTTACCTGCACACACAAACTTTTGTTACCATGACTCAAGAGTCCAGTAGCATGCGGAGACACCCAATGGTTACTCGCACACACAAACTTTTGTTACCATGACTCAAGAGTTCAGTAGCATGCAGAGACACCCGATGGTTATCCGCACACACAACATTTGCTGGCACTGACCCTTAAATCATACAGTAGGCGGATCTACAAAGCGGTAATCCGTACAACACAACATCTGTTGGCACTGACCCTTACATCATGCAGCAGGCAGATCTACCCGACGGTAATCTGTACAAGAGAACATCTATTGGCACTGACCCTTAAGTCATGCAGCAAGCGGATCTACCCAGCGGTTATCCGTACAACACAACATCTGCTGGCACTGACCCTTGAGTCATGCAGCAGGTGGATCTACCCAGCGGTAACCTGTACAACACAACATCTACTGGCATTGACCTTTAAGTCATGCAACAGGCAGATCTACCCAGTGGTAATCCGTACAACACAACATCTGCTGGCACTGACCCTCGAGTCATGCAGCAGGTGGATCTACCCAGCGGTAATCCATACAACACAACATCTGTTGGCACTAACCCTTAAGTCATGCTGCAGACGGATCTACCCAGCGGTAATCCGTACAACACAACATCTACTGGCACTAACCCTTGAGTCATGCAGCAGGTGGATCTACCCAAGGGTTATCCGCACCCACACACAATTCTGCTGCCCCAACCTGTGAGAAGTCAGGTAGCATGCGGAGACACCTAAGGGTTATCCGCACCCACACACAATTTTTCTGCCCTGACCTGTGAGAAGTCAGGTAGCATGCGGAGACACCCAAGGGTTATCCACGCCCATACACAATTCTGCTGGCCCGACCTGAGAGAAGTTGGGTAGCATGCGAAGACACCTTTTGGTTATCCGCACACTTGTTTTCATTATTCCAAGGCTGTCAAAGTCCTTTTTATCCTCCCGGGCGAGCCAGTCTGGTGATATCTAGGATGATGATAGTCATTTGTTTCTAATCATCTTTTTGAGATATTTTCTGCAGATAATTTTTGTTGTCCAGGAAGTTTCGAAAAGAAACCGGCCAAAAACATGAAAACGGGGTGCATTTAGCAAATGGAAAGGGTGTAAATGGACTGTCAAGCCCTATTTTTTTGTCCGAGAATAATTGTTGTAGGCATACGGACCTCAATCGATCACTTCGGAAAGCTTAAACGCCCATCGCCATGATTTCTGTGACGTTTCGAAAAGAAAACAGTGAAAAACAAAAAAAGAGACAGAAAAGGGTGAACTTAGCAAAAAGGGGGGCTACACCAGGAATCTTCCTGGCTAAGCAAACGTTCACCTGGGCGAGAATGGCAGTAAGCACCTCCCCCCATCATTGCAAAAAATGGTTTCGAGGCCTCCGTAATGCTTCTGGAAAATTTCTGAAACCTAGAACAAGCAAGAATCACTTAAAATTAGTGAAAAAATTGTTTCCGTGAAGAAAATCAAGTCCGACATGCTTCCGTAAGGCTTCCGTAACTTTTCTGTAAAGTACGAAAAGGTGGAGTGAACTTAGTAATATGGGGGGTGCATCAGGAAACTTTCTGAGGAAGTCTGGGCTTGCTTGGGAAACCAGAGCTCACTTGGGCGAGCTGGGCGGCAACCTCCTCCCCATTTTTTTCTATTTAAAGGCCATTGGAGGCTAAGGGAAGGATGCCAGCACCCCAGGAACTCAAGAATCACTTAAAATTAGTGAAAAAAATTGTTTTCGTGAAGAAAATCTAAGCCGAGGTGCTTCTGTAACGCTTTCGAGACATTTCTATGAGCAAATCCGTGAAGGTTTTCCGCCGTTCTTCGCCCGTTCTTTGGTCTTCAACCAGTAAGTGTTTGAATCCGAGACTTTCAATTCATTTCTTGTTTTGTTTGCCTTCATCTTCATTTCGTTCACTTCCGGTTTTCTTTTCTTTCGCTTTTAACAAGTTTTAACCGTTTAGTTAAGCCATTGTCTCACCTAATAATTGATAAAATGAATTTCAACCGATCATTTGCGTTGTAATCTTGTTTAATCACTGTTAAAATAAAATCTAACCAATTGTTCATGCTATAACATCGGTTAATCAAAAAGGACAAAAATAATAATAAAATAATCAAAATATCTTGAAAAATATAATAAAATAATCAAATCTTTAAATAAAATAATCAAAAAAATCAATTGGACATTTTTTTTTGAAAGTTTCCTTGAATGAATTAACTAATAACCAAAGTGAAACTAAGGCTAAAATCAACTCACAAATCAAGCTTTGTCCGCAAAAATCACTTAAAACCGTTTTAAGGTCCAATGCCTTAAACTGTCCTCTTTGCTTTTATCGGTTAACATGGACCGTTCAAATGCATAAAATCAACACGTAACTTTACCGCTTTTGCAAGAACTACGTAGGTCTGAGTTCCTCACCACAAATCAAGGATACGTAGTAGCAAAAGCCCCACTTTTGTCGACCACCCCTTTTCAAAAACCAAGAGATCGTTAATGGTCAAATGCCTTAACCTTTCTCTCCTTTTCAAAAACCAAGAGATCGTTAATGGTCCAACGCCTTAACGTTTCTCTCCTTTCAAAACCAAGAGATCTTTAATGGTTCAATGCCTTAACGTTTCTCTTCTTTCACAACTGAGAGATCGTTAATAGTCCAATGCCTTAACGTTTCTCTTCTTGCACAATCAAGAGATCGTTAATGGTCCAATGCCTTAATGTTGTTCTCCTTTCAAAACCAACAGATCGTTAATTTTCCAACACCTTAACGTTTCTCTCCTTTCAAAATCAAAAGATTGTTTAAATGGTCCAAACGCCTTAAATGATCTTTGTTCAATTAAAATCTATCTTGCAAAAAAAGATAAAAACAACTTAACCAACGTTTAGTTCTTAAATAACTACGTAGGTTTGATTTCCTCATTGCAATTGATGATACGTAGGAGCGAGGGAAACACCCTTGTCGACCACAAAAAAGATAAAAAAATACAAAAGGCCCATAAAAAGGTAAAAAAAACACATAAAAAGTAAAAAGCATAAAAAGCATACAAATACAAAAACATAAAAAAGGGAAAATAAAACAAATTGAAGTCATGATATTACACGTTTAATTAAAGACTATTGTCCCTTGTGGCGGACACGTGGGGTGCTAATACCTTCCCCGTGCATAAAAACAACTCTTGAACCTTTCACACTTAAATTTTGTAGACCGCATTTTGGTTTTTTCAACGTTTTCCCCGAATAAACATTGGTGGCGACTCTGCGCGTTTTCTCCCCTTGGAAGACGCACCCATGGGCCTCGCATCGCCCTCCCACCGAAGGGTAGGTTGCGACACTTTGCATACTCGTCCTCTAGCCTTTGTTCATAGGTTGCAGCTAGACTTAGCTTCTCTTTGTATTGGTCAATGATGGCCCACATGTTTTCTCCGGTCCTACTCAATTGCTGGGACAAATTCTTCTTTGACCTCTGACATGCCTTCAACTTGTCTTCCAATATCATGCCTTCGACTCTTGACTGGTCTCTCTCGGACCTTCGAAGCTTAAGCTCGCTATTGCTACCCCTCAAAGTCCCTTGGAACTTGTTTCGGCCCCATTCTTCCTTTCAGGCTCTCTTTGTTTCCCGCTCCAAAGCCTCGACAGTGGCAACATTGACGTCTCTCAATCCGTCGCATTCTTTCTGGACCATGATGGTCGTCGTCTTGAACTTTTGCTTGACCGCTTATGCTCTTTCAAGTTTCGCCTTTAAGGCTTTCACCTCCTCACTCTCCTCAGGGGTTTCAGCCTCTTCCTCACTTGAAACCTTTAGCTTTAGGAGCCAATCCAACTCTTGCGTCCAAGCCTTCAGCCACTTATGATAGCTGCCGATGATCCCATTGTTGCTTCCCCTAAGCTCTTTATCTTTTCTTTGCACCGTGCTCCATGCTTTGTGGACTCCTTGTAATATCCTTGCATTGGGGTTACTGAAACCCCACGCGATGAAAGGTACGATACTTTCTTCTGACAGTGCTTCTCTCATGGGGTAGCCAAGTTGTCTTATGGCAAGGACGGGGTTATAATTGATACAACCCCTTGTTCCCATCAAGGGGACGTTTGAGAATCCCTCACATGAGGACAAAAACCTGGTTCTTCCTTCCTTCCATCGGGGGAACCAATTAATGAATGCTCCTATCATACTAGCCAAGAGTCGCTCCCAATTTTCCTTCCCCTTCTCGGCATACAAGCAGTGACCTTGTAGGGGACAGACGGGTCTACTTTCATGATGAAAGAGGTGTGAGACTAGCCACACATACAGAACTGGTGTGCAACAAACAATCCTTGCGCCACTCTTTTTGCATCTTCGGTCAAAGATGTCATAGGCATCGACCAAAACAGCAACGACCAGACTTTCCTTACTATGGTGATATGCAAGGAAGGCATCGATCGCCACTAGGTCCACTAGCCCATCCACATTTGGAAAGAGGACAATCCCAAATACCAATAGTTCCAAGACATCAATGAATGAATCCCATTCACCTTGATCTGCCAATGCCTTCGCCTTTTCCTCCAAATGCTTCCTTGGTATTTTGACTATCCCATTATTGTTTTGTTTTACTCGGTCCAACTCTTGCGCCGAGATTTTGACTACCTTGGCTATTCTCGCCATGGAGGGATAGAACCCAGAAAAGAGATATGGCTTTCTTTCTCCTAGTGGACATCCCAAGATCTCTTCAAACTCTTCCATGGTCAGTACTAGCTGAAAGTCCCCAAACATGAAGCACCTTAGTGGTTGATCGTAATATTGAGTGAGGGATGCAATGGCTTCGATAGAGACTTCTATCATAGCTAGATCCCAAATCTTCCCATAGGTCTTGCGGAAAGCTTGAAGTTGGAGCTGATCCATCAATTGCCCCAATTCTTGCAAACTAGCAACCTCTAGGCTTTTAATTTTGACTTGATAGAACCTTTTCTTAGACAAGGGTGCTTGATTTGATCCCATGTTTTTGTTAGAATGAAAAGTTTTGTTTGATCAATACTTCGACACCCCATCATGGAGGAAGTATGATGAATGCATGAAGGAATGCTTATGCTATGGTGATACAAAATGTATTTTACAAACACAAGAGCCCAAAAGATCATCTCTTCTTACTCACAACATTTGGGCATTACCACAGTGCCCCATGTATGCATTTAAGAAGGTGATGCGGACCTTCTGGCTTCCTATGACAAAATGACGTGACAAATGCAATGTGTGAGTGACGATGTAATACAGATATACACGCGTGAGAGCATGTGGTTGATAGCATAAAACAGAAAACATACTAGACAGACAAGCATGAAAAGAAAACACACTGAACAAGCATGGTAACTCCATCGAATAATGACACAACAAGCATAGGAGAGACGCACCCAAACATGACATTATAAATATATGCATGGCAATGTCAAGGAAACAACACGTAGCATGTTTGCTCTGTGCCCCTATTTTAGGAACCTAATGGGAGGAACTAAAAGCTCTCTATTTAGTGATAATTCCCAAGGTGGCTGCATCTAGATTTCAAAGGTTTCTAGAGATATCATCCCTTTTGATATCAAACTTGTGGCGGTAGGGACTACCAGCGACAATGTATCATCAAAGAGAAAAATTCTAGATGAGGTTTCACAGTCATCAAGCAAGTCAGAGACTTAGCATGACCACATAGTCACCTCCACTTCCTATGTTCCCATGGACCCGGGTGTAGGGCCCTTAACAACTCACAGTGTGTGAAAAAAGTGTAGGCGTTGTGTGTGCATCAGATGAATATATATTTATCGATGCATATATTAAATAAAACAACTACACAACATGAAAATACATCAAAGGAGTTATATGCACATAAGAACATAAGAGAAAATAAAGGGAAACAAACAAAAAGTGAGTAATGATAAAGAATGCACCCAGATTAAAATGGCCTAACTCTCTAAAAATAGTCCCCAGTGGAGTCACCAACTTCGGCAACCTACCCTTTGGCGGGAGGGCGACGCAAGCACCAACCTTTATTTGAGGAAAAAGTTAGAAAAAAAACAAGAAATGGTCTACGAATATTAAGAACGAAAGGTTCGAGAGTTGTTTACGTGTAGGGAAGGTATCAGCACCCTACGCGTCCGTCGCAAGGGACGACAGACTTTAATCAAATATGCAAAATCATGACTTTGAACTTATTTTATTTTCCCTTTTTTATGTTTTTTTTATCTTTTTGGGGTCGACAAGAGTGTGGCTCTTGCTCTTACGTATCCTTAATTGCGATGAGGAACTCAAATCTACGTAGTTCTTTAAAGAAAGAAAATTTTGTGTGGTATTGATTTTAGACTTCTAAAGGTTCATTTTAATCATTTAAAAGTAAAAAGATCGTTTAAGGCGTTGGACCTTTGAATGGATTCAAGCGATTTTCTCATGGACAAAAGCTTGTTTATGAGTTGATTTTAGCTTTGGTTTCACTTGATTATTTTTCAACTCATTAAAAGACAACTTTCGAAGTAAATGGCCAGTTGAAACTTATTTTTTGATGATTAATTGAGATTACAGCATAAACGATCGGTAGGATTTTATTTTAAAGGTGATTAAATGAGATTACAACATAAATGATCAGTTGAAATTCATTTTAACATTGATTAAGTGAGATTACGACTTAAACGATCGGTCAAAATTCACTTAAAACAAAGGAAAAGATCACCGATAGTAGAAGAATGAAGATGAAGACATGCAAAGCAAGAATGGACCCCTAAGGGTGCATAGAATGAATTCAAAACTTCAAAATAGAAAACTAACCGGTTGAAGAATGAAGAACAATGAAGAACGATCACGGAAACATTATGGAAGTGCCTAGGCCTTGACTTTTCTTCTTCTTTCTCCTTCTTCTCACTAATTTCAGTGAAAACTTCTTACAAATGATGCTGAACCCCTTCCCCTCAGCCCCTCACACCTATTTATAGGAAAATGAGAGGTGGAGGTTGCATGACAGCTCGCCCAGGCGAGCTGGTTACTTAACCTTTAAGTTTTCTAATGGCCCAGGTGGACCCAGGGACTGGAAAATATCCCCAAAATGACCATTTTGCCCCCATTTTGAGTATCTTGCCCATTTCCTTCCAAAACGTCACAAAACCTTGCAGATTGCATGGCAATTAGTGTTAAGCAGCTCAATTCAGTTGGCAAGAATCCAAATGTTGACAAACAATCATACCTGGACGAAATTAGGGTATGACACATAGTGACCATGAATACTTGAAGCATCTTAAGGGTCAAGGCTAATTGATCAAGAGACATGCTAGGTGGGTGGAGTTTCTTGAACAATTCCAATATGTCATCAAGTACAAGAAAGGTAAGTCCAATGTCGTTGCTGATGCACTTTCAAGAAGGTATGCCTTATTCTCTACTCTTGAAACTAAATTCATTGGGTTTAAGCACATTAAAGAATTGTATGACCATGATCCAGATTTTGCTTCTCAATATTCTGCATGTGTACATACTGCTCAAAATGGGTTCTTTTAGCATAATGACTATTTGTTCAAAGAAAAATGATTATGTGTGCCTAAAGGGTCCATGAGGAGTTGCTTGTTAAAGAAGCCCATGCGGGGGGATTAATGGGGCATTCTGGGGTTCAAAAGACTTTAGACATGTTGCAGGAGCATTTATATTGGCCGCATATGAAACATGATGTGCATAAATTTTGTGAACAGTGCATTGTTTTAAGCACTCAAAATCTAGGGTCATGCCTCACAGTCTTTATTCTGCTTTGCTTGTTCCTGGATCTCCTTGGACTGATTTATCTATGGATTTTGTTTTAGGTTTGCCTCAGACAAGGAATGGTAAGGAATCTATTTTTGTTGTGGTTGACAGGTTCTAAAAAATGGCACATTTCATACCCTACTAGAGGAATGATGATGCGAGCCATGTTGTTGATTTATTTTTCAAAGAAGTGATGCGTCTCCACGAACTACCAAGAAGCATCATTTTAGACCGAGACACCAAGTTCCTTAGTTACCTTTGGAGAACATTGTAGGGTATGGTTGGAACGAAGCTGCTATTTTCCACCACATGCCATCCTCAAACCGATGGCCAAATTGAGGTAGTAAACTGAAATTTATCTTCTCTTCTTAGAGCTGTGATTAAAAAGAATATAAAGAGTTGGGAAGAATGTCTACCTCATGTTGAATTTGCATACAATAGGGCTGCACATAGCACTTCACAACACTTTCCATTCGAACTAGTGTATGGTTTTAATCCCTTAACTCCTCTTAATTTGTTACCATTGCCTAACATTTCTAATTTTAGGCATAAGGATGCATAGGCTAAAGTTGAGTATGTGAAAAGATTGCATGAGCAGGTGAAGGCTCAAATTGCAAAGAAGAATGAAAGCTATGCCAAGCAAGCCAACAAGAACGGGAAGGAAGTGGTACTTGAACCAGGTGATTAGGTTTGGGTACACATGAGGAAGGAGAGGTTCCCTAAACAAAGGAAGTCCAAACTTTAACCTAAAGGATATGGACCTTTCCAAGTACTAGAGACGATCAATGACAATGCTTACAAGATTGATATTCCAGGTGAGTATGGAGTAAGTTCTTCATTTAATGTTGCTGACTTGACTCCAATTGTTACTGTGGAAGCAAGGCCTTCCAAGGTTATTTTGATGATGCCAAAGAATCAATAGTTAAGCAAATTCTAAAGTTTCAAGAATCAAGATTCAAGAATAATCAAGATCAAGATTCAAGACTCAAGACTCAAGATTTAAGAATCAAGAGAAGACTCAATCAAGATAAGTACTAAAAAAGTTTTCCAAAACATTGAGTAGCATAAGAAGTTTTCACAAAATCATTACCAAAGAGTTTTACTCTCTGGTAATCGATTATCAAAAGGTAGTAATTGATTACCAGTGTTTTAAAACGTAAGATTTCAAATTTGAAGAGTCACAACTTGTGTTTAAAAAGTTTTAAATCATTTTGAACTTGTGTAATCGATTACACAATATTTGTAATCGATTACCAAAGCTTCTAAATGCTTTCATTTTCAAAATTTAAACTAAAGAATCACATCTGTTGATGTGTAATCGATTTCACCTTAATAGTAATCGATTACCAGTGATTGATTTTGAAAAATAAATTTCCAAAAGTCACAATTCTTTAAGTGACTTGTTTCTGAAGATTTTTTCAAAAGTCACAACTTTTTAAGTGACTAGTTTTCAAAAGAGTCACAATTTTAAGGTGACTAGTTTTAAAGAAATTGCCAAGAGTCACAAACTTTAACTTGAGTCATCAAGAAATTATAAATATGTGACCATGGCATGAATCTTTCAGTCATCTTCTTTCAACATCCTTCAATCAATCTTTAAAATATCTTTCAACACTTTCTCTTCCAAGAAAAGTTCTTTGTTCAAAAACTTGTGCTATTCATCTTTTTTATTCTCTTCTCCCTTTGCCAAAAGAATAGAAGGACTAACCGCCTGAATTCTTTTGTGTCTCTCTTCTCTCTTCCAAAAGATTCAAAGGACTAACCGCTTAAGAATTCTTTTGATTCTTCCCTTTCCCTTAAGCAAAAGATTTCAAAGGACTAACCGCCTGAGATATCTTTTGTTTCCCCTTACAAAGATTCAAAGGACTAATCACCTGAGAATTCTTTGTCCCAACACATTGGAGGGTACATCCTTTGTGGTACAAGTAGAGGGTACATCTACTTGGGGGTTGTTATACTGAGAACAAGAGAGGCTACATCTCTTGTGGATCAGTTCAAGTGGAGGGTACATCCACTTGGTTATTCAAAGAGAACAAGGGAGGGTACATCCCTTGTGGATCTTTGGCTTGTAAAGGATTTTACAAGGTTGAAAGAAATCTCAAGAACCACAGGTTGCTTGGGGACTGGATGTAGGCATGGTTTGTGGCCGAACCAGTATAAATTTTGTGTTTGTCTTCTTCTTCTCTACACTCTTTAATTTCCGTTGTGTACTTTTAATTATCGCTTTTACTTTTGGTTAAGTTTCTATTTTTTTTCTTTACTTTCTTAACTTAGTAGTAAAAGCCTAATTGAATCTTGTAACATTAAGTAGGATACATTTTTAATTAGTCAAGACACGTTCATAATTAATTCAACCCCCCCTTTCTTAATTATTCTGAGGCCACTTGATCCAACAGTTACAAGTGATGATTCTTAACATTTGAGGGCAAATGTTTTCCAAGAAGAAGGGAATGATGATCCTAGGTCGTCTCCCAATGAGCAATGATCAACCAAACATTCATAACATATAATTGTGAAACAGTAACGAGTTGGGGGGGTATTTGTTTTTGTAATTTAAACAGCAAGTAATTGGAATTAAAGAAATAACAGAAGTAAAACGTGTTGTTTCCCCTTGATTCAAAAGCAAGTCTCTTATCCTAGGTTACGAGAATTTATCCCTAATCAGTTCAACCACTTAATCCAACCCAGAATTAATCTACTAAGCGAAAATTAACCTAAGGCTGTCATTATGTGATTAAGCAACACATACACCAATTAATCCCTCTCACATGTCCATTAAGCATGAATGTAAATTAAGCGCAAAGACAATTAATCAAGCATGAAGCATGCATGGATTAATAGCAACAAATACAGAGCAATTGGTGAAGAGGAAAAACTGATCAGAATTCAATAGTAATAACAAAACCTCAAAGAGAGTTGTGCTTGATCCTCAAGAGAAAACAACGCTGGAGACTTAGCCTTCCATTAATCAACAAAAACAAAAACGAATTCAAAGGCAGAAGCAGAAAACGAAATTGCAATTGGAAGCGGAAAACGAAATTTTATTCTACATGAACAGTGTGAGTGAACAGTAAAAATTGGAATTGCAAAACCATAAAAATTCCCCTCTCCTAAAGCAGTCTTCTACTAAAACCCTGGTGCTGTTATATATGTCCTCAGCCCCAAAGTTTACAATTCTGCTTTAAGTCTAAGCCCAAAAATGAAATAAAGTAAAACTGGCCCAAATGAAATAAAATTGCTTATAATTCTGCTCTCTTCAAGTCCAAGCCGGTTTAGCCCAATTCCGGATCCAAGCCTAATCACTTATAATTCTCCTGAAATTAAATTAAAAACACAAAATTAGTCAAGTAGGCTCAAATGATAAAACTGCATAGTTAATTTGACAATTAAGGCTAATAAGTAATTAAAATGGTGACAAAAAGGGTTAAGAAATAGGAGAAAATAATGACACATCAAATCCCCCCACACTTAGCCTTTTGCACTCCTGGGAAAAATCATTAAAGAGAGACAAACAAACACAAAAACATTTACATATTTCTCAATGAATCTCAAGGAATGAAAGAAATGGGTAACATCCAACACGTAAAAAGTTAAAGAATCAAGGCAATCATGAAAATCATCCAAGCACCTCTAACATGGTTAGATAGTCAATCAGCTCAAAAATTGAATGAAAAGTGATAAAGCCTCACAAGATATGCACTCTATCTCACAAGTGTCTAGGCTACTGTTTACTCTAAAAGCACCCATGAAAAACAAACACCACATAGACTTGGCAAAACTCTAAAATTGACAACCAAACTCACCAAACACATACACATGAGGATCAAAAGGTCTGTTAAGGTTGTAATGAGACCAAGGACAAGGTAGAGGAAAGTATGGGATAAGTAGCTAAAATCCAAAGGAATAGAGGAGCAATGGGGAATAAGTGGAAACTAAGTAAAAGTAGTAAACCCAAAACCAAAATTAAGAATTAAGCATAAAAAGTAAACCCAAAACAAAATCAACCAAGTCCTCAAACCAATCCAAGTCTTCAAGCCAAGACCTCATTTATTCAACTTCATTCTTTTTCTGTTTTTTTTTTTTGAACGTGAACAGTAGCATTTGAAAAATAAGGCAACAATTAGGCAATATATGTATATACATCAAGCATGGCCAAAATACATCATCAAGCATGGCCAACAAAAACATATCATCCAATGAAACATACCCCCCCACACTTATTCCCAAAACAATTCCAAAGCTCCAAAATTCCTTAAGGGTAGGGTGAGATCATGCTTTTTCACTTAAGGCTTGTAATGAGCTTCAAAACTAAGAAAGGGGAACATAGGCTCAAAGGGGCTATCAAAGGAATTAATTCAAGGTAGGCTCATTTGGCTAGAGGCTTATAAGAACAAACTGCCTAAATCATCTCCCAACATGCATGTGAAGCAAGAAGTATCAACAAGAGTCAAGCCAAGGCTATTGTGCAAGCAATCAATGGGGCAAAACACATCGAATAAAATAGATGCTGATGGCTCAAAATCTCACCAAGGGTTAATCTATCACTTTCAATTCGACCTTTCAAAACTAACTTGACATGTAGAGAAAAACAAGGATTTCAATTCACAAAATGCCAAGAAACTCGTATTTCAAAAACAATTACTCATTAACTGTACATAACCCAAAATTCAAAGAGAAACATGCAATGTTGTACACAAAACATAAAACCAAAATAACAAAATTAACCTAGAAAACCCCAAATAAAGTACAAAAAAGAACAATCTCCTCCCACACTTAAACAACACATTGTCCTCAATGTAGCACAATCATAAGATCAAGAGCAATCAAAACAATCAATAAATTTGGACAAGTGCAATAAAAGTAAAGAAGGAGATAGAAAAAGAAAACTCCTTAAGTCATGGTGGAAGAGAAGTAGGGTGAAGTAAGGAGGTCTCCCCCACCACTACATCCACTAAGGAGGGATTTGTGAGGAATGGTTTCAGCCGGTGTCCATTGACCTTGAAGCTCTTATTTGTGGATTCACTTTTGATCTCAACTGTACCATAGGAAAAACATTAGTCACCACAAAAGGACAAATCCACTTTAACCTCAACTTACCACTCATGAGTCCTAGCCTAGAGTTATACAATAAAAATTTTTGTCCAACCACGAAGTCCTTCTTAGCTATCAAACTATCATGGAACTTCTTGGTCTTTTCCTTGTAGAATTTGGAATTCTCATAGGCTTCTAAACGGATCTCATCTAGCTCACTTAGTCGCAACTTCCTTTCCTCTCCAACCTGGTCAATAGAGAAGTTGTAGGTCTTTACAGCTCAGTAGGCCTTGTGCTCTATCTCTACAGGAAGATGACATGCCTTGCCAAAGACAACCCGATAAGGAGGCATTCCTATGGGTGCTTTGTAGGCAGTCCTATGCGCCCAAAGAGCATCATCCAACCTGGTGCTCCAATCCTTTCTGTTTGGCTGCACAATCTTCTCCAAGATCCTTTTTATCTCCCTGTTTGAAATCTCAGCCTGCCCATTAGTTTGGGGGTGGTAAGGTGTGGAAATTCTGGGCACGACCCCATACTTTTTTAGCAAGGTATACATGGATCTATTACAAAAATGGGTTCCTTGATCACTAACGATGGCTCTAGGGACTCCAAACCTGCAAAACAGACTAGATCTAACAAAATTTACAACAACCTTAGCATCGTTAGTTCTGGTGGGTTTGGCTTCCACCCATTTTGAAACATAATAAATATCAAGGAGAATATAAACAAAGCCAAAAGAGACAGGGAAAGGCCCCATAAAGTCTATACCCCAGACATCAAATGTAACACACTGATATATATATCTATATATTATTAGTAATTATGTTTGATGTTTGATTATTTGTTGCGTTATTTTCATCCATAATTATTTTTAAGGAGGTTAATTTAGTTAAAAGAGGGATGTGGATAAATAAGGATCTAGCTTCTCAAAGAAGCCTCTTGAGAAAGCTTCTCAAAGAAGCCACGAGGAAGCTTTTGGAGGAAGCCTCTTAATGAAGCTTCTAGAGAAAGCTACATGAAGCTGCCTCGGTAAAAATGCTGCCCAGCCTTCGTTAACCGTTGGATCTTCTCGAAATTGGTCTGCAACTTCACAAGACACTTGTCCATGATCTGACCGTTGGGATCTATGAGAAGATGTCTGGAGTGTGCTAGAAGCCTCTTAATGAAGCTTATGGAGGAAGCCTCCTAATGAAGCTTCTAGAGAAAGCTACATGAAGCTACCTCGGTAAAAACGCTTCCCAGCCTTCGTTAACCGTTGGATCTTCTCGAAATTTGGTCTGCAACTTCACAAGACAATTGTCCATGATCTGACCGTTGGGATATTTAAGAAGATGTCTGGAGTGTGCTAGAAGCTTCCGTTCCCGAGAGCATTTCTTATTTAAGCACTTCAGCCTTTGCTTTCGTGTAGCTTAGGAAAAACGTCATTTCTTCTTCTTTCTTTCTTCCAAAGCCATTTGTAAAGTCCCAAGCACTTTTTCCATCACCCATAGCCACCATTAGCCACCACAAACCATCATTGTTCTCCATTAAAAACCCACACCGAGAGGAACCCTTCAACCGAAGCAGAATCTTCCAACTTGGCTTGCGGTTTCGGTAGAGAACGAAAACCCTAATCTGACCTTTCATTTTCTTTCGAGGTAACCATGGTTCTATGCATGTTTCTTGTTAGTTCCATCTTGTCTTTGCATCTTTTCTAACTTTGGAACCGCCATTGCATGTCTTATGCTTCCTTTGAAAAACCTTAGAGAAAGAGACTTTGTAAACGTTATCCTTTCATGAAATGCATGTTATTTTCGTAACCTACACTAAACCCCGGTCACATTGGCGTGGTCGGAATTTCCAAATGAAGTTCCTTTGTAAAACCCGAAATGCTCTCAGCTCTTTCATGTAGTGATGTGGGTGTTTGACCCAGAGCACTGTTACTAGCTTTGTTTTCTGAAATCCATATTAAGTCTCCTTCGTTTTGGCATGGTAGAGGCTTGTGTGGAATTGACGAGCAAGGACAAAAAGGAATCTTCAAGTGACGCGACGACGAATCCGCGGGGTAGCTCACGATAGGTGAGGGGAGTTTATTATAAAATTTACTGTTTTAATACCATAGTTAGGGTCAAGGAACCTAGCTATGAGGATATCTGCTTGTCCCTGTTGCATGCTGATTTTTCTTCAAAGAAAATTACGTTTTAACTAATGGGATGTGATATATATATATATATATATATATATATATATGTATGTATGTATGTATGTATGTATTGTGATGAATGATATTGTTTTGGTTGTTTGAAATGTGTTGTTTGAAGACCGTGCGTGTGGAAATGATATTGTTGTGTTTGTTTGAATTGTTGTTGATGTTGCTAAGGATTTTAATTGATATGTGATGATAATGATAATTATGATGATATTGATTTGAGATGACGTTGTTAATAAAGACCATGTCAACATGAATTGTTATTATTGATGAATATGTGAATATGAAATGAGGTTTTTGTTGTTGTTGATAACGTCATTGAGATGAGATGATATTTATGTTGTGAATGACATGGAAATACGATTTTTTGACTGATGTTGGAAATGCATTGGCATGTGCATGTTGTGTATGTTCGTGGGGGGCACTGTGCACTGACCTTTCAGGGTCTTTGGCACTAGCTTTTAGCCACGCTCATACGTTGGATGTTGTGTATGATCATGGGGGGCACTGTGCACTGACCTTCCAGGGTCTTTGGCACTAGCTTTTGGCCACGATCATACGTCGTATGAATTGTATGTCATGGGGGGTAGAGTGCACTGACCTTGTCAGATGGCCCAGACGTGGGTAACTAGCGTGGTTATCTAAGCATTCCTGAGGGGATGCTTAGGCACTTTAATTGGTCCATGGTCTTTGGCACTTACTTTTGGTCGTGATCATAGCTTATACGACACAGGAAATAGAGTAACTGTGGCCAAGTGTACTTTGTACTAGGGGGCTGTCACCTGGTAGGGAACACCTTTGGGCTCCCAGGCTGATCACCTATGGGAGGGGGGCTGTTACGTGCACAACCGGGTGGTCTCGACAAACTCAGCACAGTTCCCTAAGTGAGAGTGTCGTGTGGACATGCTTAGGCTATTTCCTGAGATTTGGTTGTTGTTGGTACGTACCACATTGCATCTGAGTGTTGAGTCAGGTGCATGCATCATTCTGTGCAGTCTTGATTGGGTCCATGGATGGATGATGAGTAATTGTTGGATGTGAATGATGAATATTTGTTGGATATGAGTGTTGAATAATGATTGTTGTGCATGCTTATCATGTTTGCCTATGTTCCTTGCTAATTGTGGTTATTTGGAATTGGTATTGGTTCTTTTATAATAAACTCACCCTTGCAATTTTGTATCGTGAGGTTGATACCTGTGATGATCACGAACCTTGTTCGTGGGAGCAGAATGACAGTGGCAGGGTTTAGGGAGTAAGATTCTGGTGAGGAGCCGACGAGCCGACGTGATGACGTTGGCGTTATTTTGGGAGAGAGTTGTGTTTTGTAATCAACTCCTTCGTAGTTGGTTTTTAAGTTTTATTTTGTTGAGTTAAAGATGTAAAACTAGAATTTTAATTATATATATATGAACATATTTAATTTTCGTTATGTGTATTGTGACACCCTCTACCCCTCACATATATATTAATAAAGGAATAAAAATTCAAATATTAATTAAAAGTATTTTTAAAACATTTTTAAATACAAGCTTTTCAAATGGATAAAAGGCTCACATTCACTTTCTTCTACATCATATTCAAATTTGTCCAAATAAATAATAAAGTCATCTCGACTCAAAGAAAATCATATAAGTCTCATACAATTAATATAGAACCTATATCCTAATGTCACATCCTATCAGAGCGTGGTGTTCCCGTGTCCTCTAGCATGAGGTTCTTCATAGTCATCCACCTATTCATCTGCTCCCCCGAACACAAGTTCAAGATCATCACAGGATCCAAACACAACAACACACAGGGAGTGAGTTATCACATTCCTAGCTAATAGAGAAACAAAACAATTAAATATACATATTATATAAATGAGATACCACTTGCTTAAACATAGCTCACGTAACTTCACCACTTCATCATTCAAAATTCACTTTTCAATTATCAATCACATTACACAAGAATCCCACACTTCGATCAAGATATAATAACACATCAATTAGCAAGCATATGCAATAGTTATGCTAAGACTCAATCCTATATGCAATGTGGTACCATGTCAGTGAAAAACCACCCTGGGGCGCTTAGGAGTACATAACAAGACACACCACACAATGGGTTTGTCAGGTCACTCTCACTAAGTAAGATCATAGGGAGACCAGTCAGGGTCACGATGTTTTGCGAGAATGCTCCAACCATATGAGATCAGCATAGGCTTAAAGGAGCACTCAAACCCGGTGACCCCCAAGGCCTACACTCCGAAGAGTCCGTCAGGGCCTCTCCCTCCTGATTCAGGTCCAACCCCTAAAATAATTTTTGCATGCAGACACTGCTCATGAATTATACAATACCCACGACCTTACACTCGTGTTTTAAACACGTTCAACACAATCGCACTATGATTTAACATTGGCTCCTAAATAGGAAACCTACATTTTCTCTTTAACACTGCGCATCAACGCTTTTCTCAAGATAACACTGGTCGGGTTATTGTACAATTCATAGCTTACAACACAAGTAATTTCACATCAAGTGTTAACTACACACTTATCCACAACTAGAACTCATTCACAATTTCACTTCTCATAGTGTGACAATCCACCATCACATGTTTACACGTATCTCACAAATTACCACATGTTCAACTTTACACTTATACTCAATCTCAATAACAATATTATAATCTCAAAGCAACATATTCTTCTACAATTCATCACATACTCACAATTTGAATCATCATTTCATATTCTCAATATAACAATTTATATAAAACACTATCACAACATTAGGACTAAAACCCCTTAACTAATATTACACAATTATATCAAAATCATAGGTCGAAATATACAAATATCAAGAACACAATTTATCAAGCAATTTTCATTAGGACATCAATATTTTATTTATAATCATAAAGGAAAAATTGCAATTTAATAAACATCTCAAAATAAAACCCCAATTTAATCCTCTAAGGATCCCTACACATGTTCTCATTAATCCCCAACTGTGAATAACTCATCCCTTACCTCTGAGCGGACTCACGTGTCTTCAGCCAGGGATAGCAACATCTTTAGCGGTTCCCTGAAATTCTTTCAGTTATTCCTCCGACTGCTCCGATAGAATTCCCAAACGTCAGAGAGACGGAGAAGAGATTGAAACCTCCACTTATAATGTCTTCATGCGATTCCTTTTTCTCCCTCCAAGAATATTATCTCGCAAATCCCAACGGTGGAAGCGTGCGGAATTGAATTTCGAACAACATATCCAAATTTCACAATAATCCAACGGTTAACGAAACCGGGATCGTAGTTTTACCAAGACAGCTCTGGGTTTCTACGGGAAAGAAAAAGGCTACAATGCGAAGGATGTTTCTCTCAGTTAAGACATGATATCAAAATTCCCAACGGTGAGAATGCTTGGAATTCTGTTGCGAACATGATACTCAAATTTCACGACGATCCAACGGTGAACGGGTTCGAGATCGTCATTTTTCTGAGACTGGTTTGGTGGGCTGCGGGAAAAAGAAAGGGTTTTGAGAGGAGAAGGGGAAAAACGAAAATGAGGCCAAAAGGAGGCAGTTGACTTAACATAACTATTTATACCTAGGGTACTCAGCCTATTATTTGCTCTATATTTATTTATTTATTTTTTTTTTTTTACTGAAAACTTTTTAAATTTATTTACGAAAAATTGGGATGTTACAATTCCACCCCTCTTAAAAGAAGTTTCGTCCCCGAAACTTGCCGAAAGATCGAGAAAAAGATATCACGCATATGATTCTCAATATCAAGTTGTGTGTCTAGTTGAAACTCTTTTTCCGTTACTTCGATCACAAGACTCCTCTGCACTTAACTACTAAATCCGGTGATCCTCGTTTACTCAATGATAGTATTTCATAAGTAAGTCTTCTCACGAGAGTGACATCTCAACTATAATAAAATGTGAAAGACATACTATTTGGATTAGGGTAATATCATAAGAAACACGAATAACAATTAGAAACAAATAAATATACACAAGAAAACGCGACTAAACACATGGTCGGCCCCTTTTTTTTTTTTTAACATGGGACGGTTCAAGAATAGAAGGAAGAAGAAAAGTGTCGAGACTTTCACGCTCCACCAATCCTAGTTCACAATGACTATCGAGAATACATGATTTGCCTACCTTTGAGTCTAAGCCTCTTCCTCCAACATGATCTTTCTCACTTTCGTATACTTGACTCATAACTCTCACTTAGGTCCAAGAATTGTAACGATTCAATTCTAAGGTTGCCTACTTGATACTAACTGGGTGCTAATTAGATAAGCAATACAAATTACTCCCTACTTCTGTAAGTTTGTTCACCTTAAGGTAATCTTCACACATATATACTCATGTCACCCTATAACTTTGCACTTGAACTTGAGGTTTCGATTGTTGTTTACAATATCTAACTCTATAACTAGGACACTAGTCATATCATCGGTTTCCTATTCAAGCTCTAACTACTAAGCTAGTTCTAACGTTTAAAACTAAACTCACAACAAGATTCTTGAGAATTTTATCCATCTCTTTTATTCCGGATTCATCTCCAAAGATCCTCACAATGTATCAAACTAACAGTAATGTCTCCCAAAATATTATGGTGAACACCATGGTTATCTATTCTAAATCACATATAGGATTAATCTTTTCATAAGTCTTAAGTTGTCAAGAAATATTGATCACTATTTGTCCTTCTACAAGCACTCCTCTAAACTTAAAATTATTTCAATTATTTTACTACTCCAATAAGGATCTACGCGGCCAAGATATCACTCAACGGTTTACAGTGACCGACTTTTCTATGGACTTATGACTTACTCCTTACAAGGATCTCATCCGAAAACTTAAACTTACTTGAGTCATCTCCAACTAGAATTAAGGTTAATTCAAGGAATGCTAAAATAACTTTTGGTTCGACTACTGGTTAAGGAAATTTTATCTTAATCTTAGGTTTCATTCAATCTCAAAACAACTTCTACCCAAGAAGGATTTAAAGCTATCTCTCACCTAAAAAATAACATACTCTAAGGGTCAACATCATCTAACTAAAATGCATACGAAATTCTTAGTACGAACATGATTCCCAAGGGTCTATAACAACCTTAAGGTATACCCCATAATTCAACTTAACTGGAAACATACTAAATACTATTCATTGAAACCACAACACTCAGGGTAGGAGATCCTGTCACACATTCCACAAACACATAGTGGTCATGACCAGGTACACATAGAGGCCACAATAGGTACTAAGGTATTCCTTGAAGCATCCAACGGTGAACGGGTTCGAGATCGTCGTTTTTCTGAGACTGGTTTGGTGGGCTGCGGGAAAAAGAAAGGGTTTTGAGAGGAGAAGGGGAAAAACGAAAATGAGGCCAAAAGGAGGCAGTTGACTTAACATAACTATTTATACCTAGGGTACTCAGCCTATTATTTGCTCTATATTTATTTATTTATTTATTTTTTTTTTACTGAAAACTTTTTAAATTTATTTACGAAAAATTGGGATGTTACATGTATGACATGTACCGAATTATTGTTTCTATGTAATTATGCATATTCACTTAAGTAATGGCGTGTTGTTGGATGAATTTATGTTGTGACAAAATCACTTCTATTTTCATAATAAAAAATTAAGGGAGTTCTTTTTATAAAAATTGAAATTATCGAATATTAGAGTGTGGATACCGTAGCGACGAGGCGGGTCGTTACATCAAACACCTCACAGAACAACACGGGTTGTTGAGCTATCTCCATGAAAGTGAGCCTCCTGCTCTCTGACAAGGCTCACAAGTGCTACAAATTTTCCACGCATCCTTGAAGATGGTGGGCCAATAGAAATCACAGTCAAGCACCTTGCGAGTTGTCCTCTATATGCCAAGATGGCCACCTGGTGCAGAAGAATGACAAAATTGCAGGACTGAGTCAATCTCATGGTCTGGAATGCATCTCCTAATAACCTGGTCACTGCATAATTTCCACAAATAGGGGTCATCCCAAATATAATGCTTAGCATCGCTCTTAATTTTATCAGTTTGAGCTTTAGATGCTAAGGGAGGAAAAACAAAAGCAACCAAATAATTCACAATATTAGCAAACCAAGGAGTGGGGAAGGAATCAGAAATATTATACATAAGGTACAAATGGTCATCCGGAAAATCATCTCGAATGGGTGAGTCCTCAGACGCACACTCATTCCTACTCAGGTGGTCAGCCATGAGGTTCTGTGCACCACTCTGATCATGGATCTCCAAATCAAACTCTTGGAGCCAAAGCACCCACCTGATCAATCTAGGCTTTGATTCAGCCTTCTTCAACAGGTACTTCAGAGCTGCATGGTCAATATAAACAATAACACGAGTACCAAGCAAATATGAACAAAATTTCTCAAGAGCAAAAACTATCGCTAATAGCTCCTTCTCTGTGGTAGTGTAATTTGCTTGAGCAGCATCCAAAGTTCTGGAAGCGTAGTAGATCACCCGAGGCAGCTTATCAATCTTTTGAGCAAGGACAGCCCCCAATGCGTAATTGGATGCATCGCACATTAACTCAAATGGGGTTTTCCAATCAGGTGCCTGAATGATAGGGGTGGTAGTCACCACACGCTTGAGGCAATCAAAAGCCTCTTTACACTGGTCATCAAAATCAAACTCCACCTCCTTTGCAGCAGATTGGATAGTGGAAGGGCCACTTTGCTAAAATCCTTGATAAAGTGCCTATAAAACCCTGCATGACCAAGAAAAGAACGAACCTCTCGCACGCAAGAGGGGTAAGGCAATTGTGAAATAACAGCTATTTTTGCAGGGTCTACCTCTATGCCCCTACTGGAAATGATATGTCCTAAAACTATACCTTGCTCCCCGGCAACGACGCCAAATTTGATCGAGGTCGTACCCGAATCAAATAAACACTAGGAAGTGATCCTAGGTCGTTGGTTCTCCCAACGAGTAATGATCAACCAAACATTCATAACAGATAATAGTGAAATAGTAACGAATTTGGGGGTGTTTGTTTTTGTAATTTAAACAACAAGTAATTTGAATTAAAGATGTGGAAGCAATGCCTTCAAAGGTTATTTTGATGATGCCAAAGAATTCAAGAATCAAGAGAAAGATTCAAGAGAAGTTTCAAGTTTCAAGTTTTCAAGAATCAAGAATCATGAATAATCAAGAACAAGATTCAAGACTCAAGATTCAAGAATCAAGAGAAGACTTAATCAAGATAAGTATTAAAAGGTTTTTTCAAAAGCTGAGTAGCACATGGATTTTTCTCAAAACATGTTTACCAAAGAGTTTATACTCTCTGGTAATTGATTACCTGATTGTTGTAATCGATTACCAGTAGCAAAATGGATTTGAAAAAGCTTTCAAATGAATTTACAACGTTCCAATTGATTTCAAAAAAGCTGTAATCGATTACAATGTTTTGGTAATCGATTACCAATGCCTTTGAACGTTGAAATTCAAATTCAAATGTGAAGAGTCACATCCTTTCACTAAAAGCTTTGTGTAATCAATTACATTGATTTGGTAATCGATTACCAATGGTTGTTTCTGAATAAATCAAAAGACGTAACTCTTCAAATGGTTTTTGACTTTTTCAAATTGGTTTTGAGTTTTTCTAAAAGTTATAACTCTTCAAAATGGCTCTCTTGATCAGACATGAAGAGTCTATAAAAGCAAGGCTTTGTTTTGTATTTTCAATCAATTTTTCTAAGCAATCTTTCTATCAATTCATCTCAATCATTTCTTTCAATCATCTTTCAATATTTTCTTTCATCCCTTTCAACAGTTGTTCTGTTTCATCTTCTATTCATCTTTCTAAAATTTTTTGTTCAAAACTTTCTCTTCCAAGAAAAGTTCTTTGTTCAAAAACTTGTGCTATTCATCTTTTTCATTCCCTTCTCCCTTTGCCAAAAAGAATTCGCCAAGGACTAACCGCCTGAATTCTTTTTGTGTGTCTCTTCTCCCTTTTCCAAAAGAACGAAGGACTAACCGCCTGAATTCTTTTGTGTCACCCTTCTCCCTTGTCAAAGAATTCAAAACGACACAGTCTGAGAATTCTTTTGATTCTTCCCATTCCCTTATACAAAAGTGTTCAAAGGACTAACCGCCTGAGAATTCTTTTGTATCCCCATTCACAAAGTATCAAAGGTTTAACCGCCTGAGATCTTTGTCTTAACACATTGGAGAGTACATCCTTTGTGGTACAAGTAGAGGGTACATCTACTTGGGTTTGACTGAGAACAAGAGAGGGTACATCTCTTGTGGATCAGTTCTAGTGGAGGGTACATCCACTAGATTTTCAAAGAGAACAAAGGAGGGTACATCCCTTGTGGGTCTTTGCTTGTAAAAGGATTTTTACAAGGTTGAAAAGAAATCTCAAGGACCCCAGGTCACTTGGGGATTGGATGTAGGCACGGGTTGTTGCCGAACCAGTATAAAAACTCTTGTGTGTTTGTTTCCTTCTTCCCTACTCTTTTAATTTCCGTTGTGCATTTAATTTTCGCTTTTACTTTTGGTTAAGTTTTTCTTCTACTCCTTATTCTCTTAACAACATAGTAAAAGCCTTAGAAGAGTAATTTTTTATTTAGTAAAGGTTTAGGAATAATTAATTCAACCCCCCATTCTTAATTATTCTGAGGCCACTCGATCCAACAAAAGAAATAACAGAACTAAAACATGTTGTTTCCCCTTGATTCAAAAGCAAGTCTCTTATCCTAGGTTACGAGAATTTATCGCTAATCATTTCAACCACTTAATCCAACCCGAAATTAATCTACTAAGCGAAAATTAACCTAAGGCTGTCATTATGTGATTAAGCAACACATACACCAATTAATCCCTCTCACATGTCCATTAAACATGAACGAAACTGATCATTAAGCATGAACATAAATTAAGCGCAGAGACAATTAATCAAGCATGAAGAATGCATGGATTAATAGCAACAAATACAGAGCAATTGGTGAAGAGGAAAAACTTATCAAAATTAAATAGTAATAACAAAACCTCAAAGAGAGCTGTGATTGATCCTCAAGAGAAAACAACGTTGGAGACTTAGCCTTCCATTAATCAGCAGAAACGAAAATGAATTCAAAGGCAGAAACAGAAAACGAAATTTTATTCTACGAGAACAGTGCGCGTGAACAGTAAAAATTGGAATTGCAAAACCCTAAAAATTCCCCCCTCCTAAAACAGTCTTCTACTAAAACCCTAGTGTTGTTATATATGTCCTCAGCCCCAAAGTTTACAATTCTGCTTTAAGTCCAAGCCCAAAAACGAAATAAAGTAAAACTGGCCCAAATGAAATAAAATTGCTTATAATCCTGCTCTCTTCAAGTCCAATCCGGTTCAACCCAATTCCGGATCCAAACCCAATTGCTTATAATTCTCCTGAAATTAAATTAAAAACACAAAATTAGTCAAGTAGGCCCAAATGATAAAACTGCATAGTTAATTTGACAATTAAGGCTAATAAGTAATTGAAATGGTGACAAAAAGGGTTAAGAAATAGGAGAAAATAATTACACATCAGTAGTAAAAGCCTAATTGAATCTAGTAACATTAAGAATGATAGATTTTTAATTAGTCAAGACACGTTCATAATTAATTCAACCCCCTCCCCCCCCCCTTCTTAATTATTCCGAGGCCACTTGATCCAACAGTTACAAGTGATGATTCTGAACATTTGAGGGCAAATGTTTTCCAAGAAGAAGGAAATGATAAGAATCCCGAAACTGCTGAAATACAAGGACCTATGATCAGGAGTAGGATCAAACAGTCAGTGGATACCCTCCAACAAATGGTAGCAGACATATTTAACAAGGTCCAAGTGGAGAAGGATGAAGGCCCAGAAGCAGAGGCACTACTAAGCATATTAATCGTTACCAAAGGCCTAGACTAATGTGAAGGCCCATGCCAAATATGTTCTATTTTTTACTTATAATTTTTTCAATCATTGTTAAAGACCTAAACTAATTTGAAGGCCCATGCCAAATATGTTTTGTTTTTTATTTATAATTTTTTCATTATAATTTTGGCGCAAACTGATTTAAAGGCCCATGTTTATTTCTATCTTTTCGTTCAGATACACTATATGTATGGATTTCGTTTTCAATAGAAGAACTTTTGGCATTTGATAAATTTTGGTGAGAGCTTCTCTTTGGGTTCCTTGTTGAACCAATCTCAAACTTATTAAGGTAATCCTTGTGGCGTCTACCCTAACTTATCTTCCCTTTCTGGAAGTAACATCATCCAAACTCTGTGACCTGTATCAAGCGATCCACTCCTAGTAAAGATCACATCAAATTCTATTATAACAGATTTTGTTATTAATGGTGTTCATGGTTATGCACTCTGCTTGCTGCTTGTCTTACCCACGTGACTAAATGTAGTCACTGAGATGGGTTGGTTTCCTTATGCACCTTTTGGGCATGCTAGTAGATGCTGGACTGGTGTTGTTAACATCACCCTCTCCTGGAAAACTAACCCTGTCCTTATAGTTATAAGAGGTCTGCAATGTATCCCAATCTTCCATGTTGTATCTTTCGGGGTTAAACTAGGCCATTGGACCAAAACACGCTGGATTGGAGGTGAAACAGAAGTGTCCCATTTCCAATTCAGCAAAGAAAGTGGTTTGATAATTGGATGATTGTCTAAACTCATGAGTGGTAATTGGGCCAACACATTTGTGGAGTTGAAGCATTTCTTTGAAAACAATAAGCCAGTGGAGTCTATTTGTCATGGCCAACACATTTTAGCTGTTGCTGGTGTTCCAAAGGTATTATTATTACTACTGTAAACTCAAAAGAAACATTGTATTTGATAGAATAGAGAGAGAGAGAGAGAGAGAGATCATGAAATAACTCAAGGTAATCTTGAGGTTAAGGTATTTTACTACTGTTTTATTGGAACTCTTGTTCCTTCTACACTTGGTTTTATTAGTCTTTCTGGTCAAGATTTTTCTTGTACTAATTATTAGGAAACAAAATTAAGCACTCTATTTGACTACATCTCATAATAATTTGTTGCTTCAATTGTTTGTTGGGTTACATTGCCTTGATAATTATTTTGAATTGTTGGGTTACAAAGGTGTAACTGGTAAGACCGAGCAAGTAAGAGGGATTACATTCATTTACTGGGCTATTTTGAATTAATTAGGTATTTATATGTAACTTTTTAGAAATGAGGGTGCACCCCCTTGATAAGTGTGGATCTGCCATTGATTCTGGCTATTGTCCTGATCTCCATTCTTGTGTTACTGGTTGGTAGAGACATAGATTATGGTTGACTATCTGATTAGTCTGGCTTAATGAAATGGATTCAGTCACCTTCTGTGTGCACTACTAAAAAAAAGGTTTTCTACATCGCTCCATTAACATCGGTTATTGTGAAAACCGATGTTAACGAAAGCTCAGTGGCATTTTTGTAATTAAATGGAGTTACTTAACATCGGTTTTATAAAAACCGATGTTAACTACTTCATGTTAACATCGGTTATTTAAATAACCGTTGTTAACATGATGTTAAGATGAATATGGTAACATCGGTTTTGGAAAAATCGATGTTAACTTCATAGAGTTAACGTCGGTTTTGAGAAAACCGATGTTAAGGAGTTGATCTTAACATCGTTTCTTTAAAAAACCGATGTTACCTAGTTGATGTTAACATCGGTTTTGCCAAAACCGATGTTAATTATATTCAGTTAACATTGGTTATCCTTAAAAAACCGATGTTGTTATGTTTATAAGTTAAAATGTTGACATTTCACAACCCGCGCGCTCGAAAACCTTGCACTCGCTCTTCTCTTTCTCCTCCTGCCTGAAATAGCTCTTCTCTTTCTCCTCCCACCTGAAATCTGCCGGAAACCGCTCCCTCGACACCCACATTGTCCCACATTGTTTTCAATACTACCGGAAACCGCTCACTCGAACCCACAGAACCCCCTACACTGCTCTTGCAACTGTGGCTCAAAGAAAACCCTACATAAACTCCTCCGCTAGGTACTAGGGTGCTGAAACACTCATGGGTGCTCAAAGCTCAAAGCTTTCTCCGCGAGGTACGTAGGTCAACTTCGTGTTCTTTGTGGGTTGTTGTACCTGTGTGCACGATGGTAGAAGTATGCTAAGTTTGGAAGGAGTGATGTTGTTATTGCACGATGGTAGAAGTATGCTAAGTTTGAGTGGGTGTTCATGTTTTATAGTTTTTTATGCTAAGTTGCTACTTCTGTTGATTTGTCTCAGCTTTTTTTCTATGTGCATCCCATACCCAGCACAAGGCCACATAAACCCAATGCTCAAGCTAGCAAAACTATTGATTTCAGTTACACTTAGATGCTCCACAATTTGAAGAAACTACCGAAGGTACTCTTCCCATCTACTCTTTTATTTTGTGACGTATATTGCATTCTATATTTTTTTTGGCTTTGAATTCAATAATTTTCATAGAATAGAATGACGAATGTTTTGAAATCTTTGTTTTTCAACCATGTTTGACTGATTTTTGAATGATAAAACATGTGTAATTTATTCCACTGGCACAAGTGATAAGTTTGAGATATATTTCTTTATTAGGTTGAATTGAAAAAAATCACATCTAAGGTATGCACATGACACACACGTTAGAAAAGAATTGGTTTGTTACGACGAGTTAAGTGAAACTGTATTTGTGGTTGTTGAACCTATTGTGTCAGATTCATCTTCATCTAGGATAAGTGTCCAAACCCTTTTCCTTGGATGGCCAATGTAGCTACCAATCTTAGGTCTAGACAGGTTTGATGTGGTTAGAATTAGAGAGTTACGCTGGTAGTGTGATAACTCTGGTTGGTGTGTCATAACTAAAGAGAGATAAAGACATGTGAAATTAAAAAATTTGGGTCCAACTTCCCCCTTGCCTTTTCCTAAAGGGAAAAAGTAGGACAAAATTACACTACCTTGTGGAATGAAGATCTATAATAATATTAGAATAAAATTGGGCAAGTGATGCAATGGCTTTGTTCACGGATAAAACATAGAAACAGTTTACTAGGTACTAGGTACTTTTAGTACATGTTTGGGTTCAAGTTAAAACATCCAAACCATGTTCAAATAATAGCTAACATAATTTCAGGTAAATAATCACATGTTTAGTACTATGAATTGATTTACAGAGCACATGAATATTAGTTTGCATAGGTGTATTAAAACTTTTACAGAGCACGTCATATTAACTTCATTTGTTTGATAACCATGCTTTTGTGTGAAGACTCGATGCCATTGATGCTAGAAGCCAAAGACACTAATTGTTTGTCCTGCTGCTCCCAGTTTAGGTACTGTAGCTTTTGCTGTCTAATTAGTTCATGTTCTTCATTCAATAACCTTTTTGGCCTCAATTTTCTGATATAAGCTTATGCAACTGATAACCCTTTATGTGTACATTAGTAAGTCATACTTCCCAATTGAAAAGCCTCTTCCATATGAAATGCTTGCCATATGAAATGCTTATGAGAATATAATTCCCAGTAACCCATTTCCATAGAGCCACTGAAATTCATTTTGTTCTGTTGTCTGATCTTCATTATTAGAAACATGAAACTCCTTTACCATTCCCTGTGTTTCCACAAACATGTATCAGAAGTCCTTTTCCATGTGAAATGTGTGTTATTCCAAACCATCTTTAGTTTGAACTTAAATTGAGATATCACAAACTTACCTTCATATTCTTGAATGAACAACACCGTAATCAACATGCCAAAAAGCTCATCTGCAACCCTCGTAAATTTGTTTATGATATTACCAGCATTGAATATTGTTTGAAGAAACAGCAAGAGAGCAGTCCAGACACAAATGCTGAGGTGTTGATAATATCAATGAGACTAAAGGTTATACAGATTCTATTATTATAACATGAGCCAGTGCAGGGCTATATAAATTCTTCTATATTTTGTGGTAATGAGAAACTTACCTGATTCTTGAATAGAGAGCACTAGTCCAATCTTCTCTATAACACAATGCTCTTCCAAATCTTTGGAACCATGGTAGTATTACATTCTTTTATCATAGATTTTAACCATGGTAGACTATGACCTTTTTGCATTTAAGGATCATGGTACCATATCAAAGACAGCATAATCAAATGCATTAGGCATGTGAATCTAAAGGAATACACAATGTTGAATGCTCTACAGAAGTTTTCCTTTATTGATGATAATAATAATAATACGTCTTCAGTTGTGATGGAAGCTTGCTTGTGGGGCTTCTATGGAGGCTGGATCTTTGAGCTTCAATGGGGTCCTTTAATGGTGATTTTCCACCATGGAGATGCAGCGGAAGACAAAGGAAAGGAGGTGAGAGGAGGCGCCATCCATTAAGGAATAAGCCATGGAAGAAGGAGCTTCACCACCAAGATGAGCCTTGGATAAGAAGCTTGGAGAGGATGCTTCAATGGAGGAAAAGAAAGAGGGAGAGAAAGAGGGAGGGGGAGCACGAAATTGAAGGAAGAAAAAGGGAGAGAAGTTGAACTTTGAGTTGTGTCTCACAAGACTCTCATTCATCAAAGTTACAACAAGTGTTACACATGCTTCTATTTATAGACTAGGTAGCTTCCTTGAGAAGCTTTCTTGAGAAAACTTCCTTGAGAAGCTTCTTTGAGAAAACTTCCTTGAGAAGCTAGAGCTTAGCTACACATACCCCTCTCATAACTAAGCTCACCTCCTTGAGAAGCTTCCTTAAGAAGATTCCTTAACAAGCTAGAGCTTAGCTACACATACCTCTCTAATAGCTAAGCTCACCTCCTTGAGATGAGAAGCTAGAGCTTAGCTACACACCCCCTATAATAGCTAAGCTCACCCCCATGACAAAAAACATGAAAATAACAAAAAAAAAGTCCTTATTACAAAGACAACTCAAAATGCCCCGAAATACAAGGCTAAAACCCTATACTACTAGAATGGCCAAAATACAAGGCCTAGACGAAGGAATAACCTATTCTAATATTTACAAAGATAAGCGGGCTCATACTTAGCCCATGGGCTCGAAATCTACCCTAAGGCTCATGAGAACCCTAGGGCCTTTCCTTGGATCTCTAGCCCAATCTACTTGGAGTCTTCTAGCCAATGCCCTTACGGGGTAGGATTGCATCAAGTTGTAGTATTGCTGATTGAGGTACGAGGAAAGCTTCAAGTTTTGTGCCATTTTGTTAGATCTCACTGCCATTGTCACTATTTGGGTTCGAGGTATGCTTGGTCTCTTTTTCATTTCTAGTTTAGTTAGGAAACATGTTGAAGTTTGTCTCTGTTAAGAGGATTATAAAATTCCCACCTATATATGATGTACATATTATAAAATGCAATGTTTACTAAAAGATGCAAAACAACTACACAATCCCTGTGACTGGCCTAATAATAAAATTTTGAGGGAATGTTTGTTTGATTAATTTGGCATAAATGAAAAAATTGAAAGAAAAGTATAATACATTTACAGTGTAAATGTTTTGGAAGTATCATAAGCATTTTGATTTTAGAGATTGAGAAATAAAAAAGATATATCAGTTATACAAATATGTGTAAAAGTAATATAGTTTACTAATTTGTCCTGTACTTTTTTGTTCAATGTTGTAAATAGTGGTTAGGTATGATGTGACTGATTGGGTTAGTGAAAATTGATTGGGCAGGGTTTGAGCAGAAAGCTGGTCCATATATTGTCTGCGTTGCTTTTTCTAGTTTCTTGGGCAATTTTCAGGTGTCCCATTTCTTCAATTTTTGAATCTTTGATACTAGTTTACGTGTGTGAACTGCAATGCATTGATTGCTGGTGTTGCTGCAATGTTTGAATGTTTTGATGTAATTGCTAGGATAGCAATAACTCCGGTAAGGCTACCTACTTTGCTGCTTTTGTTCCTCTGGTCAATTTCTTGAGTCTTTTGGTCAATTGTGTATATTAGAGTTGTAGTGAATTGATGAATACTAAAGAAATGCAGAGAAAATGCTTGACTCTTTCTCATCATGCTGACTAACTAGTTTGTAGGTTCAATATCCTTTAGAAGTCCAACTATCTGTTGCATGCAGAGATACGTATTTTAAGTGGAAACATTTACATTCAAATAGAATTCAATTCTTAAAAAAAATAGAAGCATGTTCACCTGAATTATAGCTTTTAGAAAGATGACTAAAATGTTGTGTGACACACTGTAACTCGCTCTCTGTCTTTCTGTCTCTCTCTGCCATCTTTTGTCCTCACCAGTATTTAACACACTGCTGCCCTCTATATGGCATAAAGTCGATTGCTGACACACACACACACACACACATAAATGAATGCATTGGGTAAAAAGTTAGGGTAGCACCTATTGTAAAAAAGATGGTAGATTCTTGCCTTAGAGGGTTGAGCATGTGTGAGGATGATCTTATAAGCCTTAGTAAGGAGAGTAGATCATATGGAGGATAGCCTAGTCACTAGAGGCAGAGGGAGAGTAAGAAAAACCATAAGCAAAAGAATTAAAAAAGATTTAGAGATACAATGGAACATTATGGCATTGTCTGATTCATGTAGTGAACTCCACCTAGTGGGAAAAGGCTTGGTTGTTGTTTTTTTATCAGTCACTGAATAGAGTTGGTTTTACTAATTAGGGTCCTTCAGTTATCCCAAAATAAGATATATGGCAATACAAGTACATTCAGCCACTCCAAATACATAACTTAAACATACACAACTGATGAAGGAATCAAATTCCTTCTATTTCACATTTATTTAAAGGCAGGGACAGTACTTCAGCAACCATAGAGCCCTTAGATAGAGATACTGTTGGGAATTCCTCTGAAAGTCAATCCCTCCTCACTAGAAGGATAGAGCAAAGTGTAAGGCATTTTAGCTGGCCCATAGCGGTTTCTCAATGTCTCATCATTGTTCTTCTCTATAAGCTTCTTTTCAATCTCTTCAAGATTCTTTCCAAACCTCTTAAAGGCCTCTAATGGCCCGGCATCAGAAGTCCAGTACTCACCACCATCTCTCTGCCCAGGGTAGAACTCATCAGATGCGTGCCTTGATAAAATTTCTATAACTGTAAGGTCAATGAGGGTCTCTTTCTTGCCAGTAATAGGCTTCAAAAACTCCTTCCCAGGGTCCTTAGCCAATGCATCATATTCAAGAGACCCTTTCTCAAGCATGAATCTCCTGCTAATAGTTGGTCTATTCAGGATTAAACCTCCATATGGATACTATCCAAAGTTAACAACAACATGAAGAGCTGAAGCAATCCATATGAGGGTAGCAGAAGCTTCAACCAACTCTTCACGAGTTTGCATCTTTTGCCACCATGGCTTATCTTCAAATCCCCATGACCCACCTCTACAAGTTCTTTCCACCAAGCTTGGAGCTCGGGGTCTTTTTGAAGTTCCTCAGCTGACTTGTAGTAGAATGAGACATATTCTTCCACCCAAGACTTGATATCATCCCATATCTCTAGCCCATCAGAAGCATAAGGATAGTCCTCGATCAAAAGTCAAACTCCATGGGGAGCAGATGGAACCTTAACAGCAACTCCTCTGAATTAAAAGCACCCAAATAACATTGATTAGCACAAGAGTTATATCAAGCCTAAAGCCTTTTTTCTTCTTATGTCATTGATGACTTTTTATATCATGCATTCATGTGCCACTACTCTGTCAAAGCCATGAACTGTCAAAGCCATCATTTAGGATGAAACAGTCTTTGTCTTTCCAAAATCTGAAATACGAGCCACTTGAGCATCTGCTAAACGATATTTCGTGCCACCAATAGTAACCTCAGATGAAACAGTCTCCACATCCAACACAATATAATCCACCAATTGTCTACTAGTAAGTAATGACTTGAAGGATGCTCTCCAGTACTGATCAGCATCTATGAAATAGTGCCTCAAGGTAAATGGATCAAGCAAAGCAATGTTGTTGGTAACCTTAGTTCAAATCACAAGTGGACCAATATTTCCCAAACTAGCAGCAATTCTAGGAGGCACACAGATTAGATCCTCACGGAAGATAGGGTTGATTTCAACAGAAAATGTATATTTCTAGTTGTAGTTATTACTCTTTGGATCATGAGAAACAAGCTGCTTATCATGACGGCTCCTTACCAGAGCAATTTTCCCTATAAACTCAACAAATTTGACTCCATGACTTCAATTAGAGAAAAAGAAGTCAATACCTTGTTCCATCTGCTTGATTCTTATAGCAGTGGCAGTCGCACCATGCTTCAGAATCAGCTGCTCCAAATAAAAGAAAGTACGTCGGTGAGAAACATGTTGCCTGAGTTACACAGCAGCAACCCACTGGTCAGGATTAGCCTGGACCCTAGAACAAGATTCACACATATGCTCTTGTTGAACATACTCCATAGGATAAGATTGTTCAAGTATTGCTCCATTAAGAACTTCCTTCTGAACCTTGACCTTAACTTTTACTCTCCTGGAATGGGGCTCAGTCCAAATAAACTCAGCATGCACCAACCTCACTTTATTCGAATTCAAATTCTTCTACAATTTCTTCAAGCAAAATGTCAGTAGCTCCTTTGACTCCAGCTGTAGCTTGACCCCAACTTCTTGGTGGTTGCAACTCTGACACTTAGGGCAATGCACCAGTACTAAACGCTTCAGCAGTCCTTCTGTAATATCGACTTCCAATCGTAGACACTTGACACAAAAGAAAATCTTTCAATTGGAAAATTAAAAATAAACAAAAGAAAAGGACCAAAGCTAAGCATCGAGAGAGTGGGGAAAAACTAATAAAAGAGGTATTCAAAACACCCAAAGATGTAATCATCATAGTAGAAGTAGAACAGTAAGAATGAAAGTAACAGTGAAGTCATTGAACATAACATGCACATTAGAAGTAGAGGTGAGTGCAATATTGAACATAGGAATCAATAGAGTAAGAAACCATAATTTTGTGCAGCAAAAGAAATCATAATCACTGGGAGAGAGAGATGCTTACGGTGAGGGAAGACATAGGGTGAGCGTTCGCTACGGCGCAGGGTCGTGGCAGAGCAGTGGCACAACGTGGCAAAGGCGCAAAGGTTTACTTTAGTTTAGACGTGTGTAATTTGAACCGGTTCCATAAGCTGCCGAAGCCATCATTTAGGATACGTAACAGCTTATGCTAGTTAAAGTCACATCTGAATTAGACCAAGCCAAATCCAAGACATCATTGGAATGACCAAAGAATTGTTGCAGTGGTGATTCTTCAATTTGAAAAACACTATTTCGAAGGAAAATGAAGGGTTAGCTTAAGTGTTTCTTTCGAGGAGAACAGTTGTCACATTCCACTTTGCTTTTAGAAGTACTATCTTGTGGGGTGAAACAAATATTGGATTTATCCAGTGATGTAACACACCATATGCAAACAACACCATCTTCACCTCCACTTGCTAAATACTGACCACATGGACTAAATTTCATGGTCCAAACTAGGCCTTTATGTGCTCTAACCTCTTGTCAAAGGTATAGGCCACTGAACTCCAGCCACCTCTTTTTATTCTGCTTCACCTTTATTCTTCAAGTTTTATTTGTCCCTGCATTCAATTTGGACCTTACATTTCCTTCACCACTTTTCCTGATGTTGACAAAGCACTTCCACCAGTTTTTCCTCTTTCTTTTACTCATCAAAATCCTGAAATTCTTCTTGTGAAACAGCTTCTCTGGGTCTGTGCTCCTGAGCTGTAGAAGACAACTCATGCTCTTTTCCTTGAATGTTTGCTTCTGCTTCATCTTGGGGACACCCTTTGAATTCATCCAAAGAGATTTTTTCTTTAGAACCTGCTTTGCCTCTAGAGAGAATCAACTTCTCATATACTACTTGATCAGTATGGAAAATGCAAGCATTTGAGATTGCCTCACTGCACTCCCTGATCCTCTCTAATCCCAAGCTGATAGATAAGTCATCTAAGCTCATTTTCCGTTGTGAACAAACCTTGGAAGAAGAATCAGCTAAGCCCAAACCCTACAGAAAACGTTCCCTCCTCTCTTTCACACTAACAGGCTCCTTCACACTTAAAGCAATAATGGATAGATTTCCAAAATCTGTAATCACACAAAACAACACTGATCACTAGTTTGCCCTCAAATTTTACTAGCATCACAACTACACACATCCTCATGATACACACACACCCTCATGATACACACACAGAGACACACCCTCATCACACACAAAGACACACATACACACACACCCTCATGATACACACACACACCCTCATGATACACACACACACACATATACCCAACTACAATAATAAAGCATAAGCACCCTCCAAACCCAGAATTTGAAATTAGTTACATAAAGAACTGGTGATGTCGATATTTGTCTGTAATTGAAATTTACCTTTTGTATGTTCTTGTATGTCATTAATGTAATTTGCTATATAAACAACTGTTGTTCATGCTGAGTGAACCTTAGATTCCCATTTGAGACTGAATGCAATGATTCTTGCGGACAGTTTGTATTAGTCATTGTATTTAGTCTTGAATTGTCCGTTTGGAAAATTTGGGGAGACTGGTATTTTTATGTTAGATTCATTCGTTAAGGTTATTATTATTTTGATTAATTTGATGAAATTTCGGTACAATGCATTTCAAGTTGTTCTTTGAGTGCATACTTGATTATCGGGAAATTAATTTCACCGATGTCATGTCGTATACTTGGAGACCAATGCGAAATGCTGCCAAAATTTAGTCAAATTGTTCAAAATAATGCTAACCATGACGTTTGAGGCTAACATAAAAGACAGTCTTCCTAAATGGGATAGGGCCACACCTATAAATAAAAAAGTGAGATTTTCATGCATGGAATTGCTTAGATGGATCGAAGTTGGATCAATCAAAGTCACATGAGCCTAGAATATGAGGATGGAGTGGAACAGTTCTTGCAATTTGCTTCAGAAAGAGGTCGACCGAATGAAGAAGGAAAATATTATTGTCCTTGCGTCAACTGTTTGAACGGAAGACGACAACTACTGGACGACATACGGGACCATCTATTGTGTGATGGGATCAAGAAGAATTACACGATGTGGATATGGCATGGTGAAGTGACTGACATGCAGAGTGGGTCCCAATCTGAACCGTTTGATGAAGAAATGGGAGATCACTTGGAGGACATGATTCGTGACCTTGGACAAGAGTCTTTTCAGGAAGCACACGCCCCTGTGTATGAAGGATTGTAGAGTGATTCAAAGAAGTCTTTGTATACGGGGTGCAAGAATTCCTTAACCTTGTTGTCTGCGGTGTTAAGTCTGGTTAATGTGAAGGCCAGGTATGGGTGGAGTGACAAAAGTTTCACCTTACTGCTTGAGGTAGTGCACAATCTGCTTCCAGAGGACAACACGCTGCCTAAAACTTACTATAAGGCGAAAAAGATATTGTGTCCCATAGGTATGGAGTATCATAAGATTCATGCTTGACCCAATGATTGCATACTCTACAAGCATAAATTCCAAGAAATGTCCAAATGCCCTATCTATGGGACTTCATGGTATAAAGTGAAGGATGAAGAGGAAAGCAGTTATGATGAAAACTCAAACAAGGGCCCTCCAGCGAAGGTTTTGTGGTATCTTCCAATCATTCCAAGGTTTAAGCGTCTTTTTGCTAACGAGGACAACGCAAAAGACCTTACATGGCATGCAAATGGAAGGATTTCTGATGGACTAGTCTGTCATCCGGCTGATTGCTCACAGTGGAAGAAGATTGATGGTTTGTATCCAGATTTCGGGAAAGAGCCAAGAAATCTTAGACTTGGACTCGCCAGTGATGGAATGAATTCATATGGCACCTTAAGCAAGCAACACAATTCATGGCCAGTTCTGCTAGTAATTTACAATTTGCCTCCTTGGTTGTGCATGAAGCAAAAATACATGATGTTGTCTATGATGATATCGGGCCCAAGATAGCCAGGAAATGACATTGATGTTTATCTAAGTCGGTTGGTTGAAGACCTGAGAAAGTTGCGGGACCAGGGGGTTGTAGTGTTTGATGTGTTTCGAAAGGAGACGTTTGAAATGCGTGCAATGCTTTTTTGTACCATTAATGACTTTCCAGCATATGGGAATCTCAGCGGTTACAGTGTTAAGGGTCATCATGCATGCCCCATCTGTGAAGAAAACACAAGCTACATACAACTAAAACATGGAAGAAAAACAGTCTATAGTAGGCATCGCCGTTTTCTAACACCGAATCATCCTTACAGACGACTAAAAAAAGCTTTTAATGGAAGTCAAGAGCACGATATTGTGCCGATACCATTGACTGGTGAGAAGGTATATCAGCGGGTTCAACACCTGAATACTGTATTTGGAAAGACCCAAAAGAAGGATAAAAGTAAGAGTTGCTTATGGAAGAAGAGGTTCATTTTCTTTGATCTTCCGTACTGGTCTGATCTTGACGTTAGACATTGTATTGATGTTATGCATATGGAGAAAAAATTTTGTGACAGTGTGATTGGGACGCTCCTTAACATTCAAGGCAAGACGAAGGATGGCTTGAATACTCGTCAAGATCTAGCTTATATGGGCATACGATCACAGTTGCATCCAAGGTCTGATGGGAAGAAAATTTACTTGCCCCCAGCTTGCCATACTTTGTCCAAAAAGGAGAAGATAAGTTTTTGTCAGTGTCTTCGTCGGGTGAAGGTTCCACAAGGATACTCTTCAAATATTAAGAGCCTTGTGCAGTTGGAGGAGATTAAGCTTGTAGGGTTAAAGTCTCACGATTGTCACGTGCTCATGCAACAATTGTTAGCCGTGGCTATACGAGACATCTTGCCAAACAAAGTCAGGTTAGCCATAACTCGCTAGTGCTTTTTCTTCCATGCTATATGTAGCAAAGTCATTGATCCTGTCAAGTTTGATGAGCTGGAAAATGAGGCTGCAATTATATTGTGCCAGTTGGAGATGTATTTTCCCCCTGCATTCTTTGACATCATGATTCACTTGATTGTGCATCTGGTCAGAGAAATCAAATGTTGTGGTCCTGTTTATCTACGGTGGATGTACCCAGTTGAGCGATACATGAAGATCTTAAAAGGGTATACAAAGAATCTATATCATCCAGAAGCATCTATTGTTGAGAGGTACATTGCAGAAGAAGCCATTGAATTTTGTTCAGAATACATTGAGAAGGCTAAACATGTTGGCCTTCCTGAGTCTCGGCATGATGACAGAGTGGGTGGTAAGGGTTCAAGAGGACTGCATGTGATCACTCCAAGTGTAGAACATTTGTTACAAGCTCACTTGTATGTCTTGAACAACAGTAATGAAGTTTTGCCATACATACTTAAGCTTGAAGCTTTAGTCGAACAGAATAATCCAAAAATGTCAAAGAATTGAGTGTTGAAAAAGCATAACAAGACTTTCTGTGATTGGTTTAAAGATACAATCTTTGCATATGAGAATGCTTCAGAAACATTAAGAAAGCTAGCAGATGGGCCTAAAAGAAATGTTATAACCTGGCAAGGATACGACATAAACAAGTATTCATTTTACACAAAAGCACAAGATAACAAAAGTACAATGCAGAACAGCGGGGTCACCCTAAGGGCTGAATCTCAACACTTCGCAAGTGTCAATGACGCCAATCCCTGTGTAGCTTCCATCCCTTACTTTGGGTTCATTGATGAAATTTGGAAGCTTAACTATGTCAAATTTACTGTATGTGTTTTCAAATGTAAATGGATTGACAACAACACCGGTGTGCGCACCGATGATATAGGATTTACGCTGGTAGACCTAAAGAAACTTGGTTACCACAATGACCCTTTCATCATGGCAGAACAAGCTAGACAAGTATTTTACGTGCAAGACCCTTGTGATGAAAGGTGGTGTGTGGTTCTCCAGGGCAAAACAATTGGTGTTAATGTAGAAGATGATGATTCATACATGGAGACCTATGTTAGTCCTTTGACCGCACAAATCACTTCTAACCTTGTCGGAAAAGAAGCTGACGACGTTCATGCTAATCATAATGATCATGATGAAGGAGAATTGATTAACATCGTCTAATGTAATTTTCTATTTATATATTTGATTTTGCTACATTCATTTACATAAGTCATACAATTGTTTTTTTGTAATGTTTACTAAATTGAGTGTACTCAAACCAATCATATATGCTTGGTTATTATATGATTGGTTGACTAATTGCATTAATGAAAACATGCATATATTTGATGAAAGCTTTGAAAATGGAACTTATGACATTTCATCTTTTTGTATTCAGTGGATCTCATCAATTTTTTTCTGGAGAGAGAGAGCTCACGAAAGCAAGTAAGTGACAGCTACACTTTTTTCTGATTGTTTAAAATTATATCTTGACCTGTTGCAAAATTAATTTATAACTTTGTCTTGTTATTTATGGATGGTTTACTCAAGAGGGAGTGAAATCAGGCATAATTCATCAGTCTTATAATAAAATATGAAAAATTTAGTCATATTTGTATCTTGCAAGTTTCTCAATTTTCCTTTAATCTATATTCTAATGGGCTGGGATAGTCAAAGTATTGAGTGTATTTAACATGCATTGGATTTGGTGTCTGGTAGATGTAGAAAACGATGTTCATAATACCCCTCCTACCCTCAGTAAAAAATGTGAGGCATCGGTTTTTTGTTCTAGATGGCATCCTTAGGACTTCATATAGCTCATGTTTGTCGCCAGTTTCATCATCCACCACCCTTACCTTCTCTGGCTTCTCACGTTTATTGTTGTTAAACCCATATTTATGCTCTCCTCCCTTCATGTCTTGTTTTATCACAACTTTAGCCAAATCTCTTATCTTCTCTTGGCTTCTAGGCAAAAAAGAAACACTCCTCGCATTTGTTCCTTTGCCAAAACAATGCTCTTCTCCTTCATGGTCATCAAGAATCATGCATTCGCTGGCATCAGCATTATTATTTTTCTCACTCATCTTGACCACAGTTGAATCTCATGTCTTATTCTCCAATGACACACTTTGATGGCCTCTATCTCTTTTCTTCATATGTTCTAGTGCTTCAGCTTCAGAATGCATAGAGCAATATGAACTTTCCCAGTGATCACCAAAGGCTTCTGCATCAGCATTGACACTGTCCACCCTCTTTCCTTTATGCTTATGTGTTGCATTCCCTACTTCCTCCTTCAACTGTGGTCAAGATGAGTGAGAAAAATAATAATGATGATGTCGGTGACTGCATGATTCTTGATGACCATGAAGGAGAAGAGCATTGTTGTAGCAAAGGAACAAATGCGAGGAGTGTTTCTTTTTTGCCAAGAAGCCAAGAGAAGATAGGAGATTCGGCTAAAGTTGTGATAAAACAAGACATGAAGGGAGGAGAGCATAAATATGAGTTTAACAACAATAAATGTGAGAAAACAGAGAAGGTAAGGGTGGTGGATGATGAAATTGGCGACAAACATGAGCTGTATGAAGTCCTAAGGATGCCATCTAGATGTGTATTTTTCAAGATATAGTATTTATATTCCATCACGCATCCATTGACTGCTGATTACATCTAATATACTTTTTTTAACATATATTGCCAAATCAAATCATCATTCAATGTTTGCTGCACAACACGTCAGTAAAATTTGCTATGTACAAAATGACACCAACCCCAATCAACCCCTCCCCTGGTAACCCCCAATTTCATTCCTTCATCATTCAAGGTCTTCATTTCATTCCTTCCCCGAGAGTTTGAAGTATTGTTCTCAATGATTTCTCTACAATTCCAAAAATCTAAGAAAAGTTTGCTTGCAATGATCCTGTGCGATTTGTATCTAATACAAAAGTATACAAGGTCACAAAGTATATGAAATAATATTTGCTTAGATGCTGATGTTAATTCTGCCTGAGTTTATTAATCATATGGTATCTTGAGATGTCCATCCTTTCTTCTCTAACTCTTGTCTCAGTGCCTGTCAGCAACCAAGATTTTTAATCACAAAAATATTTAGTAAGGGATTTGCATCCTCTGGAGTAAATACTCTCTTTATTGTACATAAAAAATATTCTTTATCTCTACCAATTAAAAAATATCAATGTATTTCTGATCATAGTCAACCAAATTTACCTTCAGTTAAAATAAGTGACTAATTTAGAATAAAGTTAAAACATTTCAGACTCAAATTTAGTGAATCTACTTAAGTATAAAATGTTTGACATGACATGAAGGAAGGGGAGTATAACCCTGGAACCAAGAATTTCTTTATCTAACTATAAAGAAAGCACATATTAATTATGAAATTATACCTTTATTGTATAAAGGATCATGGCTTCTCCACCTACCTCCCCTCCTCCTCCTCCTCCTCCTCCTTCTCCTCCTCCTCCTCCTCCTCCTGCTCCTTCCAACGAATCAGCTTCGTCGTCTGCCGTGAAGCGGACACGCAAAGCCTCACATCTACGATCGTTGTCTACTAGACCACCTGGTGCTGAGAGACCAGTGGTCCATGTTGATCCTGCTACCGACAAGACCGACGGTCCCCACAGGAAGAAATTAAGAACATATTTGGGGATTGTGGTGCGTGATAAGGTGGACGTCACCTACGAGAATTGGAAGGATGTCCCTACTGCTCAGAAGGACCTGATTTGGGAGGACATTCAGGTATTTTTCTTTTCTTATTTGATTTTGTTTAATTAATAGCAAAAAAATACATTATTGTAACAAATAAACCTTATTGATGTTGTCAGGCGGAATTTGAAATCCTAGAGGCTTCTGACAGTAGGATGAAAAAGAAGTTATTTCAGACCGTGGGCAAGAGAAGGAGGAAGTTTAAATCAGACCTCACGAGGAAATGGGCCCTTGCAGTCGATCAGGACAGTGTGGAGGACACTGTCTGTGAGAAAAACGGCATCAGCAAGGAAAAATGGGCCCAGTTTTGCCAGACTCGCAGAGACCCTTCTTCGGAGGTATGTTCCATGCCATTTAAGTTTTTTTCAAAAAACATTAACTTGTTATACTTCATTCTAGCAATTTGCAAGATTATTGTTTTATTTTTACAGGATGTGCGCAAAAAGGCACAAGCCATCCAGAAGTAGAACACTGCCCCCACGTTTTCTCTCATGGGGGTTATGACTATTTGGAGCAAAAGCTCCTGGCTGAGAAGACGAAGAAGAAGCTGGAGGAAGCTGCACAGCCAGGAAGCGTTGATGGCGTCATCGACCCTCCATCCTCGGTCAGACGCCACGTGAAGTGGAAGATGGCCCGCACGAAGAAAACAGGGGAGATGACGACTGAGGCCGTAAAGGAAATCGCTGAGAAGATCGTAAGTCATTTTCAACTAACCATTAGAATTATATTTCAATATTTTGTGAATGTTATGTACAACTTTGTGTTTTCTGTGCAGGATTCCTTTGAGGAGCAGGCAAAATAGGGATCCTTCGTCCCCCATGGACGTCAGGATGTTCTCACTGCTGCTATTGGACGTCCAGAGCACCCTGGACGTGTTTGTGTTGCTGGGGCCGGTGTCACCATCAAGCAATACTTTAGATCGGCTCCACGGATGTCCCACAGCTCTTCCTCCCTGCCTCCTGAAGAATTGCAGCAGCTGACCCAGCAAATCAGGGACCAGCTAGAGGAGTCCATCACAGAAAAAGTGACGCGGCAGCTCATGGCATCCTTCAGCCTGGTGCAGTCCCAGATGCAATCTCAGGGACTTGCACTGCCTCCCGAGCCTTTGGTTGGTCCCTCTGGTCCTCAAGTAAGCACAAAGGGGAGTTGTGTTGATCCCTTAGGAAACGATCCTGAGACGGCTGACTCCGATAGGTGCGACTTGTACATCGAAGCAGATCCTGCCCGCCTGGTTACCCTGGGGAGAGTTTATGAGGGATCCACTGTTGTTCATAACACTCCTTTGTTGCTTAGCCAAGTAAAGATGGGTGTGGAGGAGGTTACAGATGCAGATTTCCAGTTCCTGTACCCACTGATGAGGTTTCCTTAGTGGGGCAGGCACTTCACACCTTCCTTGCTTGGCTGACACATCTGGTCAAGTCTTTATCACAACAGGTACTTTACTCTTACTATATGTTTCTTCTTTTTAAATTAATTCATTTAGCGTGCCTCAAATTAGGTCATTTAACTTTGTTTCATGAACAGGTAGTTGTGTCTCTGGCAAAACCACCTACAAAGCCCGATCTGGAGGTTGATGATCCGCTTTATCTGATGACATTGACCATCACAGAGCTTTTCGTGAGGCCTTATCAGGTTACATGGGATACCACCGTGTTTAGGGACTTTAATCCATATTTCCCGCTCTACATAAAGCACGAAGACCTCTTCGAAATTGCACACGGTGGTCAATGTCTCAGCATATCAGTGTTACAGTTGTGGATTCTGTAAGTCATTTTATATTACTTTTAATTACCTAAGTTATTGCTTTCAATTCATAAATATTTAACTTTGACTTAACATAAACAGGTATCTCACTGAAACAAGTATGCGAGCAGGGAATTCTAATATCTATGGATTCCTCGAGCCACAGTCCATTCAGAGGTCTGGGCAATTGCAGTTTGAGTCTGAAAGTTACATAAAGAGTTGGATGCAGAGTTCAAAACGCGAAGTCTATCTTGGAGCCTACCTAAATGGGTATGTCACACAAAATAACTGAATTTAATTAATGTTTACTAATATACTAACTCATATTCGTCTCCACTGCAACGGACACTGGCAGATGGTGGTCATCCTACCCAAGGAATACCTAGTTGTCTAGTTTTGTTCATTGCATAACAGGCCAGACAACTACCTTAAGGGGAGTATTAACATGTTAGTGTTCTTTTCAATACATTTGCATTGAAATACCTCAACAACACCAGTTTTTAATTGTTACTCATCTGGAACAGTGCTTTAAAAGGTCTTGATGATGCTCCACAGCCTAAATCAAAGGCTCCTACTAGGTGGATTGTCGTCAAGGTACGTCATTTTCATAAAACTTCCACTTATATATATTTCTTATTTGTCTGTACACTAATTGTTTAATTAATATCCAAATTTCATTATGTATTTAGTGTAATAGACAAAAAGGAAGTACTGAGTGCGGCTACTATGTCATGCACTGGATGTCCACCATCATTTTAGGAAGTTTTAGGAATAACTGGGAAGCGGTACGTTTATTTCAAACAAATTCGATTTTTTTATAATTTGTATTACATTATTAACTTATTATCATTTATTTCATCATGCAGTATTTTAACGATCCTAGACCATTGGACCCAGAGAGATTAAAGGCATTGTGGATCCAGTGGGCACAGTATTATCTCCGAGTTAGAGATCAGACTTAGGGCATAGGGACATTAAGTTTAGCTTAGTTTACTTTGGTTTAACATTTTTTATATTTCCTATGTAATTTGAACATTGAATTCATTTGTTGATTGTTATTTATGATAAATCAATTATTCAATGTTTATTATGATTAAAATTACTTCAAAGCAGAATAAAATGTTTATTTGCTTTGAATTGGGTCTGAAATTGCATTTTACAGGTACAACTTTGGGTTTATTGTAAAAACAGAAAGTTTATATATAAAAAAAACTTCAAAATAACATCGGTTATTAACAAAAACCGATGTTAATACAGTAAACAACATCGGTTATTTACAAAAACCGATGTCAACATGAACCTTAACATTAGTTATGTAAATAACCGATGTTAATATTCAAACGTTAACATCGGTTAATTATACATAACCGATGTTAACCTTTGTACTTTAACATCGGTTATTTATAAATAACCGATGTTAAAGTACAAAGGTTAACATCGGTTATGTATAAATAACCGATGTTATATACAAAGACTACAACAAAAGAAGTGTATGCATCATGAACGTTGACATCGGTTTTCTAGTGAAACCGATGTTAATGAAATATATTAACATCTGTTTTGCGACAAAACCGATGTTAAGATATTACATTAACATCAGTTTTGCTTCAAAACCAATGTGAATATGTAACATTAACATCGGTTTTACTAGAAAACCGATGTCAAGGTTCATCATGCATACACTTATGTTGCTATAGTTCTTTGTGTATAACATCGCTTATGTAGGAAACCGATGTTATCGTTTTTATGTTAACATCAGTTTTGGAAAACCGATGTTAACAATAATTCATTCAACATTGTTATTTTCAACATCAGTTTTACAACCGATGTAGAAAGCCGTAAATAACCGATGTTGAAAGTGTATTTTGTAATAGTGGTGGCTTCACCTGTTGGTGTATTTTGTGTTCATGAAATGATTACTTTTGTTATTCAAATTTATTGTCTTGAAATGGATTCACTCGGCTTTAATACGTATACCTTGTTTGCTTGCTTGGATAACTGGAATTGTAATCCTTAGGTATATTGCCTTGTATCTCCTAACAAAGAACAGAAAGAATGATAGTTCATTTGGAATGATTAGTTGTGAGTTGTTGTATATTCAATGATCACTTAGCTTTTCTTATGTGATGACTTAGTTGATATGCAATAGATGGTATAATGAATTCTTAGTTCTATGGTTAATACATTTTTACTGTAACAGGGAAATATATGTGTTGTAATTTCGAATGAATACATATGTGTTGTAACTACTTAATTGATATGCATTTTTGTATAAAATATTGACCTATTGAAGGAATGCATTCAAAGACGATTATTATCGAATAACCATCATTGAATATGGTATCATTTCTACAATGGTGTATACTTAAAAATCATCTTAGAATGATCTCATTCAAAGACAATTTTTACGTAAACACCGTCGTAGAAATGATACCATTCAAAGTCGGGTTTTATAACAAACATCGTGGGTTAATGGTACTATATTAAGACAGTGTTTACCTTAAAACCGACATAGAATGGTCAACAAACAAAGACAATGTTTACCAGAAAACCATCGTAGAAATGATACCATTCAAAGTCGGGTTTTATGAGAAACATCGTCATTGAATGATACCATATTACGACTGTGTTTATCACAAAACCGACTTAGAATGGTCAACAAACAAAGACGGTGGTTTACGACTGTCGTTGAAAGTCTTTGCTTTTAACGACGGTGGCTTCGAAGACAGTGTAGAACCGACATAGAATGTTGCTAGTAACCTATGTAGAAGGCATTTTCTACACTAGTGCCAACTACTTCTATTCCTATATCAAGCTTTACCAAAACTTGCCTTTCTCTAATACTCAAGAGGTAGTCGAGAAAGCCATTGAAAATTATGATGTTGGTTCTATGGAACAACAATCTAATTAGGAAATAGAGAACAAGGTATTGACCATTAATTGAAAAACAATTTAGATCATGGGACTGGAGTTTTAGTAAAAAAAAACAAAAAAAAAAGCATTTGAATGGAAATTGTACATCTAGAGTTAGTGAAGTATATTGAAGCCACTTGATTAACTTAAAGAACAGTCTATTATAATAGTTATCTCTAAACCAACCATTCATCATGGATGTTTTAATTTTTTGGAACAAAAGGATTTTGAAAGTACTTATATTTCTACTATATGACTCTAACATACAAATTATGTTCTAAAGCTATTGGAGCCATTAAACATACTACAAATAAATTTGTCATAGCTAGGATAAGAGAATGTTGCTAAGATTAGCCTTTTATTTTAAAATGGTATAGGAATTCACGTGTTTATTATTTGTTTTCTTATCTCTTGCAATGTTGAAATCATCTTTTGCACTATGTTTAACAATACCCTCTATAGTGGTTATAAAAAAAAATAATACCTCTATGGTGATTGGAATTGCAGTTGTTCTAAAATTAAATATTATTTTAAATTGATACTTTTGTTGTTAATTATTAATTACAAAATATAAAATTTTTAAAAATTCTCTATTATTGTCCTATAATATTTTGAGAAGATAAAAAATAATATTTAAATAAAATTCAATAATTTCAAATTTTCTTGGAAATTTCCTAGATATATAGATATTTAATAAATAAATCAAACACAACCATCAACTATAGAGGACCCAATGATAAAAATCCAAATAAAGAAATCATGTGAATGTTAATGAGAGAGATTACAAAAATAATTCGCGGCATAAGACTTTCTTAGAAAGTAATTTCACTTCTTCGGACTTTCGGAATTACAACCTCTCTCTTGGCTCATAATAAGATCATTTTAATTTTCTTTAATGTTTTAATAAATATAAGTATATTTTTCAAATTGTTTCATAGGTAGAAGTGATTGATTTAGTCTCATCTAATCTATTATTTAAAAAATTATAAATACAAGTAGATTTTTCAAATTATTTCATTATGATAAAAGTAATTATTTTGTCTCATATAATCTATTATTTATTCTTTAAATAAAATAATTATACACATAAATTCTTTTTAAATATGCATAGAGACAATGTTCGCGACCATGCACACGTAACCTATTAGTTTTAGTTAAAAGCAACTTAAATTAGTCTGCTTATATATTTAGAGACACTCAAATTTTAGTGAAAAGCAAATTAAATTTAAAATTTTGATTAAAAAAGTTAAAAATTTAAACTACTATATAAAAAAGTATTTTAAAATGCTTGCTTAAAAAATATAAATATATTTGCTCTTTAAATTTTATTTTATTTTTTAATTAAAATTTTATTTCACGTTTGTTATTTTTATTATATATTTTTTTATAATTATTATGATTCTTTCTATATGATTGTTTGTCATGGTATTATTTCTTTTAAAAAATATGTTGATAACAAGTTGTAACTTATTTTGTTTTAAAACTTTAAGTTGTCATAAGTTAAATATATTTAAGGCTTAAAGTTTCCACTCTTAATAACAAACTTTGAGGTGCACCATGTCATAAATATCATAAGAATATGAAACTTGTAAATGACATGTTAATAGTGATTATTAATTGAGTAACCAACAAGTAATTAGTACATGTGGTCCTGGATCTCTTTGGATAAGATCTTGAGTTTTGAATCTTTTGAATGAAAAAATGTGATTGGAAGGAAAAACCTCATTAAACATGGTTAGAATTCCCAATCAAAATTAATCATAAAAAAATTGGTGATACTCCACATTAATATTATGGTATAAAAAAAAGAAATTTTACTACCAATATACATCACTAATCATTTTGATATAAGTAACCATTTACCAAAGAAAAAAAATAAGTAGAGACACAAGGAAACAATTGAACCCCAAATTATTTATTTTTTTAACTAGATGCAAACCCAAAAACTTGAATCCACACTTTTTGATCTATTCCAAACACTAAAAAAAAGACTTGCTTAATATTTGAAATTTTAAATGATACATGTATAGTACTCCAACATACCGTTGAATGATACAAATTAATTTATATATTAAATTATTTTAATCATATTAAATTTTGTGTATTTTAAAAGAATAAAAATACCCTGACATCGCCGGATTGAAACACTAGTTGTCAAACATAACAATCATTTTACGATTGCAAACGCCTGAGAGAGAAAGAAGCATCTGATAATTGATAGTTGCAAAGATTGTACGTAAATATATCAGAAAATCTACCAATCTAACAATAATAGAAGACTGATCTGCTATATAGAAGCATGATCTTGTTTATATATAAAAACATAAAAGTGATAAATTAGGAAATCCTAAAATTGATATGGTAAAACTCAAAAATATTTTATTTCTTGCCAACTGTAACTGATTCAAGTGGATCGATTCTTCTTGCATACATGTCCAAACTTCCACTTCTTCCCACAAATGTAACAGAAGTTGCATCCACACCTAGAAAAGACAAAATTGGAGTTATACACAATCACTTTCCATATTTTCATTATTATGATGCAACAAATGAAAAACAACAGTGAATTCTCCATTCCCTCTCAGTAACAAAATATTATTTTATCTTAAATATAAACAAATCTTTCAATGACCAATATTTTATTTATTGAGATTAACTTCAAAATATTCTTCATTTAATAATAAAATTAAAGACTTTTCATTATTATGACTGGTACAAAATAGGCCCGTGCATGGACTAGACTTAGAAGTTACATGTATGTATAGTTTTTTTTATGTAACTGTAATTTGAAGTTAGAATAAAATGGTGTGGTGATTTCTGATAGTCGATAATAAAAATGTTCAAAAAAGTGAACTTCAAATGAGATTGTTCCTATTATAATGACCAGTTGTCGTGTCTCTATCTTTTTTTTAAAAAAAATAAACAGAAAAAAAATTAATTAAAGAAAATAGTGATAAAAATTTTTTTAGGAAAAATAGAAACAATTATATTTTGAAAGTTTATGAAAAAAATAAAAACAATTAAATATATTAAAAGATAATTTAGGAATAAAAAATATGTACACAAAAAGAGAATAATTATGTTTATTAAAAGTTATAAATAATAATCCCATTATAATAATTATAGATAATATTCTCATAATAATAGATACAAGTTATAATAGAACAAATGAAACACAATAGTACATAGAATGCAAGTGCAAGTGAAAAGCCATGAAAATGCAATGATACATAACACAACCAACAAGTCATGTGCTCACATCCATAGCATCTCTGGACAACCATAGTGCACCGGGACATTTCGCCCATTTTATCTTTTTGGCCAAATTGAAAAACTTGTCATCCAATTAGTTTACATCTTTGTTCCCTTTCGACCTTAGGATATCCAACTAGTTTCCAATAAACCCTACATAGTGCGCAAAATAGCCTGTAACCCTACAATCTGTTTCCGAGACTAATATCTTTAAATATACTTTTAAGAATGATATTTTTTAAAATTAATTTTTTATAAAAAAAATATTTATAATGTAATATTCTTTAAAAAATCTTGAATGCATGTCCCCTATCAAACTTTCTTTCATAGGGATGAATATAATAGCTAGAACTTCATGCATATTGCTACGCTAGCTTCTAACTATTCTGCCATATGTTGCAAATGTTATTGTACAGTTAATTAAACTAAAGAAATTGAACTCAACATAGAATAGCCTTCCATTATGGCATGGGTATATTGTAGTATTGTTCCTCTAGTTCTAGTTGTTTTGGTAGATTCCACGCTTGCTCCATTTAATTAAGTTTTTTGTAACCCTTACGAGGTGAGTTCCCAAGATCTTAAAGAATACATTGATGGAAGGAAGTGTTTCCTAATTAAATTCTAGTAGAGTAATTGCTTAGCAAATATACACCATGCTTCGTTTTCAAGACTTCTAATCTAACTTTTGTCAAGCATTAAGGGTGAGTTAAGGAAGAGGAAATAGTACAATTCCTTACAATGAGAAACTGACCAGATAATAGTGCTTAAGGTGTGTATTGGTATTTTTTTATCAGTAAAAATAGAAAATGGTATCAATAGATATTGGTATGTTTAGATGCTTTGTTATATGCTGATTTTATTTTCAAAACAAGAATCTGGTTTTCCTGCAAAGGCTAGCCTGCATGTATGTTGTTGCCAAACAAAGGGTTTGTATATGTTGCTTTTATGTCTTTACCACTTAACCCACACATACAAATTGTTTTCAATTGCATCAAATGAAATCAGAAACTTAAGAAGTCAGGAAATAGTATTGGAAGTTATCTAAGAGGTTCTAAAACTTTACATTGTCGATGCCTTTGCTATGTGCACAAAGCATTTAATTAGAAACTTTTTATTTAGTTTCGTTTCATTAAAGAAGATGTGCAGAAAAATTAGAGCCTAATACCTTTAAAATACTTTAAATTTCATGATTCTCATCACCCCATTGTCAAAGGTGACAACTATTCAATACGATCATATTGCATTAGCCTAAGAAAGAAATTAACAAGCATTTGATATGAACACAGATTTTACTTGTCTATATCAGAGAACCTACCCATCTGAAAACAAGCATTTGATATGCCTATTGACAAACACAAAGCACCTTAGAAACTTTTTAATCTTTTTACGTTTCTTTTCATTGAAGAAGATGTGTAGAAAAAAAATAGTGCCTAATAATACCTATACAATACTTCAAATCTCTACACCCCATTGTCATGTGACCACATTACATCCAACTAAGAGAGAAACACTACTAGAAAATAGCCTTTTTACATCGGTTCTGTGACCCATTCTACATCGGTTATGACACGTCATCGTAGCAGACGATGTTGAAAGTCTCGCGTCGTTCAACATCGGTCATTTGACCGATGTAGAAAGTAAGACATTCTACATCCGTTATTAGCAAAAACCGATGTAGAAAGTAAGATACTCTACATCAGTTATTAGCGCAGAACCGATGTAGAATGTCAATTTTTGTTAACCATTCTACATCGGTTGTTCCTAGAACCGATGTAGAATGTCTTACTTTCTACATCGTGTTCTACCAAAACCGTAGTAGTATTATGTACCCTTCTACATCGGTTGTTATGATAACCGATGTAGAATAACTGCTATTCTATGTCTTTGGGAACCATAGTAGTATCCTATACTATTCTACATCGGTTGTTTCGATAACCGATGTAGAATGGCACTTTTCTACGTCGTTTGTGGCTCTTAAACGATGTTGAATATTTATTTTCTACATCGTTTTGTCATCAACCGATGTAGAAGGATTAATTTTTTTTTGTTTTTTTTGTTCAATATTAGCAGTAACTATATTTCATGTCTCATATGAGACTTAATTCAGCAATGAAATTGTACTACCCCAATCAAAATTCTACAATGAAATCAATATACTATAAAAAAATTATGCCATACAAGTGATGTACCTGTTGTGGAAGCAAATCTTAACTATATAGGCCTAAATTAGTTATCCAAAATGGAAGTAATGTACCTCTTGTTGTGCAACACAAAGCATATAAAAGCAATGATAATTTCTCTCAGGATCAGAAACTTGACAGATACGAGATTGTTCGAGCAAATATGTTCTGATAGTAGCTCCTGAGTTTGATCAAACTGAATCTCCAAAAACTTACCAAAACGACTGAAATTATACTATGTAAGCTTAGGACAGACTTTAAACCAAATAAGATAAGGAAGGGTGTGGTGGAAATTGCAAAGATGGAGAAAAGATGACCTTACTGAACAATAAATTCAATACCTTGAATTGTTGTTCCTAACAATCTTTGCATTTCGAAATGCTTCTAAAACATGATTGTACTGCAAAAGTGTGAATAACAAGTAGAATGAATAATAACATACAAAATTATATTTCTCAGGCATCTATGATTGTTTGTTTCCAGTTTTTAGAAACAAAACGTTAAACTATTTACTTAGTGTATACTTGTGCTTGTTTTAAGTTTTAGTTCCTATACAAAAAAATTGTAAGTTTTCCTTCCTATAAATTTTTTTATAGTGGTTTATCACCACTAGAAAGTTTTTGTGGTGATTTTATGCCGCAAGAAAGTTTTTTCTGATGTTAATGATATGGATCAAAATTTAATTTTTATGCATATATAAAAATTACCATACTATCACCATCTCACTAATTATTATAAGTCAACACGATTATGTAGGGACAACTCAAACCCGAAGGGTTAAAAGATCCACTTGGCCTTTCATCACCAAATGACATTACTTTGCCTTTTGATTGATGGCAAAGGCATGAAGGGTTGGCCCTTATAGTGTTGAAAATAAATGTTTTAGAGCAAGTTGGCATTTTATTAAATTTGTTTTAGAGCAAGTTGACCCTTGTTTGGGTTGGCCCTTATAGGGTTGCCTTTTGACATTACGTTGGTAAATTTGTTTTAGAGCAAGTTGACATTTTATTAAATTATTAAATAAATGTTTATAAACATTGAATTTTGTCAACGTACCAGTGTTGAAAACTTTATATGGGTAAATGGTATTTATTTATAAAACTTTATATAATTTAATTTTTTTTTGGCGATTTAATGTACTGTTTTATTGTGAAATCTATTTTCTTAACACAAATATTGGCTATTGGTTTTCAAGGTAATAAGATTGCATTTTTAGATTGGTTAGATTTGGATTCAACATAAAGTTTGAACATGAAGGTTTATAGCAGAAATTCTTTACAAGATATTTTCAACTATTTTTTTTATGTAGTAAAATAAAGTTTTGCATACTATTCAAACCCTCCCGTACTCGTGTAAAGTAGCTTGCTTTGCAACCTTTTTGTTTAGTTAACTTTTTTCTCTTTTAAATTGTTGCTAAATAATTGAAGTTGTTATTCTATAAAAAATACAATACTGGAATTGGATTCTCTGCAGTTCAAATAAAACTGCGGTACAATGCAATTCAAATTCATTATTCATACTTGTAGATTTGTAGTTATATTTTTTTCTTCACTCCAATTTAATTATTTATGGCTTATATGTTCAAATAAAATTGCAGTACAATATGCGGTACATATTGGTGATGCTTGGACATGTGATCTTTCTTGTTTTCCTTAAATTATCCGAAGTCTACATCCTAGATTTGTTATGTTGTTTACATAGGATTATGCAAGGAAAGAGCTTGTTTACATAGGATTATCTAAAGAACTTCGATTGACTGCATGTGAAAAGAATGTGATACTAGCAAATCAATGTATATGAAAGTGAGGGAGAAGTTTTAGTTCACTCGGCTAAGATAAAAACAAATAGTATAAAATAGAAATAAAAAATTACATGTACACTCACCAGTGCTGGTGGATGGAGAATGACAAAAGGATTAAACTATATATAACTTACAATGTGGCAATCCTATACATACACAAAAGTGAATGTGGGTGGCAACATTAAATTAATAACTAAATTAGGGAGCAGAAGAGGGACACGTTGAGAAATAGAGGATTGTGCAAATATGGTGATGGAAAAGTGGAAATAAATCTAAACAGAATGTGGGCAGATTTAAAGATTATGAAGGGATATCTTTGGTGGTCCAATGGTGGTCTGGCTGCTGCTCCCCACTCTGGCATTGTGGGAGAACACATTATTCACTGCCTAACCCTTCCCCTACTGCATCACTTCAACTTTTGACTCCCCGCTCACTATAAGGGCCAACCCTTCATGCCTTTCCATTATCACTTTCCAATACTTGTTCTATTTTTATTTTTTTTGGCCCCTACTATGTTGTATGGGGATTCAAACAGGAAACAGGTTCATGTGGCCAATACTAATAGTCATTAACTTCATACAATTGTGAAAACAAAAAGCAACTGTATCAGGAATAAATTGATTGGGTTGGTTATCAGTAAAAAGGTTTCACAAGTTACTTTTTCTCAAAGGATCTTTGTATGTACTTGACTTTTAATGGTATTATAGATAAGTAATTTGCAACTTCAAAATGATTCTGGCAGATTCTCTAAAAGGAATTTTAAAATAGCAAGAAAGTGTATAGATTACAACATCAAACACAAGTACAAAACCAACCTCAATAAACTAAAACAATAGAACCAATACTAAACCAGAGAATCAATTCTTTGTGCATGTTCCCCGTTTTAGTTTTGAGTATCAGAGGTAGGGACTGAACTGTTATTTTAAAGAAAGGTAACAGAAGTTTCCTTTTCAACAATGACATCTTTATTAATTATTGTCTAAAATATGGAAATGTAATATCTCCCCCCAACAAGCCAAAACATGATCAGAAAATCTTTGATCGTTGATAGTCATTCATTCCACACATTTTGAAGACAGCCAACATAGTACACATTTATTCCCCTACATGTCATGACATTATTCAAGTTCAATCCAGCTTGTCGCAACGTGCCCTTCGCCGGCGAGCGAGGACGAGGCTCATGGGTGCGCTTTCCAAAGGAGAAAAGATGCGCGGAGTCGCCACCAACGTTTATTCGTGGAAAACGTCGGAAAAAACGAAGGAAACCGGTCAAAATGAAAATTCTAAGTTCGGGAGTTGTATTTACGCTTGAGGAAGGTATTAGCACCTCTTACGTTTGTCTCGAAAGACAACAGCCTATTTTTCAGAATTTGTGGAAATTGTGTTATCTTAACTTTTAGTTCTTTTTATTTTTTGAGGTCGACAAAAGCGGGGCTTTTGCTCCTACGTACCCTCCTTTGGAGAGGAAATCAGACCTACGTAGTTCTTCCTATGCGTGAATCAAGTGATTCTTTTTACTTGAAAGGTGATCATTTTAAGGCGTTGGACCTTGAAAATTATCCATTTTACATGGTAAGAAACTGAAATGATAAACTTCCAAAATCCTATTTTTGTGGACGAGCTTGACTAGGCGAATTGATTTTAGCCTTAGTTTCACTTTAGTTATTAGTCAATTCAATTTAAGAATGAGAAATCCCAAAGAGAAAACGTCCGATTGATCTTTCGCTTTTATTTTACTAAAAGGTATTTTTTGATTATTATATTATTATTTTACCTCTTTTTTGATTTCCAACGTGGTTACGGCACGACCGAACGGTCAGAATTCATTTTAACCAAAATTAACGGATGATACAATTCAAACGATCGGTGGAAATTTATTTTATTTTTAGATTAAGCGAGAAATGACTTAAATAAATGGCTTAAACACGTCAAAAGGGGGTATAAAAAGCAAATGAAAACGAAAATAAAAATACATGAAACAAGATGTGGACCACCACGGGTACATAGAATGAATTAAAAAGCTTGGTTTGAGGTACTTACTCGTTGAAGACTGAAGAAAACGAAGAACGAACGATGAATCTTGAAGAACGGTCGAGAATCTTCGCGTAATTACTCACGGAAACGTTACGGAAACGTTACGGAAGCGCCTCGGCTTGGATTTTCTTCACGAAATTAATTTTCCCCAGCTATTTCGAGAGAGAGAGAAGTGCCTAAGGGGCTGAACCCTTTTCTTCTTCACTTCTCCCCCTATTTATAGCAAAATAGGGGAGAAGCTTGCTGCCCAGCTCGCCCAGGCGAGCAAGGTTGCTTCCTCCAGAAGCAACAGCCTTCTGGAGGAATCTTCTGGAGGGCCCAAGTGGGCCTGGTTGCTATTTGCACCCCCCCTCTTTACTAAATGCACCCCCCTTTCTATTTTTTTGTAATTCTTTTTCCGCAACGTTACGAAACTTTATGAATTTCGTAACGATACTTCTTTTCCTTCTGCAAGGTTACGAATCCTTACGGATTATGTATTTACTCTTTTTTAGCTTTCGAAGGAGTTACGAAAACTCACGGATTGCGCAAAAACACCTCTTTTCGATTTCCGCCACATTACGGAATTTCACGGATCGCGCAAGCCTGCTTCCTTTTGATTTTTGAGACATCTCGGGACTTCATTTATTGCATGTCATCAAGTAATAATCCCCGGACGAAATCAGGGTATGACAGTTGCCCCTCTTTACTTACCTCTCATCGGAGATAAGAGGAAAGCAAAGATAGGACACTGATTTCGTCCGTCCTGCCCTTTCCGTGATGACGACTCTCGTCTCTACTCCCTCCTTTTTTTCTTCTGCACAAACAAAATACAAACAACAACAAGAACAACGAACATAATATACATATACACATATTCGGCGAAGAAACCGATCCGGAAAACAATAGAATAACGTGTTTCCCAGTCACCAGAGACTTCGCGCTTGATAAGGGAGGACACATGAACAGCGTTAGGCAATAACATTCATGGGGCTCCGCAAAAGGAGAGAATGGAGGATTGCCTTGAGGGTCCTCACTTAGGCAATCATGAAACTCAGCTCCAAACTCGAAAATGGAGAACACATGAACAGCCCTACGCAATAACATTCATGTGGCTCCGAAAAAGGGTGAGAATGGAGGATTGCCTTGAGGGTCCTCACTTAGGCAATCATGAAACTCAGCTCCAAACTCGAAAATGGAGAACACATGAACAGCCCTAAGCAATAGCATTCATGTGGCTCCGAAAAAGGGTGAGAATGGAGGATTGCCTTGAGGGTCCTCACTTAGGCAATCATGAAACTCAGCTCCAAACTCGAAAATGGAGGACACATGAACAGCGCTAGACAATAACATTCATGTGGCTCCGAAAAAGGGTGAGAATGGAGGATTGCCTTGAGGGTCCTCACTTAGGCAATCATGAAACTCAGCTCCAAACTCGAAAATGGAGAACACATGAACAGCGCTAGGCAATAGCATTCATGTGGCTCCGAAAAAGGGTGTTGGCGGGACCGAACGGTCCACCGGGTGTTTCCACCTAAAAGGATAACATGCTTTTTGCAAAGAAAAATAAATCATTCGCGAGAGCACCACATCTTAGAGAAACAATATACTTGTGCCAAGGGTAATCTTCCTTGTAACCGAGAACGAAGGGTAGGATGTCAACTTCTAGCTTTCAAATGAACACGCGGGGGAAACATGGGGCTAAGCTGAAAATAAATCACTCATAGTGTATAAAACTCACAAGGCAGGTGTCTTATCCTATTCCCAAACCATAACTGCACCATGACTCTATTTTGCACGCGACTTCCTATCGAATCATAGATCAAACGTACGATCACAGACCAATAGGATTTTCTCGAGGTCAGCGTTTTTGGAGAGGAAGCTGGGTGTTTCGGTCTTTTCCTCTTTGTTCATGATTCTGAGTGGCAATCTGACTTTGAAGAATTTTTGTCTTCTTTCTTTCATTGATCGAGAATTGCTTCTTTTCCCTTTTCACTTCTTTTCGACCTTTGATCGGGAATCCTTCTTTCTTCTATTCTTTTCTCGATTTTCATCTTTTTCTTTTTCTTTCTTTCCATTTCTTCCTTCTTTTTTTCTTCTCCTTCCCCATCCCTTTCTTTGGGAAATTGGGTTTTAGCATTCTATTCGCTCTCCTTTGAGGAGATTCCGCTGTCCTTTGCTTCGGGGGAAAGAATGAGGATTCCCTTTTTTACAGGCCAAGGTTCAAAAAGGTCTAAGGTTGTGTTTCAGTGGGGTCTTTTATCGTGGGAACCCAATCTTGATATCTAGGGCGAAACAAATTTGGGAGTCAAGGTATCGCTCTCGGCTTGAACTTCCCTATCGCTCCATAAGGCACGCGTGACAATGATGATTTGAAAACAACGTGCAAAATTAGTCATGGCTACAGCCAGGTGGGCACTCAAGCATCCCTTTCATGGCATTGTGATACTACGGTTGGGAATTTACACAGACAGACCCAACGTTTCCAAGTTATGTTCTTTCATCAGTTCAAGGAATTCATCCATCCTTATCTCGGTTCATTCCGGAAAATAAACTCTTAGCATCAGTCCCTTGTTTCCAGAAGATGCATTTGCTCTTTACGAATGATTTATGCTTCTTAACTATAACATGTCGACCTTCGCGGTCTTTCTTTCTCTTTACTTTTTTGTTTTATTTTTATATACGTTCACTAAAACTATACACCTGTGGTCCTTTATGAGGAAAATCTTTCTTTATACATCTATGACAAACTTTTTATGTACACGCATTAGAACTCTTCTTTTTACGTCACACGGTCTATATACAAACCCTATTTACATTCAAAGATTTTTTCCTTTTTCCCATCACACACTTATGGTTTATACAAAAGTTTCTTTATATACACTCGTTGCTCACACACACAAGAATTCCTTTTCACGCATCATTTACACACAAGAATCCTTCTATACACATTTTCCTTTTACATACATGTATAAATCAAAACCTTTTTCTTTTCTTTATGAACATGACTTTTATTCACAACGCTTCTTTCTTTTTATTAGGATTTTTGGTTCATTTTATTTTATTTTTTTAGGACGACGTTCCTAAATGAAAAACTCTACACGGTTCCGGAATCTCAACAAACACTATTGACAACAACGAAACAAATACCGACGTAACAACTCAAGCGATATGTATGTACAAAACAAAAGTCAAAACATGAAACAAACGTTAGTCCCATAGTCAAACAAAAATAAGATGATATGTAACAGAAAAAAACAAATGGAAACAAAAAGAAATATGGGTCAAGAGATCTCCCAATCATGTGGCCCCGCTCCTTCCTAAGAAATCAAGTAAATCGGTCATCTCTTCGTCCTCGCCGGCCTCATCTGCCTCGTCGGGAGCCTCTGCTGGTGCCCCTGCTGGTGCCTCTCCTGCCTGGGCCTCAGGCCAATCTCCAGGCCACGCGACCTCTGCCCTGAACTGGTCCGGAGTAGGGCATGGAAAAGAAGTAAAGCCCTGGCTCTGCAGGCTGAGACTCATCTGATAAAGACACTCATGGGTCTGCACATGTGACTGGTGGTTGGCCGCCTACTGGCGAACCAAATGCCGCAAATACTGCTCCGTATCAAACAATCCGGCTGGACCAGCCTGATGAGGTGGCGGCGCGTCCGTGGCCTGCGGTGCATCACCCTGGACCTGTCTCTACGTGCAGTACTTCTCAATAAAAGCTCAGGTGATGGGCGGCCGAATCACCTTGCTAGGTGTGACGGGGACGCCGAACGACTGGCAGAGTCCTATGATCAAGGCGGGAAATCCCAGGGCCCTGTTGGACTTATCCGGGTCCAGAGAGTGCCTGGTAGGCGCCATACCTGCAAATATATAGATGGCATCAGCGATTAACTGAGCCACATGAATGCTCATCTGCGTCAAGATGGCGTACACCAGCTGACACTTCGGCAGGGGGAGGTCGGAATTATGATCGCTGGGCAGGATGTTGCTGAGCAGCAAAGTCATCCATATCTGAGTCAGGGTGGTCATGTTGGTGCGCATGATCCGCACCCGTCTCCCGGCAGCAGTCCGGGCAAAATCTTGCCCCGGTATACATAGCAACTGGGCGATGGCCTCCTCATCGAACCCATCGGACCGGTTCCTCCTCTGGCCATACTCGCACTCCTGGCCCTCTTCCAGCACTAAAGGATATCCCAGGAGCTGGCCGATAGCATCTGCATCAAATGGGATCCACTGACCCCTCACCCAGGACCTCATATCACGCACGCCCTCCTCTGTTGGCCAAGCATTGACATAAAATTCGAGGACTATGTCTGGATCGAACTTGGCCATGGGGGTAACCAGTGATGCCCACCTCCGGCGAACTATCTCCTCCTGGAAATCGGTATACTCATCGTCCCTGAGCTGGACGCGTCGCTCCCGGAGAAATGACCATCCCTTGATGGCCTCGAAGCGCTGCTGGTGTTCAGCGCTCCTAAAGCGGTGGCTGTCATATTCGGGAGCAGAACTGGTTCCTTCATCCGCTTTATCCTTCCTAGATCTCTTTGAGGCAAGTTTCCTCGGGGCCATTTCCTGCGAGAACAAACATTTGGAAGTTAGTTTTATAAGATAACGCTTATCTTAACGCATAAATGTCATGCCAATCCCTCTAATTTAGACCAAACTCATATGATCCATTCATGCACACGCGCATATGTAGAAAATATCTTATTATTCATGTCAACATACAAGAACATCCAACATATTCTAATTGCCATACACCTATATACATTCTGAAAAAGGAAAAAACGCACTTTCATGCTCAAAGTGTTGCGTCAAACTTTACACCTAATTTATATCCTAAACATTTGCTGTTTACAAACTACCTATACATGCTTGAAATGTGTATCATACAAACTTTTATTGTTTCTCTCATATTTATTTATATGCATGTTGGAAAGCTAATTACATTATGCACACACTTTTGCATTCAAAAGGGACTTTCATGCCATCTATCTACACTTGAGGGGCAATTCCACATCATTTATTCATTTAGGAAAACAATTTATTCATATTTGGCGAGGAATTTTACGCCCCTTATATTTACACACATATCTACACACCATTGAAAAGCATTTCCCACGTTACTTAGGTGCAAAGTACCAATCATGGGGCAGCCCAAATTCTTACAAACAAGTCCCTATTTTCACGCTTTTCTAATTCTAAAACAAAATTTGGGTTCCTAGTCAAGAGTATGTTTTCTTGCATTGAAGCTTAAAAAGTTTGGGTTCCTAAGCTTGGGATTGCATTTGGACATCTATTTTGACTTTCCTATGCTGTCTCTACATACATAAAACAGCCCCACCATCCCAATTTTGCAAAATCATATTCATATATCATTGGGGCATTTCACCGAGCACTTGGTGGGCGCACGTTTGGACATAAATTGCAAGAGAATGGGGGCAATGTGGCATGCCCCATTGCTTCAGAATACAACATAGGCCTAAGGCCTTCTCATTCAAATCCTCAATTCAAGAAAACAAGCATAAAAACAAACCAAAACTGCCCCCACAAATACAAGCACATTCTCACAATTTGGAGCACCAAAAGATGAAGAAAATATACCAATGGGAAGCTAAAAAACATCAAGGATTGAATACTTACTTGTTGGAGTGAATTATAACACCAAAAATGCAAGCAAAAGGCAATCAAAAGTGGCTTGAGGGAGCAAGAACCGCAAGCCTTCGTAAGTCCTATCTTTTGAATGAGGGGGGGGGGGGGGGGAGTTTTTGGATGCAAAAACGTTCCCCTCCCTCGTTTTTATATTTTGAATGCAGGGGTTGCTCGCCCAAGCGAGCTAACCTGCCCCCCCCCCCCTTTTTTTTTAGGGGTGCATTAACCATGCCTCCCCCTCTTATGGGTTAGCGTTTTGCCTAACTTGAACCTACATAAGTTAGAATTAGGCGTCAATTATTTATTTAAAACAAACAATGGTAAAAGAAACTGCGAACGCAAAGGATACTGGGCTGCTCTACAGCGACGTTCTCTGCTTGTTTAGCGCCGGGAAGGGGCAACGACCGGTCGGTCGTGACCCTAGCCCCACTTGCATCCGTCCCTATGTACCTATAAGTAGGAAACAAAAATACGCGGCCAATCGTGACTGGTCATCGTCTTACTTTGGTTGATTTCTGCCATTGACTTGTCTTGACTTCTGACCGTGGCCTAAGACGATTCCGTACCTTGCTATCACAAGATATGCATGTGTGTGTGCATGTATGAATGTTTCTGATGCGATGATTTTATTTTAGTGAAGGCTGGTTAGACTCAATTTTAAATAAGCGTTTGGGGCACCCCATACACCGAGCGAAGAGGGCTCAAGCTATAACAAATCTAAAACACGAGGTTTGAAACCAAAGGGAGGACTGAAACCTCGCCTATCTTTTCCTCTTTTTAAAAGAACAAGAACAAATACAGAGGAAGGGAATCCCTGGAGGAAACCAGGAAGAACAAAAACTCAGAATTAAAAGAACATGCAACAGTCCCCTCGATTGCCCCAGATTTCAAGCGTAATATCGTTTAACTACATCGGAGTTCACGGGCGAGGGCAACTCCTCGCCATCCATGTGGGTGAGTATCAGAGCACCCCAAGAAAAAGCTCTTGTCACCATGAAAGGTCCTTCATAATTCGGGGCCCACTTGCCTCGATTATCTTTAACAACGTGGGACATCTTCTTCAGCACAAGGTCCCCCTCGTTGAACTTGCGCGGGCATACCTTCTTGTCGAATGCGTTCTTTATCCTTCGTTGATACAAACGCCCATGGCTCATGGCGGCCAAGCGCTTACCTTCAATAAGGTTAAGTTGGTCGTAGCGTGCTTGAGCCCATTCTGACTCTTCTAGGCCTGACTCCGCCATTATCCTCTGAGAAGGAACCTCTACCTCAAATGGGAGCACTGCTTCCATCCCATAAACCAAGGAATACGGCGTTCCCCCAGTAGAAGTTCGTACCGAGGTTCTGTATCCGTGTAGGGCGAAAGGCAACATCTCATGCCAATCTTTGTATGACACTGTCATCTTCTGAACAATCTTCTTAATATTTTTATTCGCAGCCTCTACAGCCCCATTCATCTTTGGCCGATAAGGGGTAGAGTTATGATGCTGGATCTTGAAGTCCTCGCACATTTCCTGCATCATCTTGTTGTTCAGATTGGTGCCATTGTCAGTAATGATCTTCCTGGGGAGTCCGTATCGACAAATCAGCTCCTTCTTTATGAATCTAACTACCACATTCCTTGTGACATTAGTATAAGAAGCTGCTTTGATCCATTTGGTGAAGTAATCAATCGCCACAAGAATGAAGCGGTGACCATTCGACGCTTTGGGTTCGATGGCTCCAATGACATCTATTCCCCACATGGAAAAGGGCCAAGGGGCGGACATAACATTTAGAGGATGTGGCGGAACATTGACATTGTCCGCGTATGCCTGACATTTATGACATTTCCTGACATGAGCGCAGCAATCGCTTTCCATGGTGAGCCAATAATAACCGGCCCTAAGGATTTTTCTGGCCATAGCATGCCCATTGGCATGTGTCCCAAAGGAACCCTCGTGGATCTCCTCAATCATGAAGTTCGCCTCTTTGGCATCTACGCATCGTAGGAGGGTCATGTCGTGGTTTCGTTTGTACAGGATGGTACCACTTACAAAGAAACCAGTAGCCAATCTCCTCAACGTCCTTTTGTCATTGTTAGAAATCCCTGGTGGGTATTCTTTGTTCTCGACATACTGCTTGATGTCGAAATACCACGGTTTCCCATCCCGCTCTTCCTCTATTGCATAACAATATGTCGGCCTGCCTTGAGATTTGAATTCGATGTACGGCAGATCCCCGTGTGGGGCAAGTTGAAACATGGATGCCAGGGTGGCTAATGCATCAGCCATTTGATTCTCTTCCCGAGGTATGTGGTGGAAGGAAATGTTGTCAAAGTACTTGGCTAACCTCAAGATGTGAGTTTGATAGGGTATCAGCTTCGAATCCCTAGTTTCCCATTCTCCTTTCAACTGGTGTATCACCAAAGCTGAGTCTCCATACACCTTGAGTAGTTTTACATCAAAATCAATGGCCGCCTGAACCCCGAAGGCGCATGCTTCGTACTCGGCCATATTGTTGGTACAATCAAAACCTAGCCTAGCCGTGAAAGGAATACACTGATCATCCGGGGATACAAGGACTGCCCCTACTCCGTGGCCCAAAGCATTAGATGCCCCATCGAAGCAAACAATCCATTTGTCTATGTCCTCGTGCGTCCGCTTCTCTTCAAACAGGGCCATGATATCTTCATCTGGGAACTCGGGGTGCATCGGCCGATAATCCTGGAGGGGTTGCTGGGCCAAATATTCTGCTAAGGCACTTCCCTTTACCGCCTTTAGGGTGACGTAAATGATATCGAATTCAGACAATAGTACCTGCCACCTAGCGATTCGTCCCGTGAGGGCTGGTTCTTCAAAGATGTATTTCACGGGATCCATTTTGGAAATAAGCCACATGGTATGGCTGAGCATGTACTGCCTAAGCCGATGTGATGCCCATACCAGAGCACAACACGTCCTTTCCAGCATTGAGTAATTCATCTCACATGCGGTAAAATTCTTACTTAGATAGTAGATGGCCTGCTCCTTTTTTCCAGAATCATCATGCTGACCCAACACGCACCCCATAGACTCGTCCAACACGGTCATGTACAGGAAAAGAGGTCTTCCTGTTACAGGTGGCATGAGCACTGGGGGATTTGCGAGACTCTGTTTGATCTTCTCAAAGGCCTCTTGGCAGTCGCTGTTCCACAGGACCGCCTGGTTCTTACGTAATAGCTTAAAAATGGGCTCATAGGTAGGGGTGAGTTGCGAGATAAATCTCGCGATATAATTCAACCTGCCTAGAAACCCCCGAACCTGCTTCTCCGTGCGTGGTTCCGGCATTTCAAGGATGGCCTTCACTTTCTCAGGATCTATCTCTATCCCTTTCTGACTTACGATAAATCCTAGCAGCTTCCCCGACTTCACCCCAAAGGTGAACTTGGTTGGGTTCAGTTTTAATTGGTATTTCCGCAGCCTTCCAAATAGCTTACGCAGATTGACAAGGTGCTCATCCTCAGTCCGAGACTTGGCAATCATGTCATCTACGTAGACCTCTATTTCCTTATGCATCATATCATGGAACAATGCCACCATGGCACGCTGATAGGTTGCCCCAGCGTTTTTCAGCCCGAAGGCCATCACTTTATAGTAGAATGTCCCCCATAGGGTGACGAAAGTGGTCTTCTCTACATCTTCGGGTGCCATCTTTATTTGATTATATCCCGAGAAACCATCCATAAATGAGAAAAGGGCGAACTTGGCCGCATTATCTACCAATATGTCAATGTGTGGCAGGGGAAAATTGTCTTTTGGACTGGCCCGGTTCAAGTCCCAGTAGTCTACACACATTCGAACCTTGCCGTCCTTTTTCGGGACTGGGACAATGTTGGCCACCCACTCCGGGTACCGTGCCACAGCTAAGAATCCTGCATCAAATTGCTTCCTTACTTCTTCTTTAATTTTTAAAGACATCTCGGGTTTCATTCTTCGTAACTTCTGCTTAATCGGGGAAGACCCAGGATTCAAAGGCAACTTATGCTGCACAATGTCGGAGTCTAAACCGGGCATGTCTTGATATGACCACGCGAAGACATCTTGATACTCTTCAAGAAGGGTTATCAAACCTTGGCGGATAGGCGCGGTCATACCGGTTCCTACCTTCACTTCTTTCTTTTCCTCCGTGGTCCCCAAGTTTACCAATTCGGTTTCTTCTTGGTGTGGCTTCATTTCACATTCTTCCTGAGCGACCAACCTCTCCAACTCTGGTGACAGGACGTCCTCTTCCTCTTCCTCGTTTAACGTTTGGCTTATATCTCGATCGAAATCGATTGTCAAACCCTCGTTGTTAGGATCCTCAAAGAATCGACCCTCATATCTATACCAAACAAGACAAAAGAAACAAAAAAACATGCAAAATGATATGAGAAAGGGTGGTACTGCAAGAACAGATGAAACAAGATCTCTTTGTTTATTTAATAAGGTAGGTTTCACAAAACAAAAGAGAAAGGAAATCTATAGGCTCTAATTACATTGAATCAGCGGTATAGACTTCTGACTGGCTTATCACGCGCCAGTTCCCCACTTGGGAATCGGGGTGGCATGGTTGCACAAAACTTGGTGGGTCTTGAGGGAACTCCTCTTCTATTGCAGCCACCTCCTCCTCGGACACCATTCCAGCGCTGGTGAAACACTGGCTAATACGGTCGGGCCATACCCTATCCGCCCGAAATCTTGACGGCACGTTCCTCCTCCCCGGCATCCCGGGTTCATACCCTAATCCATACTTGTATGGATTTCCCTTGATATCGACCACGTCGGCATTCCCGAGGCAGTCCTTGCCTAGACCCATTCCGGGCTCAAATCCGTTCCTGAGCATAACACGCGCTACCATTATGGCCGCTTTGGAGAGAGAAGGTAGCGACGGACTTGGTTCTACAGAAGCGCAGCTCACCACCTCAAAGGATTGGAAAGCCGTCTCCAATGATTCTTCCGCCGCTTCTACATACGGTGCGGAGGAGGGGCAGCTCACTAACATGTCCTCTTCACCCGACACTATCACTAAAAGTCCACCCACTGCGAACTTCAATTTCTGGTGAAGCGTTAAAGGGACCATTCCCAGGGCATGAATCCAAGGTCTTCCCAAGAGGCAGCTATAGGCGGGATTTATATCCATTACTTGAAACACCACATTGCAAGTGTGGGGGCCTATCTGAATGGGAATGTCGATTTCCCCCATCACTTCCCACCGAGTACCATCAAAGGCTCGCACCACCATCGAGCTCGATTTTAAACGTGACGCACTAAAAGGAAGCTTTTCCAAAGTGGTCTTTGGCATTACATTTAAACTTGATCCATTGTCGATAAGTACCTTTGCGACAACGTGGTCCATAAATCTCAACGACACATGTAGAGCCTTGTTGTGTCCTCTCCCCTCAACGGGAATCTCTTCTTCCGCAAACGCGATATAATTGTTGGTGGTTATATGATTAACGATGCTTTCGAAACCCTCCACTGAGATATCATGTGCCACATGGGCATCGTTAAGGACCTTCATCAACAGCGCACGATGAGGCTCGGAGTTTATGAGTAGTTCAAGCAAGGAGATCCTTGTTGGAGTTTTATTCAGTTGCTCGACTACCTTAAACTCGCTTTGTTGGATGAGGCGGAGGAACTCATGGGCCTCTTCCAAAGCCACTGTTTTTCCTTGAAGTTCCTCTTTCTTTTCGGCTCCTCTTGCCACGGGAGGATCTACTTCTTTCGAGGGGGTGGCTATGTCTGTGGGCTCTTGGACCATGGGCGCCTTCCCTTTAGAGGGCAATTCCGCCGGGTGAGGGGAAGTGAATACCCGACCACTGCGGGTTACGCCACTGAGGCCGGTGATGTTGGTTACCTTAGATGATAGGGAGTCAACTTCGGTTACAAGTCTTTCGCTGGACGCGGGAGGGGTATACTTCCACGGAATGGCCTTATTACTTTGATATACAAATGGTGTTGGCTTGGGTGCCGTCCGGGGGTATATGGGTGTGGAGCCGGTCCCTTTCCTAGTAAAACATATCACTAGAGCCTTGGGGGTTAAAGGAACCTTCTTCTCTTCCGACTGCATGCAAATTTGTGGTTCTTCCCTCCCTCCTATGGATACCTCAAGCTGCCCGCAATCCATGAGCCGCTGAAGCAATTCTTCTACCGCGGGACAGGTTTCCATGTCGTGCGACTCCCCGAGGTGAAATAAACATTTGTCCCTTTCGCCTCCACCTCGGGAGACCATGCACGCCGCTTGCAGTGATTGATAGATGAAGCGTCTAGAAGTAGCCACGTCTCCTAACCTCTTTGTCCGTGATGGCCCGTCCTCTTCGACGACGTTCACGCTAGCCCCTCCATGACTAGCTAGCGGGTTGGTTTCAACATTTGGGCCTTCCTCCTGAAACGCTAGCCAGCCGGCACTAATCAGGTGTTGCACTTTATACTTGAACGGGATGCAGGAGTCAATATTGTGTCCGGGAACTCCACTATGGTACACACACTTGGCACCCGGATCATACCACTTGGGGTAGGGTGGCTGGAGAACCTTCCCGGGTATGGCCACCACCAAGTGATTCTCCAATAATGAAGGCCATAACTCGGAATATGCCATGGGAATAGGAGGGAAGTTATCTTTCGGGTGCTGTGCATATTTATAGGTCGCGCCGGGGGCTGTATTATTAACTGGCCGGGGTGCGGCTGGAGCTGTGCGTTGGGCCGGCGCTCTTTCTGCTGCAAGTGGTCCTTTTACTTGAGTCGGGAGGGAATTCCCGGCTCGGATTAAAAAATTTGGGGGATTGGGCTGGTATGAGCTTTGGATATTTTGGGGTGCTTTCATCCATGTTGGGGCGGTGGTGACCGCGTGGGCGTCTCCTTCCTTTTTCCTCGCGCCCACTACTGGGGCTCTTCTGTTGTTGTTGGGGGCCATATTGGTAGCATATTCGAACTTGCCTTTTCGTAGCCCGGATTCAATCCTTTCTCCGGCGAAGACGAGATCCGCAAAGTTAGTTGGCATGTAGCCTATCAGCTTTTCATAGTAGAACGTGGGTAACGTATCTACCATAATTGTGATCATCTCCCTCTCCGTCATGGGCGGTACGACTTGGGCTGCGAGATCTCTCCATCTCTGGGCATATTCCTTAATGGACTCATGCTCTCGTTTAGTCATACCCTGAAGCTGGTTCCAATCGGGAGTCATGTCCGTATTGTACTGGTACTGCCTAATGAAGGCAGTTGCCAAGTCCTTCCATGATCGGATCTGGGAAGCTTCTAGATTGGTATACCATGCTATAGCTGCCCCGGCCAAGCTGTCTTGAAAGAAATGGACCAACAACTTTTCGTCCACAGAATACGCCCCCATCTTCCGGCAATACATCCGGAGATGCCCCTTTGGACATGTCGTCCCTTTGTACTTATCAAAGTCTGGTACTTTGAACTTGAGAGGGATGACGATGTTGGGCACAAGACATAAATCTGCCAAATCCGAGAATGGGTAATTGCCAAGGCCTTCGACTGCTCTTAACCTCTCTTCAAGCGCCTCAATCTTTCCCTTATCTTCCTCAAAGGGAACAGATTCTTTTACGGGTGTGGGTGAGGCCGGGATATAGTGGACTATGTTCGGCTGGGGTAGTTCATGCGGGGATGGATCTTTGAGGTGGAGCAGGGGGCCAAGATGGGTATCTCCTTCCCCATCGTCTTGCCCGGGATAGTCTTCATAAGGTGGGAGTTGCCCCTCGAAAGTAGGGGCTTGGCTTAAATCTTCCGGGGTGGCACGGGGGGTGAAGTCCGGAGGCAGGCCATAAGGATAAGCTTGTGGACTATACCTTCGACCTAACACGGCCGTGTTTCTGTCTAGGCCCGGATTCAAGGCGGGCTGCAGCACCGGCTCCGCTTCCCTAACTGTAGTGGAGGCGGTTGCGGTGGCTTTATCCTCTATGGTTTTCTGGAGTTTTAACATGACCTCCGAGATGGAAGCCATTTGATCTTTTAAGGCCGATAGATCGGCCTTCATCTGTTCCTGCATGCCCTCTTCATTATCCATTTTTCTGGATCGAGTGTTATAGGGGTGCCTTGGTGTTTTCTTAGTTATGATGAAATTCCTAAGGAAATAAACAACGGTGAGTATGCCACCAAAACATGAGTATGCAAATGGATGATCGGAGCACTTGGATCCACCCCAAGGTTTTTTAGATAACATGATGAGTTCAGAACTTCTCATTTTATAAAAAGAACAAAGCTTTCATCTAGCCAAGATTATACAAAGGTGTTACAAAAGAACCTAACGATTCCTAATTATATGGGCCATCAGATCTATCATGTGCTGATAGTAATTGATTAGCCCATGAATCTCCTCGGGGGCAGTACACACTTCGGCCATGGCTTTTGCTTTGGCTAACAGACGCGGGAGGTCTTGACTTCCATTCAAGGTCAAGGCAAACCTATCCATCCACATAGTCGCTTCTTGATGCAACACATCAATCACCCTCCCTCTTGCTTCTTTTTCGGCATACACTTGTGCAAAATCCTCCACTAGCTTTTGTTCGTGGGCCATGGACTGGTTCAATTCTTCCTTGTATTGCCCTATGATAGCTAGCATGCTTTGCTCCGTGGCTTCCAAGTGTTGAGCCAAACTCCTTTTGGACCTCGCGCAAGCAACTAACTCTTCTTTTAAGATCATGTCATGCACCCGTGACCGATCTCTCTCCTCTCTTTGGAGCTTGAGCTCATTGTTGCTACCCCACAATGCTCCTCGGAATTTCTCTCGGCCATATTCCTCCTTGCGGGTCCTTTTGGTTTTTTGTTCAAGGGCTCTTGCAGTGGCCACGTTTTCCTCTTGTAACTCGGTGCACTCCTTCCGGATGTGTGTAGCAGCTGATTTGAACTTCTCCTTTGCGAGTCTTGCCTTCCCTAGCTCTAATTTTAGAGCTCGGACTTCTTCATCTTCCTCCGGAGCTTCGAAGTTCTCTTCATCGATAACTTTCAACTTGGAGAGTCAATCTAACCCTCGCGCCTGAATTCTTAGCCATCCATGATAACCTCTGATGACGCCATTTCGGATGCCTCTAAGCTCCTTGTCTTTCTTCAACGGACTCCTCCACGCCTTGTGGATTCTTTGTATAACCTTGAGACCTTGCGCGCCTAAATCTTTCACAAGGAAAGGCGAGAGACTTGCTTCGGTTGGCGCTCCCCTCATGGGATACCCTAGCTGTCTTATGGCGAGCGCGGGATTATAATTAATACACCCCCTAGTCCCTATCAATGGAACATTAGGGTAGTCCCCACACGAGAAAAGAACTTCTTCCTTGCCTTCCTTCCAACGAGGAAACCAATTGATCGCGCTGCCCCCTATCCCAGCCAAATGTTGGTCCCAATCGACTCTTCCTTTTTCGGCGCATGAGCGATAGCTTTGAAGCGGACACGGGTGTCTCGTGTCTTGTCGGAATAGGTGTAAAATCAACCACACACAGAGAGCGGGTAAACAACAGACAATCCGTGCACTATTTTTCTCACACCTCCGGTCAAAGGTGTCAAACAAATCTGCCAAGATAGCCACCACTGGACTTTCCTTGCTATGGTGATATGCGAGGAAAGCATCAATGGCGGCTAAGTCTACCAAACCGTCAACGTTCGGAAAGAGGACAACCCCAAAAATCAACAAAGCTAATATATCCACAAACGGGCCCCACTTCTCTTGGCTTGCCATATCCCTTGCCTTACCTTCCAAGTACTTTCGAGGCAGGCCCACTACGCCGTTCCGAGTTTGCTTCATGCGATCCAACTCTTTTGCTGAATCTCCAACCACAGCTGCAATCTTGCTCAAGGAAGGAAGAAAGTCGGAGAAAAGATACGGTTTTCTCCCCTCAAGAGGGCATCCTAATATTTCCTCAAACTCTTCAATAGTTGGTACCATTTGGAAGTCCCCAAACGTGAAACACCTCAACGGCTAGTCATAGTATTGGGCGAGGGATACGACAGCTTCCGTAAATTCCTCCGTTGTGGTTAAATCTAGAATCTTCCCGTAGACTTTGCGGAAGGCTTGCCTTTGGAGGGGTCCCATCAATTGTCCCAATTCCTTGAGGCCCGGTGACATCTAGACTTTTAACCTTGACTTGATAAAACCTTTTGTCATTTTGATTTGTCCCCATCATTTACCTAAAAAAAGGGGTGGATCAAGACTCCGACATGAATGATGCGATGCGTATGCATGAAACGGAAAGAAACAAGAAAAAAAAAGGGTAATTCATACACACGAGACCGCAGAGACCCAATTTTAATGCTACGTTTTGGGCATGATGGCGCCTCAACGTAGCATTAAAAAGGTTACGTATTACTCTAAAGAAACCAAACATCACTAGCAAAACTATAAACTAGTGCTATTTACCAAAAAATGCATGAGAATGAATGGCACGGAGCGTGTTTGCTCTTTGCCCCTATTTGGGAACCTAGGACAATATCTAGGGGTCTCTAATAATTACTCCCCAACAATTCATAACTCACACGGCTATTTTCTAGAGGTATCATCACTCAAGATAATAATATTATGGCGGTATGGAATACCAGCGACAACACATTATAAAGAGAGAAAGCTCTAGACGAGGTTTCACTATTATCAAGCAAGTCGGAGACCTAGCATGATGATAGATTCACCTCCACTCCTTAAATTCCCATGAACCCGGGTATAGGGCCCCTTTTTTACTCAAAACCCGTGGGTGCTTAGAATGCAGTGTAAAGAATGCGAAATAGACAACAGTTATTTACATTTTACACAGTTCAAATAAAAGCACACCCAAAGTTTCACAATTCCACAATTCCTAAAATAAGCCTAACTCACAAAAATAATCCCCAGTGGAGTCACCAACTGTCGCAACGTGCCCTTCGCCGGCGAGTGAGGACGAGCCTCACGGGTGCGCTTTCCAAAGGAGGAATGATGCGCGGAGTCGTCACCAACGTTTATTCGTGGAAAACGTCGGAAAAACCGAAGGAAACCGGTCAAAATGAAAATTCTAAGTTCGGGAGTTGTATTTACGCTTGAGGAAGGTATTAGCACCTCTTACGTTTGTCTCGAAAGACAACAGCCTATTTTTCAGAATTTGTGGAAATTGTGTTATCTTAACTTTTAGTTCTTTTTATTTTTTGAGGTCGACAAAAGCGGGGCTTTTGCTCCTACGTAGCCTCCTTTGGAGAGAAAATCAGACCTACGTAGTTCTTCCTATGCGTGAATCAAGTGATTTTTTTTACTTGAAAGGTGATCATTTTAAGGCGTTGGACCTTGAAAATGATCCATTTTACTTGGTAAGAAACTGAAATGATAAACTTCCAAAATCCTATTTTTGTGGACGAGCTTGACTAGGCGAATTGATTTTAGCCTTAGTTTCACTTTAGTTATTAGTCAATTCAATTTAAGAATGAGAAATCCCAAAGAGAAAACGTCTGATTGATCTTTCGCTTTTATTTTACTAAAAGGTATTTTTTGATTATTATATTATTATTTTACCTCTTTTTTTATTTCCAACGTGGTTACGGCACGACCGAACGGTCGGAATTCATTTTAACCAAAATTAACGGATGATACAATTCAAACGATCGGTGGAAATTTATTTTATTTTTAGATTAAGCGAGAAATGACTTAAATAAATGGCTTAAGCACGTCAAAAGGGGGTATAAAAAGCAAATGAAAACGAAAATAAAAATACATGAAACAAGATGTGGACCACCACGGGTACATAGAATGAATTCAAAAGCTTGGTTTGAGGTACTTACCCATTGAAGACTGAAGAAAACGAAGAACGAACGATGAATCTTGAAGAACGGTCGAAAATCTTCGCGTAATTACTCACGGAAACGTTACGGAAGCGCCTCGGCTTGGATTTTCTTCACGGAATTAATTTTCCCCAGCTATTGAGAGAGAGAGAGAGAAGTGCCTAAGGGGCTGAACCCTTTTCTTCTTCACTTCTCCCCTTATTTATAGCAAAATAGGGGAGAAGCTTGCCGCCCAGCTCGCCCAGGCGAGCAAGGTTGCTTCCTCCAGAAGCAACAGCCTTCTGGAGGAATCTTCTGGAGGGCCCAAGTGGGCCTGGTTGCTATTTGCACCCCCTTTTTACTAAATGCACCCCCTTTCTATTTTTTTGTAATTCTTTTTCCGCAACGTTACGAAACTTTACGAATTTTGTAACAATACTTCTTTTCCTTCCGTAAGGTTACGAATCCTTACGGATTATGTATTTACTCTTTTTTAGCTTTCGAAGGAGTTACGGAAACTCACGGATTGCGCAAAAACACCTCTTTTCGATTTCCGCCACATTACGGAATTTCACGGATCGCGCAAGCCTGCTTCCTTTTGATTTTTGAGACGTCTCGAGACTTCATTTATTGCATGTCATCAAGTAATAATCCCCGGACGAAATCAGGGTATGACACAACTATATATAAGAATTTGAAGAAGGGATATGTACCTCAAACACTTTCCCACCATAACACATGGTCACTGCCTTAAATGACAAGTGGACAACCCAATAATTGTCTCTACCCATATAATTTCCCTTGAAATTTGAAAGGTCTAATTCAAAGTAAACCAAACCAAACCCAATAACCAAGCAAGACACACCGAGACATCCTCCCATCACTCTTAAACAATAATCTTCATATTTACCAAAAGTCAAATGATCTGACAGGAGAATCTTTGCTAAACTCCTTTGTATCAGATCAAAGACAATAAGGACAGAAATTTTCTTATCCTCACATAAAACCAACCAATGAAGAGCCTCAGATCTGAACCCCAAACAAGCCAATTCAATAGGGAATGGATACTCACTCTCTTAGAAGTTGCCACAAGGGAAATTTACATACTAATATTTTACGAGGTGAGAGGGCTGATTGGATAATGCTACAGTGGCAGTTATATAAAATTGCCCCCAAAGTGGCAACTCAAATATTTGAAACTGCATTACAAGTAAAACTAACAGGGTCTAGACTAATGCACTGGAAAAATACATTGGTTGAATTCCTCCCTTTTTGCACTTCTGAATCACCACTTAAAACATGGTTGTTGTAACAGATTGAAACCAACTAAACGGACTCTTAACTTTAATAGTATCTCAACTTCCTTACATATTAGATGGACACCACAAAAACATCAAACCAAAATATAAAGTACTCTTTCATGAATAAAACAAACAACGCATGCATAAACAAAACAGATAAAATAGAAACAGGGAATTTGAGTTCACACAAAATATAGTTTGTCTTTCAGGAAATTATATGGAAACTGAAAGCCAGGTATCTTCCATACTTACTCTGAAAGTTGAAATGTATCGCTCAACATAAATAACCTACTAAGTGTAGAGCTGAGGTGGAGAAAACAATATATCTCAGTTAACGACTCCAACTTCATTCAGAAAATCAAATAAATAACATTGAGATGGAAAAGGCACACAAATGATTGAATTGAAAAACATAAAATGAACAACATCAACAGCGAATTAAAGAGGAATACAGATTTAATACCTCACGGTAATTAATAGTAATTCCTCAATTTGAGGTGATTTAGTTATATAGTTTCCACAGAGCTTGGGGAACCATTCTAGGGTTTTGACTTTCAACAATTTCAGATTATGATTTTTTTATGAAGAAAATGAAGAAAGGAAGGCGACACAAGACATTGATGATCACAAAAGAGCAGAGGTCCGATCACAGACCTGTGACTACCACATATATGGTTGAAGTTCACACATTCTCTCCTAGGAAGCTACAGAGATCCCTAACTCTCACTCATGCAGAGATTGAAAATGAACAAGTCATAACAAATTACACAAAATACAAAACTTGGTCTGATCCTTAATGGCTTGTAAACTTCAACTAACTTAGCTTGGTCTCTAAATGCTACTCAATGTGTGCGACCAAGGGTGCCCAAATGTTCCTATATATAAAAATTTTGTAAATAGAGTTAGGGTTGTTGACATTACCTGTTTGACGACCTGAGTTAGGGTTTGAGGTAGTGTCTGACTTTGACAGACAAAATGTGTGTGACCTCGAGGTTTAGGGTGCGCGAGCTTTAGGGAAAGAGGTTCAGGGTGCGTTTGACGGTGCAGGAGGCGCGAGGGTTCAGCGAAAGAGAGTGAATGCCTAAGGAACCAAGCAACATTTATATAACCTATACTACGACGATCATAGGTCAAAACCATTGTTGACTTAATTTTTTTCAATATGCTAAGGCGGTTGTTTACAACCACATTAGAATATATGACGTAAAAACTAATTTTTTTTCACCTATTTACAAAATTGTCATTGCGTCTTCTACTAAAACGGTTTTCCAGAATCGATGTAGTTGCCGCGACGTAGAAAGCATCTTTTCTAGTAGTGAAACAAGCATTTGATAAGCTAGAAGAAAGATTTTACTTGTCGATATCAAAAAACCCCTACCCATCTGAAAACAAAATTTATAGAAGACTGATTTGGTGCATAAAATTGATAAACCAAGGATCTTAAAATTAATTGTAAAACACAAAAAAAAAAAACTTTTATTTCTAGCCAATTGTATCGGATTCAAGTGGACGGATTCTTCTTGCAATTATGTACAAGCATCCAATTCTTCCCACAAATGTAGCAGAAGTCACATCCACACCTGAAAAGACACAATTGGGTTACTTTCCATATTTTCATTATTATGACTAGGGAAAACAGTCTAACTGTTTTTTTTTCATATTTTTTAAATAAAAAAATAATAAAAGTTAATAGGTGGTCTGTGAAAATAATTGTAAAAATAAAAAAATTGCATGAATGTAATTATGAAAATAAAACGAGTATACAGATGTGTATATTTAGCATGTTATTTCATTTTATTTTTTATATATATAGTTATAGATGTAACAATGAATTACATGGAATGCAAGGCAAAGCCATGAAAATATATACCTGCAAGTCATGTGATCACATCCCTCACGTCTCTGGACAAACATAGTGCACCGGGGACATTTCTGCCATTTTTCCTCTTTAGCCAGCTTGAAGAACTTGTTTTCCAACACTTTTTCATCTTTGATCCTTTCTATCTCTTGGAATTCTTCACAACTCATACTTCCATACCAAGGAACCTTACACTGTGCGCAAAATAGCCTATGACAAGAGGGGCACTCAGCACTGGTCACAACCTTTTCTCCATCGTTCACCAACAGAACTGAACAGTCCTTGAAGGGGCAGTAAGTCTTCTCCAACTCAACAATCATGGATTCGCACATCACAGTTTCCCATCTAACAATGACTTCACTGGCCAAAATGTTGTGAAAATATTCGGGCTTCAATTCCACGGAGCAATTAGCGTTTGGACACATGATCACCTTGAGAATGTTTTGTTGTATTTGAGTAGTCACGTATTTTGACATGCAGTGAGTGCAAAAGAGGTGGTTACACTTACCCTCTTCGAACATGTCAGACACTGGTTTGTCATCAAAACATATGTCACAAAGGAAAAATGAGGGTTGATCTTCACCACTGTCATCATGATCAAGGAGGGACTTTTTCTTCTGTCTTCGCGGCGAGCACCGTGGCGTTTCGAGCCCCAAGGGGTCAAAGGGGAAAGACGACTTGATGGTGAGGTCGAGCTCCGGCGTGGCAGAGGAGGAGGAAGCGATGGCGGCGAGGCGTTCCCGAAGACAGGAGGCACAGATACCATTGAAATGTGTGGACTTGTGATGGCCACGGATAACGCAATGCTGAGTTTTAGAAGTCATGAGTGAGAGTGAAACTAAATGCATGGAGGCTGATTGATGAAACTGGCACACTCAAAAATCTTTTATTATCTGTTTTTTATTTATCAGTAGGAATTAAATATGATAGCAGGAGTAACAGAAAGAATAAGTTACTCCAAGATAACTTACACGGTTACACCTCTTTGATTCCTCCTCATATTAATAAATATGTTTAGTAACGCTCTTGAAATGTATATTTAATTTTTAATTGATAATAACTTCAATTATATATTCTATTTGTAGAGCCTGCAAGGGAAGGGAACCCGCACAGAATCTGCTTGCAAAAACGAACTCAGCATCATGGAGGTGTCCTTTGTTTTCACTGGCACACATCTTAACCAGTACACCCACGTACACAACCAGTCTTTTTTCTGGTTTCATTCATTCGTAACAAAAAATATTTTATATTTTAAATTTCAAAATTATAACGAATTCAAATTTTAAAAAAAAATATATCATAAGTTTTATGATAATTTGTGACATAAAACATAAGAATATTATTCCTAGGTATTTAATAAAAAATATGTTTAGTTAACTATAAAATTAGTTGAGAACATTTTTTATATTCCTGAAAATAATTAAGAGATATGTTTGATTAAATTATTTGTTTTGGAATATATATTATAATTATTAAAATATCTTTATTATGTTAAATATTTTTTTTCATAATACAAACAATTTTATTATAAGACCAACCAATAATAAACAAATTAAAAATGTTATATATTTCACGCTCTCATGAAATTACCCCTCTCACTATTCATTAAAGTATGAATCAAAATATAGATATATCTATCCATACTATATCATACATGAACAATGAACTATTAAAGCAAAAAATGAAAAAATATTGTGGGTAAATTTCAAGAAATTAATAGTAAATAAAAATTTACATGTGAATTCGAATGAAAATTTTGAGAATACTAAAAATTAAATAACATATATATAATGATCATTAACTAAGAGGACAATGTAATAATACTTAGGAAGAGAATATGAGTATTTTTACTCAAAAGAAATTTGTGTCCCGTGAAAATAAAGAGAATATGAGTATGGTTACTCATAAAAGAAATTTGTGTCCCATGAAAATAAATATTTTTTATCGCTCCGTCAAGATTAAATATTAATTTAAGGTGAGATTATTGCTTACCTAAGTAAAAAATATATTTTGAATTAATTAATTTATTACTTCATAAGAAAAGTGAGATTTATTTTTTTTCCTTCTATATTCATGTGACTAAAAAATCTACTCCTGAAACAAACTCCCGTTAACTTCTTTTCTTTATGAAATGATGAACTTTATTTTCCAAACATGTATTTGGCTATTTGATATATCCTCTTAATGTTTATCAACTAAATAGTTTAACAAATTTATATATATATATATATATATATATATATATATATATATTAAATATTAAAACAAAATCCATTGAACTCCTTTGTGTCATTAAGTTTAATGTAAAAATATTATAATAATTTATTATTCAATTTTAAAATAATAATTTCTAAAATTAATAAAATATAATAAATAAAATTTCTTAATAAAAGATAAAATTGTTATGGATTTGATTGTTTAAATTAGAAAACAAAGTCTAGAGATAAAAACAGATTATATAGTATTAATACATATGTACCAGTTGTGTACAACAGTCTTACAATATTATATAATCACAAATCAATCATTTAAATTATTTTAAGAAAATTATTTCAAAAGTCAATAAACTTAGCATGCATAATTATAATTATGATTAGATGATTGTGTAAAAAAATTTATAATATTAATCTATGACCCTTTCTTCTGGTAATAATAACTTATTTTAGTTAAATATAAATCTTAGATAAAATTCCATAAAAAATATAAATCAATTGGATGACTCTCACGGCTTCACACTCACGCAAAATTTGGAGCATTTTCTTTACCCATTTTACACTCCCACGTAGCCAAGTTGGCAATTTTTAAGGAACTATTTCAAATAATTTTGCTATATGCACCGCCTTTTTCATTTTTTTACAGTAATCACACTTATTCATTAATTTTGAAATTAAAAAAAAAAAAGTGATGGGGCCCTGGCCCCCCTTGAGTTACAAGTCGGTCCGCCCCCCTGATTACATGTATTTGTCCATACATTTTATACAATTAATTGTTATTCACTTTAATTATATGTCCTTAGAGAGTTGATATATATCAAGTTAAGTTACGTTTATTGATTTTAATGTTTTTTCAAAACAAACTATATCCTAACAAAAAGTGGTCGATTTTATTTTGAAAAATATGTCGTTAGGTTAGTCCAACGAAATTTAATTATGTCTTTAAAATTTCCATTTGATTTTTTTAATTAAAGAATCTCTTAGCAAATAGAAAACAATTGCAGCCACCGCTTGTAATGAGTTTCCCTTGCCCTTGTCGCACTGAACCCCAAACATCGAAGAAAACATCTCCACTATCCGCCAGCGGAGGAGAAGTGGTTGTATTGTTGGCTAAAGCCTGCGGTTGCGATTGCGGCACTGGTTGTGAGTATTCAGCAATTGCGAATTGGGTTGCAACTGTTGTAACATGAAATTATTATTATTATATGTTTGCACTGTATGACATTAAAAAGTAAATCAATAATTAGAATAGTTATTGATATATCTTATTTATACAATAACATAATTTTTTTATTTATTTTAAGATTTTTATAATTCGCGTCATAACAATTTTATTGTGAAATACTGTTTTCGATTTTCACAAATGCAAAAAAAAATTGCATCATAACAAGCATTTGATACGAACAACGAATTTAAATGTCTATAAACCCAGCTAGAAACTTGAACTTGAAAGTGAAAACCAAGGCCCCTAGAATTGATGTCGAACTCAAAAATCCTTCTTTCCAACTGTATCTGATTCAAGCGCACCATAGTCGTCGCTTTATGCATAGATGTCCAACACGTCTCTGGACATTATTTCTGCAAACTTTTTTATCTTTATTCTTTTCTATCTCTTGGAATTCGTCACAACTCATACTTCCATGCCAAGGAACCTTACATTGTGCACAAAATAGCCTATGACAAGAGGAACACTCAGCACTGGTCACAACAACTCCTCCATCTTTCACCAACAAAACAGAACAGTCCTTAAAAGGACCGTACGTCTTCACCGACCCAACAGTCAAAGACTCAAACATCCCGCATTCCCATCTAACAATAACTTCCCTAGGCAAAACGGCTCGCAAACATTCAGGCTTCAGTTCCATCAAACACTTACCATCTTTGAACACCGTGAGAATGCTTTGGTGCATTTGAGTGGCTACGTGTTTTGATATGCAGTGAGTGCAAAAGGAGTGCTTACACTTACCCTCTTTGAACATATCAGAGACTGGTTTCTCATCAAGACATATATCACAAAAGAACTTCGAGGACTGGTCACTCTTCTTTGCTTCATCGTGATCATGATGATCAACGGGGCATTTTTTTTCTTCTCAACCACGACACGGTTGAAAAGTTGATGATCACCACTCTTCTTCTCGCCCCACGGTGGCAGGGGCTGTCGGAGCTCGTGGACAGAGGAGGAAGGAGCAGCGGAAAACGACGAGGTGAGGTTGGAAACGATGGAGGTGAAGCGTTGGCGGAGAGATAGGCCATGGTGGGTTTTGGAAGTCACGATTGAGAGTAAAAGCACCATGATATGTATTAGGAAGGTTTTTTTTTAGAAGATTTGATAATGATATTTTTTGCTTGACTCTCTTAAATTTGTTATATAATAATGATAATGGTAAATATATTTTTTAAAAACATGAGCTTAATCTCGAATATATATATATATATATATATATATATATATATATATATATATATATATATATAAGGGTTTTCAGGATATGATTTAAATTATAAGGGTTGGAATATTTGTACGCCATATTTAACACTAACCAAATCCTGAAAGATTTTATACATTCGTAATCATTATATTTTAACATTTTTTTTCTATTTTTAATTTCTTTAAATTTATAAAAATATATTAATTTAGTTAAAGAGTTTAATGTTTATATATACACTAACAAACAATTTTATATCATCATCAAATCACAAGATCATTATTTAAATTATTTTGAGAATCTATAAACTTATCATAAATGACAAATTGTGATTGTATAACTATGTAAAATTTGATTATTTAAATTATGGTAACAAGGCAATTTAACAAGTATATATATTTTGATTAATAATTAAATAGCAACTATATCCTGGAAGAGTTGAAGATTTTTTTTAAAAGATCCATAGTTGAAGATTTATTATTATTTATTTAATATGTTTCCTTGTCATAATTATTTAGTTTTTTTGTTGCAGTAATTATCATCTTGAATAAATTTTGATATAATAATTATTTTTATCATCCCAATTTTTTTTTCATTACCATGTTTTAATTCATAAGACTAACATATGTTCTATTTCTAGAGTCTAGGAAAGGAGATCCGTGTAGCATATGTTTATATTTGAAAAAATAGTTGAAAAATTAACTAAAAAGTAGAAAGTTGACTCCTAACTGAAAACAAAATTGGTAGCTGAAGTTAAAAAATTAGTGTACTACTTGAAATCGGCAACCCTTTGCACTTAATGATTGGCTGAGTAGTCTACTCGAATTCAAAGGATCGAACAAATTAAAATAAGGAAAGAAAAGAACTTTATCTTATTCCAAAAAGATAAAGACACATTTCTAATTTTGAAAATTATCTATTTTTAGAGAAAAGATAGAATAAGATCATGTTTCTTTTCCTATTTACATTATTTTAGAAGGAAGATTGATATCTCATAATCCAATCATATTTATATAAAAGGGGATGGGATTATCACAGTTCACTTAAATCATTCCAACCTACATAATGACATAATTTTGTATATGTTAAGTCATATATGTTATGTATTAAGTCATGTATCTTATGTAATTATGTATATTTTATCTTCAAAATTCAAATATTATTTTCTTTAAAAATTTTGCCATATATGTTATGTCTTTTTATATCTTTTCAGATTTCAAATGAAATATAACAATTGGATATGGGATAGCATTTTGCCCACGGGAAACAGTTAGCCAAGTAGGAAAAGAAAAGATTGGCACATTATGTTTGAAGTGACTCTTATTCTGGGTAACGAGAATACAACACATCTCTATCATAAAGATTAGGAGTGATACATATGACCAGGCAATGGCAAGTCCAGTTGAAGCACACCCTTAGAGAAGGGAATTACAAAACAAAATGAGCAGTCTCCAAAATTTATAATCTAAAAGTCAGACAATTAATACTTTTGTCTGTATGTTGAAGAAGTTCACTGTAATCATTATAAGGTGGGAAGTGATTTAAAAACCTAATAATTATTTAATTAGCAAAGATATACCATTATCATTGTAGGAGTTAAAATCTCGATCATCACATGCAACACTGTTAAACATGAAAAAGTTGTACATAAGAGAAAACATACCCAAATATAGGAACAATTGAAGACTGATTTGGTGTATATATAGAAACATAAAAGTAATAATTAAAATTCAGGTATCCTAGAATTGACAATAATAAAACTCATAAATCCTTTGTTTCTTTCCAATTGTATAGTTCAAGTAGTAGAAGGATGCTTCTTGCATAAATGTCCAAACTCCCAATTCTCCCCACAAATGTAGCAGAAGTTGCGTCCACACCTGCCAAGACAAAAAAAAAATGGAGAGATAATACGATAATCAATTTCCATATTTCCATTATTATGAAAATCACGATGAATTATATAGTGTGCAAATCAAAAGCCACAAAAACGACCATAGATAGATAACAGAACCTGCAAGTAATGTGTTCACATCCGCCACTACTTTGGACAAACATGGTGCACTTGGGACATTTCTGCCAATTTTCCTCTTTGGCCAACTTGAAAAACTTTTTATCCATCTCTTTTTCATCCATGATTTCAGGGATTGACCACTCTTTGCGAGAAGTGAAAGGCACTGAATGCTTTCACTTGCGTATTGTTAGATATGGTCAAAATACCAGATGCCCATTATATATAACTACATTCCCTACGTTGGAAAGCTTGTTTACATTACCGATGGACATTCATTGCCCTAGAAAAAAGAAACGGTGAACGAAGTGTGCAACATAACATTCAATATGGGACCCTTTATCTTCTTTAACATTGGAAAAAAAAAAACAAATACTTCAAGGCATTTAAGGCAACTCAATTACCAATATAATTTAAAAAATGAGTCATTTCTTTTTCTTTTTCAGTATAACCTAAGTTACACTATATACTTTATATACTTCCTTATTTAATATGTAGTATATAAAATTGTTAAATTATTCCATCCAGTCTTATATGGCTGACTTTTGCATGTGGTCTAGCTTAATATATACTCCCTTCCTGTCTTTAATATAATTTCCGGCTTTGTTTTTTGGACGTTTTGGTTTAGGCGATGAAAACCTAGTTGGGATCATTCGAGCCAATTGATATATATATATATATATATTTGGATTTGAATATAAGAAAAAATGTTTTAGTCTTATATTTAAATCTCAATTAATTTTATTTCATTTAATGAGTCAATCTCTAAAATACATTCCATTTACTTTGAGTTTTAATTCCAATGACTTTTTTTTCTTCTTAATATCAAATTCTAATAAAGAACACTTTAAGAAAATAACTTATTTTTAATTGTCTAAACAATTTTGTTTAATTTTGATCATCATGTTAAATACTAATTATAAACAATTTTATTTTTTCCAACTATAAATACTCTTTTTTTTATATGTAGGAATTAAACAAGGGACAACTAGATTTACAACACTTAGCACATTACTCATCCAACTAAATTATACCCCGGGTAAAACTATACCAACATGATATTCTTTAATGATTATCAGGATACAATTAATTTGTTAAATTTATTTTTAATTATAATTATAGGTTACAATTTGTCCAATTTAATGATTATATAAATTATTTCTGCTGAAAATAAATAATTTTCTATTTATTTTAAAAAGTAAATCTTATCTGTGTTCTTTTTAAAAAAATATTTATATAAAAAATAATTATTTTAAAATTGATTTTTTTAAGTGTAAACAAACTCATCCATTACTTTAAAATCGTTAATTAACAGATATAGATTATATTAATAGATATGTCAGTTATCGAATATCACAATACCAGTTTTTTCTTTGTATTAAGAATGACCTTGTTTTGAGTTGGGTCATTCATTCAAATAAGCAGTTTTTATGAAGAGAATTCTTCGGAAAGTGGTCAAGACTCTCTAGAGAGTGAACAGTTTACTCTCAACACAAGACACTATAATTCTCTCATCAACTGAACCTACGAATGAATTCAAGTATATTATTTACTTTATCTCTTTCTATCACGTATGATGATAAATATTATGTATCTATAAACGTTTTATATGTTCATGTATCGTTCTAATTTCATCATAATTTAATCAATTAATATATTAAGTTAGTCAATTAATATATTTTTATTACTGTTGTCATGTAACATATTTTATAATCTTAATACACTACTACAAAAGCAAGAATTAACATAGTTAAATCTACATCGGTTATTGAAAAACCAATGTAATAAATTTCGCGGTGGCATTTTTGAAATTTACACGAACTTTTTGACATGTTAACGACGGTTACTGTAAAACTGGCCTTGATATGCATGTTACCACGGCGGTTTTTTCAAAATCGCATTTGTTTGTAATCAGACCACTACGGTTTTGTATACCACGCGTCTTTGTATCCTCAGTTTTATATACACAAACCCTTCATTTTCTCTCTCTCTCTCTTATCTTATCTTCTCCGCGATTCCAGAACCTTCCACAGCCTTAAGCCCCTGCTCCGCCTCCCTCTTCCCAACGTTGTCATATCTGCCGCCTCCTTCGTCCTTTGCCTCCGCTGCAACTCGCTGTTTCCGGACTCCTCCACTGCCATTATCGACTCCGCCACCGGCCACCGCCTCTCCTACGGCGAGCTCCTCCACCGCGCCAAAACCTTAGCCTCGAACTTCACCACAGTCCTCTAACTCACCAAAGGTGACATCGCGCTTGTTCTCTCCCCAAACATCCTCCGAGTTCTGATCCTCTACTTCGCGCTTCTTTCTCTCGGCGTAGTCGTCTCCCCCGCGAGCCCTCTTTGCACGCGCTCCGAGATGACGAGCTTCTTCAACATTAGTAACCCCACAATTGTTTTCACAGTAACCTCAGTCGTTGAAAAAATACGCCAGTTTCAAGTAAAAACTATGCTACACGAAGAGGAAGGAGCCAGCGGTGGTGCTCTTTGCGGTGCCGTTTGTCCACGTGTACGGGTTCACATTCAGCCTAGGGGCAATAGTGATGTCGGAGACAGTGGTGGTCATGGAGAGGTTCAGCTTGCAGGCGATGTTGGGCGCCATGGAGAGGAGGGAAACCAAAGAGGCTTTCAAAGCTATGTTGCCCAACATCCTCGTCATCCAGGTTGGTTATCTTTCCTAAACCATATGATAACTCATTCTTAAAAGAAATTATTTGTTAATATATATGGATAGGCAATGAAACCAAATTATACACACCAAGTCTACGTACACCTTTGTTAGGAGTTGTTTTATTTTTTATTTTTTTTCTTTATATTCCACCACATTATTGATTATTGAATTAGATGACACGAGTACACGCTCCTAGGAATAAATGGTCTTGAGGTCTAGCAGTGCTTTCCGGTCCTCACAAGTACACACTGATTACCTGCATCTTAGGACTGTGGATTAGCTTGGTGTGAATGGAGCTGTTCTTACCAATGAGCTTTCTAATATATTGTGTTGTAAGTGTTTGTTAAAATAACTATGAGAGTACAAGTCTTGTGTTTTTCTTAACTTGAAGATATATATACTGTGGATTAACTTGTGTTTGTTAAAATTACTCAATAACAAGATTTTTTGTTTATATCGAAAGGCAAGCATAAGATGTACATGTGTTTGCTGGGAGGTTTTCTAGCAGATTCCTTCCTTGGCAGATACAAGACAATTGGAATCTTTGCTTCAATACAAAGGTTGGTTCAATTTGAAGGAAGCAAAGAGTTGTGGACCTTTTGTTATCCACTGTCCTTTCAGTGGTCAATAATTCAATATGAAGCTTCTGTTTGAGTATCTTTTCTTTTCTTCACTTTGATATGCTTTTTATTTGATCTATCATAATGACTTGCACTATGTTATAAGACCTACCAGATTTGCTTTATCATGATTTGATTGTGATGGGTCGTAATTAAGGGGTGCCTACCTAATTGTGGAAGGTTTTATACGTGTGAAAATTCAAATTTTGTTTCACTTTAATTCTTATGCACTAAAACAATCAGGAATCATATGATAACCCAAAAAAAGAAAGAAAGGTGTAAAAAAAGCAACCAGAAATCATAATAAATATAAATTTTTAAAATAATTATCAGAGTAAAATATATTTGAGATACATGTAGAGTTTAACAATTTGAAAGGTATTAATTTCATTCTTATAATTTTTTTATATTAATTTAGTCCATTTAGAAATGAAACATGTTTTTTTATAACTTTAGATTTGAAGAGTTTTTAGGATAATCTTGTACAAAAATTACCACGAGTGAACAGTGAAATAGCGTCTAACTCATGATGATCACATTCAGTAGTTAGTAGTCATTTTCCTGCATGTCATGTTCTTATCTTATATGCCATCGCTAGAAGACTACCGTTAATAGCTTTGTGGCATCACGTGCGGTAATTGATCTTTACAATCTCATTTTCAAATTATTTTATTATGTAAAAGTAATTGATCTTTACAATCTCAATTGCATCCTTATCAAGTTAAGGGCTGATGAGATGGTCAAGACCTCTTAGTTTGTTTGCTGCTAATGGATATTGCACTGAACATGAATTTGTTTCATGACTTTGTGATGTCTATTCTCATGTTATTGTCAATTTCTTGTATGGCTTAACTGCTAATGGTATCCTACGTGATGAAGACAAACTACCTAGCATAATGGGCCAAGGAATTTTCAGAAGACCAACTAACAACTTTGCTTTTGTTATTTAAATTTTTTTAAGGTTTGGTAGAATAATGGGCCAAGGACTACTGGAGTGGGAATTATATTTATAATTAGATTAGTCTATTTTGGAGTTAAAAAACAGTGCCCCTGATAGATCAATGATGCCATAATTGCTAGTCATTTGTGAAAATTGAAATGATTTAATAATATATTAAACTAATTGATTGTAGCAGCTTCTCACACCTGGCATCTTCTTTGTATGTGGTTGACAGGCTGTTGATTTGTTTAAGTTTTGTGAACTTCTGAATATCAGTTTATGCTAATTAGCAGGGTCTATTAGGCAATTTGCAGAATGATATGAAAACAAGTTGATGGACTTGAAATGTTGCAGAAGGTGTTGTTCTTTTAACCTTCCGAATTGCATACTTTACTTGTTTATTTCTCTCCTTTTGCTATACTGAATTCTTGAGATGTTGGTTGTGTAATTTACTAAGTTTGGGAGATGGAAAAGAAGAAGGAAGGAAAGTCTGGTGAAGCAATGGCCATTTCAAGGCGCTCAGTCAGGGAAATTGTAAGTCAATCCTTGAGGTAAAAATCACAATTAAGCTTAATTATTAAGTGTTGCTTTTATTTTGCCTTTCTAATTTGATAATTATTATTATTACTATTAAAACTATGATGAATGAATTAAAATTAACTATGATAATTATAAAGTTTTAACTTTATAAATGTGAGGAGAAATTTTTTAATTTAGCCAATTATGTTAATTAAAAGGCCTTTCATAAAATTGTTTTAATTCCTCGATTTATATATTCTTTAATGATTGTTTGATATTTATAATTATAAGCAAATATGTTTTTTAAGTACATCCATGCAGTTGAGACAATTAATTATGATTCAGAAACATCAAAGAGATTAAAATGTTAGATAAATGGCACACTAATCTCATGAAACAAACACACACACATACAAAACTGTTCTATCTATTAATTTTAAATATTACTTCTAACTTTAAAGAGATGAAATATGAATATTATGTTTTAAAAATATATTATTAAGATTTGAGTACTGGGACTATACTCAAAATCAGTAAAAGATGAATCTGGATACTCGCGGCCTCAGTAGAAGATGAATTCGTACGCATAATATATATATATAACTTGAATATGAATAATTTTTATAAAATATGAAACAAAATTATTTAAAACTATATGAAAATATAATTAATTAATATACAAATAAAAATTGCTTAAATCGAGGAATAAGAATGAATTTAAAATAAAACTTAATTGAAAAATATAATTAGACGAGATTTTATATGAAAAAGATATACAAGGTAATTAAAGCATGAAGTTTGACAAAAGAAATCTAACATAAAATAAAAAAATTCATAAATAATTAAAAGGTGAGGTTTTAAAAAAAAATAACAGGCCACTAGTGAGTTTGAACACTCACATAAGAAGTAAACACTAGCTAGTTAATTATTTTTTAATTACATTATTAATCACTTACAAGTTGATAATTGAATGATGTAATGAAAACCAATTACTGTGAGCAATTATTGGCAACTAGAACTAAATGGATATACGGTAAACCACTAAACCATGATCGGTTATAGAGAAAAATGCCACAAGATATAGACAGCTCTCATAATAAACTTGCCATAAAGTGTGTTTGATAGTGGGAACTGAGAGAGAAAAAAATAGAGAATAAATAATGTGAAGTCAGATGTGAATCTCATACTTTTTATATTTTATATTTTATTTTAATTTAAAAATATATTTTTAATTTTTATCTTCTAAACCAAATACATTCTTAAAGCCAAAATTTTTTTTGGATTAGTATCAAGTTTACTACCTAAGTTGGATTAGTATCAAGTTTACTGCCTAAGTTGAAATAATAGAGTGACTTGATACAATTTTCTTGGTGTAAAAATATATAACATAAAACTTAAATTAAAATATATTTTATTATATATAATATCATTTTAAATATAATATCATATATCTGATAAAAATATTATTTATCAAATTAAAATTCATCATTAATACATAATTATTTAAAACTCTCACGGCTATATATTTAAGAATATAAAGCACTGTCTGAAATTGTAATAACCTAAAACATAACTAAAATTAGATTATAAAATACAACATATTTAATTTTTAAAACTCAAACCTATTATATTAAAATTAACCTCTGATCGGGTTAGTGGGATAGTACCCCTATATTCAACTATCCCAAAACTTTCAAGATTATTCTTGTACTTTAATTTTGGTGCATCTTTGGTTAATTTTGGTTTTTCCTTTAGAAGGATGACAATTTCTTATTACTTTGAGCATTGTTTGTAGTATTTAGAGGGAAAAGAGCTTGAGGAATTGGGAACATATGAAAAGGGAAATGAAACAACACCTACAAAGTCAACCCCTCACATGTTTTACAAATGTCTTATTGCCACCTCAGATACCAACACTCATGGGGGGTTCTCTGTCACAGTGTCACTTAATTTCAAACCGCCAGCTATGTACAATATAAGTTTGTTTGATTTTTAAAATAACTACCTTAAAATTCATACAAAAGGATGGTTTTTGATTAACAAAGTAAATTTTTTTACACTAACTGTTCATATCTATCAAACTCTTGTTTTAATTGGTATTGATATGTATGTTCTTTCTATACTTTTTTACCAATCAATGTTATGTTGTTCTTTTATTGAAATGAATAGTGTATACTCTTTACTGATTATTAATATTAAGGAAATTTCTTGTCATAGTGACTGAAATACCAATTAGCATGAGAAATCCGTAGGGGAAACAAAAAAAAAAACTTGTAGGCTATTGGCATTTACGGAAGTAGCATCTTAAATATGTGTATGCTCTTTCTTGTATTGTTTCATGCATGAAGTTTTTAAATTATGACTTGTCATCAAACTCATAATTGTATTTTAATGTCTGATAATTTTAGTACGTACTAAGTTGGATATCAATTTTAGTACCTGAATATCAATTTTAATTTCTGATAATTTGTCACTTTCGATGTCCTTTCTAAGACAGCTATTACGAAATAACTATCTTTGAAAGGTGTTCACTTTGACATTCAAAGACGGTTATTACGAAATAATTATCTTTGAAAGATTTTTGGTTTTCACATAGTAACCGTCTTTGAATGTAAATGCTGACACAACATATAAAGACGGTTATTAGTTAATAACCATCTTTGAAAGGTTCATACATTCAAAGACGGTTATTATAATAACCGTCGTAAAAAGTAATTTCATTTTAATGATATTTTAAATAACGATGGTTGATAATCGTCGTTAAATATACTTATTAACCTTCGTAAAAAACCCTTTTTTTAGTAGTAATATTATTAGACATTAAATGTCAATTATTTACTAGTATTATAAACAGAAGTAAATGTTAATTGAAAGAGCCTTAGCCCACAAGGGAGTATGATAAACAAAAGTAAATATTCTGGACCAACGTCAGACCCAATAACTTACATGTTGGACCAAGCATGACACTAAAATAATACAATTGTACCACACCGAGTCCATTTTCTAAAGACAAGAACAATAGAAGCAAGTACACATAATTGGTTTATTATATGTAACAGTGTTTGAGGTGTATTAGCATGTTTAGATGTTTTTCTGTACAGGCTCAATACACATTCTCTGAAAATAAATTGTTTGTTTTTATCTCTTCGTGAACTAACCGACATGCACATACTAATTATTTTTTGATAGCATCAAATAAACAAAATAACGTAAGGTTCTTTTCATGCAATCAGAAACTTAAGAAGCTGAAATTAAAATACAATAATAATTAAATTATAGAAACAAATAAAAAACAATATTTTTTACCTTTGCAATTCAATAAGTTAGACCACTAGTTAAATTCAAGAGGACACACATCATATTTAGTGGCATGTTAAACAGATTCACAATATTATTTTTTGATCTGATAAAATCAAGAGAAATAACACCATGAAAAATCAAATTTATGATAAACTTATGTCTCAGTCTTAAGTGTCTTATTTTTTCTTTAAAATTTTTGCTAGTAAATTTAGATATAACAACTTGACTCTCACAATGCATTGAAATTAGAGGTATAGACTTATTCAATAATGGCAAATCACATAGCAATTTTTTAAGAAACTCGGTCTCACTAGCTAGTAGAAGTATCTAAAGTAATAATTTATGCTTCCATGGTAGAACGTGAAATAATAGTTTGTTTAGCAGATTTCCATGATACTGCACCACTAACTAAAATACAGATGTAACCATTTGTCGATTTTGTTTCATCATAATCAGAAATCCAATTTTGCATCACTAAACCCCTTAATTACAATAGGAAGACATGTATAATGAATGTTATAATTAATAGTTCCTTTTAAGTATTTAAAAACCCTTGCTAATGCAGTCCAATGAGAATGATCATGATTATTAGTATACCTTCCTAATCTACCAATTACATATGCAATGCCAAGCCTAGAAATTTGTCAAATGCAACAAAGAACCAATAATTGGATCATATTGATGAGAAGAAATTCATTTACTCAAATTTTTCTTTAACTTAATGGATGAGTCATAAGGCGTAGAAACAAGTTTCACATCAAAATAATTAAACTTCTTCAATAGCTTTTCAACATTATATGTGACTAGATTAAAATCATGCCATCATCTTTCTTTATAAGCTTAATACCCAAAATAACATCTACTGGACCAAGGTCCTTCATATCAAAATTACTAAACAAGAAAGACTTCTCATCATTTATGAAATGCATATTACTACCAAATATCAATATGTCATCCACATACAGACATAAAATGACACATCCATTATCATCAAATTGTTTCACATACACATATTTATCACTATTATTGAGTTGAAAATCATATGAAAGAACAGCTTGATCAAACTTTTCATGTCATTCCTTTGGATCTTGTTTCAAACCATATAAAGATTTAATAATTTTGCAAACTTTCTTTTCTTTACCTGATTCTACAAAGCCTTCAAGTTGGCTCATATAAATTTCTTCTTTTAAATCATCATTTAAAAAAAACAGTTTTTACATCCATTTGATGAATTTTCTCATTAAAAACACAAGCAAATGCAATTAAAACTCTAATAGTAGTAGCTTTAGAGACAGAAGAATATGTATCAAAGAAATCTACACCTACTTCACTATTAGAAAAATGCAGTTTAGCGACTGAAATAGTTACTGGGACCATTTTGTCACTAATTGCAACAGCGTTTGCGACCGAATTTATAGTTGATAGCTGAATGCATCAGCGACCGTGTTCGCGACTGAAGTGAAGTGTCACTAAAACATTCAGTCGCGATGCATGCATAAATTCAAAGTACTTTAGCGACAGAATTAGCGATCGACTGAATTGGATGGGTCGCTATTGGACAAAATTACTTTGAGGCTAACGACCGAATTTGTGATCGAGATGATTTTTCTAGAAAAGTTAAGAAGCTAAATTTTTAATTTATTATAAATCATAATCAATAGGTCATATTCTTAAATACTTTTATACTTGAAAATTATTGAAATTAATATATTAGTAATATTTTTAAATTAACAAACTAATATTTTCATTATTTTGTAAATCGCAATAATTATATAATATTTTTAATTATACATTGGTGATTTATAATAAAATTAAAAATCCAATATTTATATTATTTGATTAAGGTAAATAAATCATGGTTATCATTAGTCTTTTAATTTGTGTTTTTTACAAAATAATTTTTTATTTTATAAAATTATTTAAAAATTATAATAAATATATACCCTTTATATTATGAAAAAATGTCATAATCAAATTTTTTGAAATTAAGAATTTTAAAAAAGCTAGAAATTTTACCAACATTTTGTTAAAAAAAAATAAGAACTTTAAAAAAGTTTGAAAAAGGACTAGAACCATAATCCTTGAAGGACGAAACACACTCATTTACACTACACTCAACTACTCATTTCAATGTTTGGTACAAAATATAGTATTAGTATATGTTTTATGCGAAAATAGTTCAAAAGTCAAAGTTTATTCTTTTTAATTTATTAATTTTTATAGTCTTATATATTAATATTATATTTTTCACCAAGTAGACATATTCTAATTTATGTGTCATTCACTCCAAGAACCATGGTTCTAGTCCTTCCAAGTATTTTTTAAACTTCTTATTCTTTAAAAAAATATTGGTCAACCTTTTAGTGTAGTCAATGTTTAAAATTTAATAGTGAACGGTTAGTCAACAGTTAAAATTAGCTCTCAGGACTAAAATAGTGAATTTTGTAAAATATTTTTTTGAAAGAAACTGTAATTCATACATATGGATTGACAATCCGAACATATGGATTGATAATTCGTATACAGATTATTACGGATTACGAATTTGTAAGTCTCTTACGGACTATAAATCAATAAACTTACTCTTACGGATTATTATGTGTAAGCTTACTCTTATGGATTGTAAATCTGTATGTTTATTAGCAGGGGTACTTTTGGAATTTACAATAATTTGTTGGGTGCACAAGAGAAATGTTAGGAGGACGAAGTAATTACCTTCAATGTATAATTTATGCATTCACCACTTTCCAATATGACATTAGTGTAACGTATACAGTAATGATTGATTGAAATCCAATAAGACACAATCAAGGCCTAATATCACTTTTGTGTAATTGAAACCCAATAAGACTCGGTATATGACTTTAGTGTTCGAATCCTACATAGGTGATCGAGGCTGTACCCAAATCAAATAAACATGAAAATGCAGTAACTAGGAAGTGATCCTAGGTCGTTTCCCAACGAGCAGTGACAAACCAAATGTTCATAATATACTTGCAGTAACAGTAACGATTGGGGGGGGGGTTTGTTTGTTTTGTGATTAAAGAGCAGAACAAGTAAACTAGAATACGAAACTACTAATATTAAAAACGGGTTGTTTCCTCTGATTCAGAAGTCATTCTCTTATCCTGGGTTGGAGAATTCGTCCCTAACAGTCAACCACTTAATCCAACCCTATTTCAATTTACTAAGCGAAAATCAACTTAGGGTTTTCAATACGTGATTAGGCACCACATACACCAGTTAGCCCTTCGTCCATTAAGCATGAACGCAAGTTAGGCTCAGAGGCAATTAATCGAACACGAAGCGTGCACTGATTAATATTCACGAATTTGGGATACTGGTGAAGGGAGAACTGCCAGGAAACCACATTACAAGCAAAACCTCAAAGAGAGTTGGGCTTCGTCCTCAAAAGGAAACAACACCAGAAAATCTAGCCTTCCATGGATTCAAACAGAAAACGCAATTGAAACATGAAGCAGAAACGTAAATGAATGGAAACGTAAATGAACAGAAACATAAACGAACAAAAATGTAAAATGGAACAGAAACGTAAATGAGAGTAGAAGAAGAAGCAAGAACGAAATTGTAATTAGAAGCAGAAAACGTAAAATTGCATTACGAACTCAGAAGCATCAAAACAGAAAAACGAAAACCCTAAAACAAAGCTCTGAATAATGAATAGCATAACAGAATAGAATGCCCTACACGAATCCCAAGGAAGCTATTTAAAAAGAGTCACTCAAAGTCACTGGGCCCTATTACAATACTCTGGCCCAAAACGAAATAAATACTGAACAACATAAAATAAAATTGCGAAATTTCCTAATTAGAAATTAACTAAGGTAAGCGCTGCTTTATTTGCCCTCTTCAAGTCCACAACCAAAATCCGGATTAAGCCCAATGTTTCATTAATTCCTGAAATTAGATTAAAAACATCAAATTAGCTAAATGAGCCCAAATAATAAAACTGCCTAATTAATTGACAATTAAGACCAATCAATAATTAAAATGGTGCAAAAAGGGTTTAGAAAATAGAAGAAAATGATGGCACATCAAAACCCCCCATACTTAGCCTTTTGCACTCCTGGGCAAAATGAAACAAAGAATAAAATCCAAGGATATCAAAGGGAGACAAACAAAAACATTCACATATTTCTCAATGAACATCAAGGAATGAAAGGAATGGGTAACATCTAACATAAGGAGATCCAAAAAGTCAAGACATTCATGAAAATCATCCAAGCAACCCAATCATGGCAAAATAGTTAATCAGCTCAAGAATGAAAAGTGATAAAGCCTCACAAGATATACACTCTATCTCTCAAGTGTCTAGGCTACTATTTACCCTCAAAGCACCCATGAAAGCAAACACCACAAAAACTTGGCAAGATTCTAAAATTGACAATCAACCCATAAACACAAGCACATGAGGATCAAAAGGTCTTTTAAGGTTGTAATGGGGCCAAGGACAAGGTACGGAGAAATATGGAATAAGTGGCTAAATCCCAAAGGAATAGAGGAGCAAAGGGGAATAAGTGCATATTAAGAAAAAAATAAGAAAATAAAAAGAAGTAAAGATAAAAATTAAACATGAAGAGTAGAACCAAGAGTTTCATCATTCTTGTGCCATTTAAGATCTTATTCACTCAACTTTATTGCTTTTCTTTTTCTTTTTACGAATTTTTTTTTTCGAATTTTTTTTTTTACTCTTTAGCCTTTGAGAAACAACATTTCATTCAGCATGTCCAACATTTAACCAATATACAATGTACATCAAGTATGGCCCAAAATACATTATGAAGCATAGCCAACAAAACAAGTTGTCCAATGAAACAAAAACCCCCCACACTTATTCCCAAAACAATTCCAAAGCTCCAAAATTCCTTAAGGATATGGTAATATCATGGTTTTTCACTTAAGGCTTGTAGTGAGCTTCAAAACAAGGAAAGGGAAACAAGGCTCAAAAGGGCTATCAAAGGAATTAATTCAAGGTAAGTCCATTTGGCTAGAAGCTTATAAGAACAAAATTGCCTTAATCATTTCCAAATATGCATGTGAATTAGGACGCATCAACAAGAATCAAGCCAAGGCTATTGTGCAAGCAATCAATGGGGCAAAACACACCAAATGATTATAATGATGGATGGCTCAAATTCTCACAAAGGTAAAATCATCACTTTCAAATTGAGCTTTCAAAACTACCATGACATGTAGAGAAGAATCAAGGATTTCAAGTCACAAAATGTCAAGAACTTTTATTTTCAAAACAATTACCCATTTCTTGAACATATCCTATAATTCAAAGAAAAACATGCAAAGTCGTACGTGCACACGAAATTGACCCAAAATATTAAACTGAAAATCCGACGAAACTAACAACATTAACAAATTAACACAACTAACAAATTAACAAAACCAACAAAACTAGCAAAACCAAAGAACACTCCCCCCCCATACTTAAACAACACATTGTCCTCAATGTAGCACAATTAAAAGATTAAAAACAATTAAATCATCAAAGAGAATCGGACAAGTGTAATAAAAGCAAAGAAGGAGATAGGAAAAGAAAAACTCCCTAAGTCATGGTGGAGGAAGAGTAGGGTGGAGTAAGGAAGTCTCTTCCACCACTACGTCCACTAAAGAAGGGTTCGTGAGGAATGGCTTAAGTCGATGTCCGTTGACCTTGAAGCTCTTGTTTGTGGAGTCGCTTTTGATCTCAACTGTACCATAAGGAAAAACATTAGTAACAACAAAAGGACCAATCCACTTAGACCTCAACTTACCACTCATGAGTCCAAGCCTAGAATTATACAATAACACTTTTTGCCCAACCACGAAGTCTTTTTTAACTATCATGCTATCATGGAACTTCTTGGTCTTTTCTTTGTAGAACTTGGCATTCTCGTAGGCTTCTAGGCGGATTTCATCTAACTCACTCAGTTGCAACTTCCTTTCCTCGCCAGCTTGATCCATAGAGAAGTTGCAAGTCTTCACTGCCCAGTATGCTTTGTGCTCAATTTCCACTGGAAGATGACATGCCTTTCCAAAGACAACCCGATAAGGAGACATTCCTATGGGTGCTTTGTAGGCAGTCCGATGTGCCCAGAGAGCATCATCAAGCCTGGTACTCCAATCTTTCCTGCTTGGCTGCACAATCTTCTCTAGAATTTTCTTGATTTCCCTGTTAGAAATTTCTGCCTGTCCATTAGTCTGGGGGTGGTATGGTGTGGATACCCTGTGTACCACCCCGTACTTTTTAAGCAGGGCATGCATTGTCCTATTGCAAAAATGGGTTCCTTGATCACTAACAATTGCTTTAGGTACTCCAAACCTGCAAAACAGATTAGACCTGACAAAGTCTGCGACAACTTTAGCACCATTAGTTCTAGTGGGCTTGGCTTCCACCCATTTTGAAACATAATCAACTGCAAGGAGAATGTAAACATAACCAAAAGAGACAGGAAAAGGACCCATGAAATCTATACCCCAGACATCAAACACCTCACAGAATAGCATAGGTTGCTGAGGCATTTGTTGTCGCCATGTAAGTGTATTTCCTGCTCTCTGACACTGCTCACAAGTGCTGCAGATCTTCCACGCATCTTTAAAGATGGTGGGCCAATAAAAACCACAATCAAGCACTTTGCGAGCTGTCCTTTGAACACCCAGATGACCTCCCAGTGCGGAAGAATGACAGAACTGCAGGACTGAGTCAGTCTCATGATCTGGAATGCACCGTCTAATGACCTGATCACTGCACAATTTCCACAAGTAGGGGTCATCCCAAATAAAATGCTTAGCATCACTTTTAATCTTATCTTTTTGGGCCTTAGATGCTAAGGGAGGAAAAACAGAGGCAACTAAATAATTGACAATGTTAGCAAACCAGGGAGTAGAAATAGAGTCAGAAATACTATACAATATATACAAATGATCATCCGGGAAATCATCCCGAATAGGTGAATCTGCATCAGAGACACATTCGATCCGACTCAAATGATCAGCAACTAGATTTTGTGCTCCGCTCCTATCACGGATCTCCAAGTCAAACTCTTGGAGCCAGAGCATCCATCGGATCAACCTAGGCTTAGAATCAGCCTTCTTCAACAAGTACTTTAGAGCTGCATGGTCAGTATAAACAATAATGCGAGTACCAAGCAAATAAGATCGAAATTTTTCAAGAGCAAAAACTATGGCTAGAAGCTCTTTCTCAGTAGTAGTATAATTTTCTTGGGCAGCATCTAAAGTCCTAGAAGCATAATATATCACCCTGGATAATTTATCAATTTTCTGAGCAAGGACAGCCCCCAATGCATAATTTGATGCATCACACATAAGCTCAAAAGGGGCTGTCCAATCGGGTGCCTTGATGATGGGGGTGGTAGTCAACGCTCTTTTGAGGCAATCAAAAGCCTCTTTGCATCTGTCATTAAAGTCAAACTCCACCTCCTTTTGCAACAAGTTGGACAGTGGAAGGGCTACTTTGCTAAAATCCCTTATAAAGCGCCTGTAGAATCCTGCATGACCAAGAAAAGATCGCACCTCTCGCACACAAGAGGGGTAAGGCAATTGTGAAATAACAAAAATTTTTGCAGGATCTACTTCAATACCCTTATTGAAAATAATGTGGCCTAAAACTATACCTTGCTCAACCATAAAATGACATTTTTCAAAATTTAGAACAAGGTTAGTTTCAATGCATCTATTCAAAACTTTTTCCAAACTATTCAAACAACCATCAAAAGAGGATCCATATACAGTGAAATCATCCATAAACACCTCTATGCAATTTTCTAAAAAATCACTGAAAATACTAATCATGCACCGCTGGAAGGTACCAGGGGCATTGCACAGGCCGAAAGGCATCCTCCTATAAGCAAAAGTGCCGAAGGGGCAGGTGAATGTGGTCTTTTCCTGATCCTCAAGAGCAATAGTAATTTGCATATAACCAGAAAAACCATCAGCAGGAGTCATGTCTCCAAGGGCTCCACCACTGGCAGCATCTATCATACTTCTCTCCATACTACTGAGTCCTTCATAAAAATATTGGAGAAGAAGCTGTTCTAAAATCTGATGGTGAGGGCAATTGGCACATAGTTTCTTAAATCGCTCCCAGTACTCATACAGGCTCTCTCCACTGAGTTGTCTAATACCTGAGATATCTTTCCTGATGGCTGTGGTCCTGGAAGCAGGGAAAATTTTTTCTAAGAATACTTTCTTAAGGTCATCCCAGCTCGTGATGGACCTTGGAGCAAGGTAATACAACCAGTCCTTTGCCACTCCCTCTAATGAATGAGGAAAAGCCTTCAGAAATATGTGATCCTCTTGGACATCTGGGGGTTTCATGGTGGAGCAGACAATATGAAATTCCTTCAAATGTTTGTGCGGGTCTTCACCTTCAAGGCCATGAAACTTTGGAAGCAAATGAATCAGTCCAGTTTTAAGAACATATGGGACATCCTCATCAGGGTATTGGATGCACAAGCTTTCGTAGGTGAAATCAGGTGCAGCCATTTCCCTTAGAGTCCTCTCACGAGGTGGAGGTTGTGCCATGTTCTCAGAATGTGCAAAATCAGAATGCTTAGAATCAAAATGCTTAAAATTATAATGCTCAAGATCAGGATGTTCAAAATCACCAATAACATAATGCACAGATTCACCAGTTATGGAATGCTCAGAATGATCAAAAGGTATAAAATGATGCCTAACTAATCTATGAAATGTCCTATCTATCTCAGGATCAAAGGGTTGTAAGTCAGATGGATTGCCTCTAGTCATACACTACATTCAGCATGCACACAACTAGTTGCCTTGTCATGTAAATAAAGGTGTAGGTTTGAACTACAGCTACCCTCAAATGATATCCAAATGACTTGAAATTTTGTTAGCAACCCTATAAAATGATGAGAAGATAGCACAAAAAATTTCAGACAAAAATTCAAAGTCTAACTATGAAAGCTAAAAATGGTAGGTTAAGAAAAATAAGTGAATAAAACTTGAAAAATAAAAAACTTTTGACAGAATCGCTTTTTTTGGACGATGGAGACCGCAGCTGGCTGCCACGGCATAGGAAATTTTTTTCCACCCCAAATGCATATATAATAATTGCGATTCTGATAACCGGAGCAAAAGTTATGGCCGTTTGAAGTTTTGACAAACACAAAATTTGCTAGTTTTTTGGAACTTTCAAATCTGACCAAACTAAAGGCTCTAGCTATTTTTCCCACACAATATGGATTAAAAGAAGTCACCACAAAAAAATTCAGCCAAAAATAACAACCCTAGCTACTAAAACAAAAAATCTCAAATAATTCAGCATGGGTGGTCGCTAAAATCCGTCTCTAATTGATTTCTACTACTACTCTATTTTTGCCGCAAGCACAATCTTCACAGCGAAACACCCAAGACTGAAACAGGGGAAACGCTTAATGGGAAAACTGAAACAGAACACACATTAAACAAAATACCAGGACACTAAACAACATTAACACACATACTAACACAATACTAGCAATTAAACATAAAACACGAAAGGATTAAACACACAACACTAGCTAGCTATTATGAACCTTTGGACATTGCTCCCCGGCAACGACGCCAAATTTGATCGAGGCCATACCCAAATCAAATAAACATGAAAATGCAGTAACTAGGAAGTGATCCTAGGTCGTTTCCCAACGAGCAGTGACAAACCAAATGTTCATAATATACTTGCAGTAACAGTAACGATTGAGGGGGTTTGTTTGTTTTGTGATTAAAGAGCAGAACAAGTAAACTGGAATACGAAACTACTAATATTAAAAACGGGTTGTTTCCTCTGATTCAGAAGTCATTCTCTTATCCTGGGTTGGAGAATTCGTCCCTAACAGTCAACTACTTAATCTAACCCTATTTCAATTTACTAAGCGAAAATCAACTTAGGGTTTTCAATACGTGATTAGGCACCACATACACCAGTTAGCCCTTCGTCCATTAAGCATGAACGCAAGTTAGGCTCAGAGGCAATTAATCGAACACGAAGCGTGCATTGATTAATATTCACGAATTTGGGATACTGGTGAAGGGAGAACTGCCAGGAAACCACATTACAAGCGAAACCTCAAAGAGAGTTGGGCTTCGTCCTCAAAAGGAAACAACACTAGAAAATCTAGCCTTCCATGGATTCAAACAGAAAACACAATTGAAACATGAAGCAGAAACGTAAATGAACGGAAACGTAAATGAACAGAAACGTAAACGAACAGAAATGTAAAATGGAACAGAAACATAAATGAGAGTAGAAGAAGAAGCAAGAACGAAATTGTAATTAGAAGCAGAAAACGTAAAATTGCATTACGAACTCAGAAGCATCAAAACAGAAAAACGAAAACCCTAAAACAAAGCTCTGAATAATGAATAGCATAACAGAATAGAATGCCCTGCACGAATCCCAAGGCAGCTATTTAAAAAGAGTCACTCAAAGTCACTGGGCCCTATTACAATACTCTGGCCCAAAACGAAATAAACACTGAACAACATAAAATAAAATTGTGAAATTTCCTAATTAGAAATTAACTAAGGTAAGCACTGCTTTATGTGCCCTCTTCAAGTCCACAACCAAAATCCGGATTAAGCCCAATGTTTCATTAATTCCTGAAATTAGATTAAAAACATCAAATTAGCTAAATGAGCCCAAATAATAAAACTGCCTAATTAATTGACAATTAAGACCAATCAATAATTAAAATGGTGCAAAAAGGGTTTAGAAAATAGAAGAAAATGATGGCACATCAATAGGACATTAATTTGTAAAATATATATTTTTTTAAAAAAAACTGTAATCCATACATATGGATTGGCAATCCGAACATACGGATTGACAATTCGTATACATATTATGTGTTATGAATTATGAATTTTTAAGTCTCTTACGGATTACGAATCTGTAAACTTGCTCTTACGGATTATTAATGTGTAAGCTTACTCTTACGGATTGTGAATCCATATGTTTATTAGCAGATGTACTTTTGAAATTTATAATAATTTGTTGGGTGCACAAGATAAATCTTAGGTGCACGATGCAATTACCTTCAATGTATAACTTATGCATTCACCACTTTCTAATATGACATTAGTGTAACATATGCAGTAATGATTGATTGAAATCCAATAAGACTCAATCAAGGCCTAATATCACTTTAGTGTAATTGAAACCCAATAAGACCCAGTATATGACTTTAGTGTTTGAATCCTACATGGACCATTAATTTTTAAATTATTATTTTTTAATTTGTTTAAAAAGAAACTCTAATTCATACATATGGATTGACAATTCGTATACAAATTACGTGTTACGGATTACGAATTTATAAGTCTCTTACGAATTACAAATCTGTAAACTTACTCTTACGGATTATTAATGTGTAAGCTTAGTCTTATGAATTGCAAATCCGTATGTTTATTAGTAGGGGTACTTTTGGAATTTACAATAATTTGTTGGGTGCACAAGAGAAATCTTAGGTGCACAAAACAATTACCTTTAATGTATAACTTATGCATTCACCACTTTCCAATATGACTTTAGTGTAACATATGCAGTAATGATTGATTGAAACCTAATAGGACTCAATCAAGGCCTAATATCATTTTAATGTAATTGAAACCCAGTAAGACCCATATATGACTTTAGTGTAATATATTCAAATGCACTAATGATGGCCCAATCAAGGCTCAGTATCACTTTAGTGTGACATATCCGCTAATGATTGATTGAAGGGAATTGCTTTGGGCACCCAACAATTTTCCAAAATGTCAAAAATAACCTTATATTTTCAGTTACAAATAGCATTAGTATTTTATTTTTTTATTTTTGCAGTGCCATTTTTTTCCACAAAATTTCCACCACTTAGTGTAACTTGCTTCCATTAAGGGCGATTTGGAAGTGTATTTGGTCTCCGGTGGTGTACATGCGTTTGTTAGGAATATACGTTGATTTTTGGTCAATTTTCATCATCGGAGAAGAAGAGGTACGCAAAACAAAATGATATGCACATACGGATCAGCAATCCGTATGACCCATATATAAACTAAAGTTTCTAATTTATATTTCATGTATATGTAAATTTACATAATAAATTTTGTGATGATTATTTTTTATATAATAATTATTTTTTTACATATATAAATTATAAATAAAAATGATTGGTTTAATAAGTATTTACAGATGTAAAAAAATATCAAATTTATTTAATTATCAATTGCTGTAAAAAACATTTAGATACATCATTCAATTAAATATCATATTTATTTAATTTTTAATCATTATACTAAACACTTAAATACATCATTCAATTAATTATCAAATTTTGTAAATAAATTAAATGAATAAAAAATTTATAAAAAAATATTTAAAAAAAAATTAAAACATATGGATTAATAAATAAATTTTAAATCTTAAATTTTGGTTTCAATATTTTTATAACTACCAAATTTAATATATTTTGAAATTTTATTTCAATCATTATCTTAAACTAACAATCTTATCATATTTTAAATTTTAAAGTTTAGTTTCAATATTTTTTATAACTACAAAATCAAATATATTTTTAAATTTAATTTCGATCATTACCTTAAATTAAAAATCTTATTATATTTTACATTTTGGTTTCCATATTTCTTATAAATAACAAATTTAATATATTTTTAAATTCGATTTCAATCATTATCTTAAACTAACAATCTTATCATATTGTAAATTTTAAATTTTGGTTTCAATATTTTTTATAACTACAAAATCAAATATATTTTTAAATTTAATTTCAATCATTACCTTAGACTAACAATCTTATGATATTTTAAATTTTGGTTTCCATATTTCTTATAACTGAAAAATTTAATATATTTTTAAATTTGATTTCAATCATTATATTACACTAAAAATATTATCATATTTTAAATTTTAAATTTTGATTTCATAATTTTTATAACTAACAAAATTATTGTACAATTAAAAATTACGTTTCAATATTTTTATAGCAAATTTTAATTATTAAAAATTTTGGTTTAAATATTTTTTGTAACTAAAAAATTTAAATTATTTTTAATTATGATTTCAATATTTTCATAAGTAACAAATTCAACATCTTTTAAATTTTTGTTTCGATTTTTTTACAAGTTAGACAAATAGAATATAACAATATTAAAAATTAATTGTTTCACCAATGTAATCTTAATTTTAGCAATCTAATCTTAGTAATAACTAATATATTTTTTGTAAATAAAATCAATACTTAACATATAAAGAAGAAAAAAATATAAAATTTCACTAACATTACAAAACAACATTACACTACGATCAAATTTAAATAATAATTGATAAATAAAAATTTTCCAAAAAAAAATTTAGAAGAAGAAAAATTGAAAAAAAATTTATTCAACAAAAAAAGAAAACAAAAACCTATACAGATAAGCAATTTGTATTTGTCTCAATATTTTTTTGTTCAAATTGAATCATTGATTTTTTTTGTACTTATTTGGATTAAATTCTTTCCTTAGCTTTTTTCTACGTCGTTTCTTTTACCAATTTTTTATACCTAAATGATTGAATCTTTTTAAAAAAACTCAAATAGCAATTTAGGGGCAAACTTCAAGTAGAAAATAATTTGAATAACTCCTAATTTAGAAACTTGATAAAAGTAGAACGACTTGATACTATATAATCAGTGAGGTAAAGATTTTAAAGAAGTGAAATTATTAGTTATTTTTTTGGACAAAATATATATTTAGATTAATAATTTTGAGTAAAAAAATATTTAAAATAATGGGACGATTCAATTTGAAGAAATTTCTAATAAAATGGGATTTAGATATTATTTTAGGTAAAGTAAATTTAATGAAAGAATACAAGTAAATGAATTGAAAATTATCTTTTAATAAATTGATTTAAGAGTAAAATAATAAACTAATTATACTAATGTACAAACTAAACTTAGTAATAATGAAAATTATCTATATTTTATATAAAAATATTTGTAACATTATTTAAAAATAAAACACATTTCAAAAAATTTAGAGTTGTTTTGTTTTAATATGAACAAAATTACTTTTAACTATTCAATGCAATTGAAAATATATATTTAAATTAGTTTTAACCATAAGTTTATTATATTAATTAAAATGCGTGCTTGATTTTTTGAAACCAAATTTAATATAGAAACTTATTTTGACTCATTTGAGTCGTTTGACACAGGCAAGAAATAAAAATAAAAAGGATCCAATGATATAAATATAATTATATATAAAAAAACAGGTGGAGATATTTATGAAGGATCCAACGTACAATTTTGCCACACATTTTTTTGATGGTGTTTTTCAGAGATAGGGAGAAGATAGCACACACATACAGTAACCCCTGAATCTATTTCACTGTATTGACAGCGTTTGCTTCGTTCAACGGCGCTAGCTTCCACCAGGCCACCGCCCAACCATGCTTGTTTTTGGTCACATGTATCCACTGCCCAACCACCCGATGACACATATCCACCCTTGTTTTTGGTCGCGATCGTAGATCTGGGCTTGTGCTGCCAACCACGTCGAAGATTTGTGCTGCAGAACAGCCTCCTAGTTGCTCTTGTTTAACCCTCTCACTGTTACTGACTCTTGAATTTGTTGATCTGGTTATTATGTTAGGTAAATTGAAAATCTCTTACGTTTTCCTCATAGTGAGTTCTTCTATTTTCAAATTTTTTGTTTACATTTGTTTGTTACATCAGTTTCTACATTCAATTGATTTATCTTCACATTTCTTTGTAGATGATGACATGAAGGAGATTTAGTTTTTCAGAGATAGGGAGAAGATAGCGCACGCGTACAGTAACCCCTAAATCTATTTCACCACATCGACAGTGTTTGCTTCGTTCAATGGCGCTAGCTTCCACTAGGCCACTGCCCAACCACGCTTGTTCTTGGTCACATGTATCCACCGCCCAACCACCCGATGACACATATCCACCCTTGTTTTTGGTCGCGATCGTAGATCTGGGCTTGTGCTGCCAACCACGTCGAAGATCCATGCTGCAGAACACCCTCCTAGTTTCTCTTGTTTAACCCTTTCACTGTTACTGACTCTTGAATTTGTTGATCTGGTTATTGTGTTAGGTAAATTGAAAATCCCTTACATTTTCCTCATAGTGAGTTCTTCTATTTTCATATTTTTTGTTTACATTTGTTTGTTACATCAGTTTCTACATTCAACTGATTTATCTTCACATTTCTTTGTAGATGATGACATGAAGGAGATTTAGTTGTCACTGGTTGGAAAGGGCTTGAAGACTGCAATATTACTATGAAGTTCTCTAGGAGGTATTTTGTTAAATCATTTTTCTCTTAATTAAGTTTAAGCATCTTTATGATTTAATTGTTTGTGATATATAATTTTTCAGTTCTCTAGCAACCATTTATGAACTAAATTAGTCTCCTGAGTAAGGAAAGGAAATGTGTGACAAATTTAACAATAAATGCTACCAGACCAGGGTAAAACAATCATTACACAAACATCCGTGTCATACAACGTAAATTGGCTTGTAGCTCAATTATTTATGTTACATATGTAGCATTACCAGGTAACAATGAAAATTGAGACGTGAAAATTGTATGGCCTGGTATGTGAATAAAAACCTTGCTGGTATACTTTTAACAAATATACAAGTACAAAGAATGTGAGAAAGAAGCTGGAGTCCTTAGTATAAATCCATGGACCTTTTGGAAGAATTCTACCGCACAAAAAAACTAACAATTGCACCCAAGTAGTGGTGCAGCTGGGGAAAAAACAAGTTTACACATCAAAATAGCAAACATGAATTGTTCAGCCAGATGAATATAATAAAATCCATATATCAAATATCTTTCATCTGAAAAGTGATATATCTCTGTTAACAAAAACATATTTAAGTTTTCATTTAAATGAAATTTTATTTTCAATAACTCTCTATTCTTGATATCAAATTTCAATGAAGGGTAGTTTATGAAACAAATTATTTTTTAATTAAAATTTGTACAATTAAATATTGCTAACTAATTTTTTTAAAGTATTAAAGATATAAACATATGAAAAAACTAATTTCTATAAAGAATTTAAGAGAAGAAAAAAATAGTGGTGTAAATTCCATCTTCCCCTTCCTAATCACAAATTTTTCAGCTAGAAGATTAAGAACTAAGTCTAAGACATAGGTAAGATCCATATCATTAATCATTTAGGTAAGTTAAGGCCCGTCTCATACTCTAATTCATTGTATAAGTAAATGGCACCAACAAAATTATGGGGCTGATTTATATATGCTAAGAGGCCGAGATCGAGAAAAACCTGTTAATTGTTATTGCCGACTTAAAAGGAAACATCAATGATTTTTAATATATAAAAAAACACAGATATAAAAAAAAAAGATAGATAGAAATTAATACATATTTATGGAAAAAATGAAATTGAGAGAAATAAAAAATGATGTCATAAAAAAGATAGATAAGAAGAAGAATTGAAGTAAAAGTGAGAAGGAGCAGAAATGTATATATGTAAGAAGTATTCATTTATTACAAAATCTTTATTGAGATTTCATATATTGTAGTCATTACTGCTGTAACTCTGATGGCGATAATTTATATTATCAATCAATATTAAAATTTCATTTATTACAAAAAAAATATAACCACACTAGCTTTATGGCTAAGTTGAGGACGGAAAAAGTTTCAATTTCATCAACCATAACGTTTGATTTTAAAATTATATCTTATATTTACTACTATTAAATTGTCCAATTATGGTTACAACTAGAGCTTAACTTGCTTCAATGGGCTGGATTACTTTTTTTTTTTTTCAATTTGTTGGATTGTAATACTTTATTATTATAAAATTTGAATAATTTTTTTCTTGGATATCAAAATGATAATTTTGTAGATCTTCTTGATGTAAGTTTTTGATGTGCCTCACACTTATATAAGTGGTGGCTTCATTGATGTAATAATATGTCTCTTGTGTGTTTGTATGAACACACTCCATTGAATACTATCTGTTGCAACCTACCCTTTGGCGGGAGGGCGACACGTGACTCGCGGGTGCGTGTTCCAAGAAAGGAATACGCGCAGAGTCGCCACCAACGTTTATTTGAAGAAAACGTCGGAAAAACCGGAAAAGACATGATCTACGAACTTTAAGTGAAAGGTTCGGGAGTTGTATTTACACACGGGGAAGGTATTAGCACCCCACGCGTCCGTCACACGAGACGACAACCTTTAATTAAATGTGCAAACATGACTTCAATTTTTAAGTTTCCTTTTACGTCTTTATTCCTTTTTATATTTTTTATCTTTTTGCGGTCGACGAGGGTGTTTCCCTTGCTCCTACGTATTCCTTAATTGCGATAAGGAAATCAGACCTACGTACTTCTTTGTGAACAAAGTGTTTGGTTAAGTTGTCTTTATCCTTTTTGCAAGACATGTTTTTATTGAATGAAAGGTCATTTAAGGCGTCGGACCATTAAACAAACTTTCGATTCTTTTGAAAAGAGAGAAGACATTAAGGCATTGGACCATTAATGTTCTCTTTATTTTTGAAAGAGGTAGTAAAGTTACGTGTTGATTTTAGACCTTTAGAAACCTACACTTAACTAATAAAAGCGGGAAAGACCATTTCAAGGCGTTGGACCTTTGAAAATGGATTTTTTAGGTGATGAGAAAAGTTTTGGTTTTTTATTTTAGCCTTAGTTTCACTTTGGTTATTAGTCGGTTCGATTAAGAAAGAAAAATCCCAAAGAGAAACGTCCGATTTATTTTTTTTTTTTGCTTATTTTACTAAAAGTTATTTTTTATTATTATATTATTATTTTACCTCTTTTTGGTTTCCAAAGTGGTTACGGCATGACCGAACGGTCGGATTTCATTTTAAACGAAATTAACGGATATTACAATTCAAACGATCGGTGGAAATTTATTTTATTTTTGATTTAGGCGAGAAAATGACTTAAGCAAATGACTAAAGCACGTCAAAAGGGGGTACGGAAAGTAAATAAAATGAAAATAAAAAGCACGTAAAAACAAATGAGGACCACCACGGGTACATAGAATGAATTGAAAAGCTCGATTTGGAAACTTACCCGTTGAAGACCGAAGAATGATGAAGAACGAACGAAGAACGTCGAAGAACGGCTGAAAATCTTCGCAAAAATCCCCACGGAAACGTTACGGAAACCTTACAGAAGCGCCTCGGCTCGGATTTTCTTCATGGAACCAATTTTTTTCACTAATTTCAAGTGATTCTTGAATTACCAGGAGGGCTGAACGAAATTCCTTTTCACTCCTCCCCCTATTTATAGGAAAATGGGGGAGATGCTTGCCACCCAGCTCGCCCAGGCAAGCAAGGTGACTTCCTCCAGAAGCAACCACCTTCTGGAGGAATCTTCTGGAGGGCCCAAGTGGGCCTGGTTGCTATTTGCACCCCCACTTTTACTAAATACACCCTCTGCCCTTTTTTTTGGTGATTCTTTTTCCGTAAAGTTACGGAAACTTACGAATTTCGTAACGATACTTGTTTTCTTTCCGTAATGTTATGAAACCTTGTGAATTACATAATCATCCCCTTTTCGACTTACGGAATGTTACGGAACCTCACGATTGGCGCAACGATGCTTCCTTTTGAGTTGCAACATGTCACGGAACATCACGAATTGCCTAACGATGGATGCCAAGTACCTCAAAATGGTCAAATGAAAGTTGCATGCCACCAAGCAAAGGCCCCCGGATGAAATTAGGGTATGACAGTTGCCCCTCTTTACTTGTCTTTTATTGGAGATAAAAGGGAAGTAAAGATAAGACACTAATTTCGTTTGAGCGAAACACCTTTCGGCCAGTGAACCTTCCTGCCAGCGGAACCTGCAAAAATTTGAAAATGATCAGTACCAACACATCATCCCAATACTGTCGAACTTGTTCCTCTTGGTTGATACGCAGAATGACTATAATTTGTCTCTGCGTTTTGTTGGACACGATCGAGCCTGGGCGGCAAAAAGGTGTGCGGGATGACAAAGGGCGCAAAATATGTTTCTGCACGTTTATCCACTTAGCTTGTTGTTCCTGAATGATAAAGGGCGCAGAATATGTATCTGCACGTTTATCCACTCAGCTTGCTATCATGCTTTGAGTCTTAGAGATAGCAAAAGAAAGTTTATACGGATAACCACTCGGGTATCTCCGCCTGTCAGCGTGACTCAAATGTCAGTATGACAGATCTTGTGAGCGCAGAAGATGACGTAAATTTCCGCGTGTCAATGGGCTTGTTGGGCCGCGATTGACGAAGGGTGCAGAAGACGACGTTAGTGTCTGCATGCTATCAGGCTTTCTGTCTTACAGATAGCAAAATAATGTTTATACGGATAACCACTCGGGTATTTCCGCCTGTCAGCGTGACTCAAATGTCAGTATGACAGATCTTGTGAGCGCGGAAGATGACGTAAATCGTCGCGTGTCAACGGGCTTGTTGGGCCGCGATTGATGAAGGGTGCAGAAGACGACGTTAGTCTCTGCATGCTATCAGGCTTTCTGTCTTACAGATAGCAAAAGAATGTTTATACGGATAACAACTCGGGTATTTCCGCCTGTCAGCGTGACTCAAATGTCAGTATGACAGATCTTTTGAGCGCGGAAAATGACGTAAATCTCCGCGTGTCAACGGGCTTGTTGGGCCGCGATTGTCGAAGGGTGCAGAGGACGACGTTAGTCTCTGCATGCTATCAGGCTTTCTGTCTTACAGATAGCAAAAGAATGTTTATACGGATAACCACTCGAGTATTTCCGCCTGTCAGCGTGACTCAAATGTCAGTATGTCAGATCTTGTGGGGCGGCCGACAAAAGCAAGGCTCTTGCTCCTATGTATACTCCAATGAGGAATTCAGACCTACGTAGTTCTGGATAACTTGTGAGACTAGAAATAGTCTCGGTGTTTTCTTCACTAAAATGCGAACATGCTATAGTAAAGAGACAAAACTTCCAACTGATCAGAGCAACATATTTTTTGGATGAAAAACAATGTGTCTACCGGGGAAGGAAAGTAAACTGATGAAATCTTCTCATCGCCATAAATGAGATTTTGGATGTTAGCATTTTGCTTCTAAATGAGCATTTAGAGGAAACACCGGGTTTAGCAAAAATAGAAGAAACTCACTCAAAGTGTATCAATCTCGCACAGGTAAGTGTTTCATCCTAATTCCGAACCATAGATATGTCATGACTTGACTTTGCAAATCATTTCCTATCAAATCAAAGATTACATGCACGATCATGGATCAATAGGACTTTTCTTGGAAATTGGGTTCTTTTGAAGGGAAATTTGGCTCTAAGTTTTCTGGCCTTTTTCTTTTCTGTTTTTGTTTTACGTGAGGCGAACAAGTCACCGACGCACAAGATTTTGGTTGGCAATCTAAGGGAGAAAACCACTTTTAGGTCGTGGTTTCCTTTCCTTCTTTTTGTTTATTTGGTGACAATTCTGTATTATTCAGATATCATCTGGTCCAACGACCTTTCTGCACCTTTCCTCTGTTTTCCTTCGATCCTTGATCGGAAATTTTCTTTCCTTCCTTTTCTTCCTCCCACTCTTTGATTTGGGAATTTTCCTTCTTTTCTTTTTCTTTTTTGCTTTCTCCCACTCTTTGATTTGGGAATTTTCCTTCTTTTCTTTTTTTGCTTTCTCCCACTCTTTTTCTCCCGAGGGTAAGGATTGACATTCTCACCCTGGGTCAAAGTTTATGGTAATTTAGGATTTTTGGCTCAAGGCTTGTAAAATGGCTAGACATGACACATGTCAGGGTTTGGTTTTTTTTCAAGGATAAAAGGGATGCCCCACATTATTTCCATGACACAAATGCAAAAATGATGATTTGGAAATTTTATGCAAAACTGGTCATGCATGCACCTATTTGGACACTCAAGTGTCAAATTTTTATGGTCATGTGATGCTAGGGCTCAGGATTCATTTCCTCTATTTTAAGTCAACCCAATGTTTCCAAAATATGTTCTTTTATCAATTTGTGCATTTATGCGAGTTCATTTTGGGTCTTCGGAAAATTTTCACAGCATTCACCCTTCAGGTGTATACACATTTTTTTCCAAAAACTAGTCATGATCAGTAAATTTTTCAAAGAAAAGTTGGAAGTCATCTCTTTTCAAAAGCATGTTTGTTTTTCAGCTAGACAACTTATTTTTCTTTTTTCTCTTTTCCTTTTTATCATGTGTTTATTTCTTTTCCTTGTTTGTTTGTTTTTTTTTTCATGAGGTATTTTGCTACCTAAACATGTGTATATTTTTGTGAGGTATTTTTGCTATATACATGCATATCCAAGGTATCTTGCCACCTAAACATACATATATATGTTTTGTGAGGTATTTTTTGCTACATACATGCATATCCAAGGTATCTTGCTACCTAAACATACATATATATATATATATTTTGTGAAGTATTTTTTTGTTTACATACACGCATATCTAAGGTATCTTTCTACCTAAACATACATACATATATATATATATATATATATATATATATATATATATATATATATATATATATTTTGTGAGGTATGACTACCTTCCGAGCTTGCGCTTGTTTTATTTAAATTCCCAGGATCATGAGCAACTAGGTGCGTCCTACTATAAAAAGTGATCAAATAACAAGCATAGATTCAAAAGGTACTAGGTTGCCTCCTAGTAGCGCTTCTTTAATGTCTTGAGCTGGACGCCTTATGACTTGTCGGTCACTGACCTAATACTTTGCTTACCTTTGGCTTTGGACTTGGTCGCCTATTGGTCGGCCACGTGCCATAGGCAACGCTCTAACCTTTTTGTGGATGAGCTGAGGTGAACTCTAGAGGTGGTGGCGGTGCGTCTGTTGCCCGCTGTCGGCCCTCCCCAGGCTTCTGTGGTGTTTCGCCCTGCGCCTGCCTAGGGGCGCAATACTTCTTGATGAAAGCCCGGTTAATAGGGGGCCTGATGAACTTGCTGGGGGCAACGGCCACTCCGTAGGACTGATAGAGGCTCGTAACCAAAGCTGGAGACCCCAAGGCCCCGTTGGACTCCTCCGGGTCCACTGGGTGCCTTGTGGTCACGATCCCTGCAAATAGTAGATGACATCAGAAATTAGTTGAGAGAAGTGCATACTTACCTATGTCACAATGGCGTGACCTTGCTGGGGGGGAACGAGCACCCTGTAGGACTGACAGAGGCCCGTAACCAAAGCTGGAGACCCCAGGGCCCCGTTGGACTCCTCCGGGTCCACTGGGTGCCTTGTGGTCGCGATCCCTACAAATAGTAGATGACATTAGAAATCAGTTGAACCATATGCATACTTACCTATGTCGGGATGACACAGACCAACTGATACATCTGCAGGGTAGAATGTTGCTAAGTAGCAATGTCATACATATCTGTGTAATAGTAGTCATGTTGGTGCACATGATCCACACTCGTTTCTTTGCAGCGGCACGGGTGAAATCTTGCCCCGGTATGCATAGTAGCTGCGTGATAGCCTCCCTCTCTGGTTGTGCTTGCACAGTTGGTCGCCCTCCAATATCAGGGGGGTGGCCCAGAAACTGATAAAAGGAAACTACTGGCCCCTTAACCGGGAGCGCGAGTCTCGGTTAAGCTTTTAAGGGCAAAGGACCTTAAATTATCTTAAGGTGTGGATATGGAGCCCACTGAGAGTGAGAACGCGTAGCCCTCTAATGGTGAGGGCTTGCAGCCCTTTGAAGGCGAGGGCGTGTAGCCCACTGAAGGTGAGGATGTGTAGTCCTCTAAAGGCGAGGACGTGTAGTCCTCTAAAGGTGAGGACATGTAGTCCTCAGAAGATGAGGGCGAGGACATGTTGTCCTCTGAAGGCGAGGACGTGTAGTCCTCTGAAGGTGAGTTCATGTAGTCCTCGGAAGGTGAGGGCGTGTAGCCCTACGAAGGCGAGGGCGTGTAGCCCTCTGAAGGTGAGGACATGTAGTCCTCTGAAGATAAGGACATGTAGTCCTCGGAGCCGAGGGCGTGTAGCCCTCTAAAGGTGAGGACATGTAGTCCTCTGAAGATGAGGACATGTAGTCCTCGGAAGGTGAGGGCGTGTAGCCCTCTGACGGCGAGGACATGTAGTCCTCTGAAGATGAGGACATGTAGTCCTCGGAGCCGAGGGCGTGTATCCCTCTGAAGGTGAGGACATGTAGTCCTCTGAAAGTGAGGACATGCAGTCCTCTGAAGGTGAGGACGTGTAGTCCTCTGAAAGTGAGGACATGCAGTTCTCTGAAGGTGAGGATGTGTAGTCCTCTGAAAGTGAGGACACGTAATCCTCTGAAGGTGAGGGCGTGCAGCCCTCTGTTGGCGAGGACGTGTAGTCCTCTGAAGATGAGGGGGTGTAGCCCTCTGAAGGTGAGGACGTGACATCCTCTGATGGTGAGGGCATGCAACCCTCTAAAGGTGAGGACGTGAAGCCCTCTGAAGGTGAGGACGTGTAGTCCTCTGAAAGTGAGGACATGCAGTCCTCTGAAGGTGAGGACGTGTAGTCCTCTGAAAGTGAGGACTTGCAGTCCTCTGAAGGTGAGGACGTGTAGTCCTCTGAAAGTGAGGACATGCAGTCCTCTGAAGGTGAGGGCGTGCAGCCCTTTGTTGGCGAGGACGTGTAGTCCTCTGAAGATGAGGGGGTGTAGCCCTCTGAAGGTGAGGACGTGACATCCTCTGATGGTGAGTGCGTGCAGCCCTATGAAGGCGAGGACGTGAAGCCCTTTGAAGGTGAGGACGTGTAGTCCTCCGAAAGTGAGGACATGCAGTACTCTAAAGGTGAGGACGTGTAGTCCACTGAAAGTGAGGACATGCAGTCCTCTAAAGGCGAGGACGTGTAGTCCTCTGAAAGTGAGGACACGCAGTCCTCTAAAGGTGAGGGCGTGCAGCCCTCTGTTGGCGAGGACGTGTAGTCCTCTGAAGATGAGGGGGTGTAGCCCTCTGAAGGTGAGGACGTGACATCCTCTGATGGTGAGGGCGTGCAGCCCTCTGAAGGCGAGGACGTGAAGCCCTCGGAAGGTGAGGACGTGTAGTCCTCTGAAAGTGAGGACATGCAGTCCTCTGAAGGTGAGGACGTGTAGTCCTCTGAAAGTGAGGACTTGCAGTCCTCTGAAGGTGAGGACGTGTAGTCCTCTGAAAGTGAGGACATGCAGTCCTCTGAAGGTGAAGGCGTGCAGCCCTTTGTTGGCGAGGACGTGTAGTCCTCTGAAGATGAGGGGGTGTAGCCCTCTGAAGGTGAGGACGTGACGTCCTCTGATGGTGAGTGCGTGCAGCCCTCTGAAGGCGAGGACGTGAAGCCCTCTGAAGGTGAGGACGTGTAGTCCTCCGAAAGTGAGGACATGCAATCCTCTAAAGGTGGGGACGTGTAGTCCTCTGAAAGTGAGGACATGCAGTCCTTAGAAGGTGAGGACGTGTAGTCCACTGAAAGTGAGGACATGCAGTCCTCTGAAGGCGAGGACGTGTAGTCCTCTAAAGTGAGGACACGCAGTCCTCTAAAGGTGAGGGCGTGCAGCCCTCTGTTGGCGAGGACGTGTTGTCCTCTGAAGACGAGGGTACTAGTACCCGAGGGTCCATCCTTATGAGAAAGCAAGAGATCGACTCATCGAGAGAGCCGGTCATCCCAAATTCAAAAGATTTGGACATTTAGATGTAGGGAATCTATGTAGTTAACATGATTTTGAGGGATGCAGATGCATGCAACCTTTGTTGTGAAATTTGGTAAATGCGGACTTCATTTGAAATAATGCAATGTAATGGAAAGTTGTACAATGTTAATTTCATTCTTTCCTTGTTTTGTGATTTTGATTTAATTTTTTTTGGAAAACACAGATTGACTGTGCTTTTGAAAGAGGTGATAATTCATGCAACCTCATCCTATCTTTTTGAAAATCTCTCCGGGAACTCCCTCAGAGTGTATGTTCTGTTTGATTTAGTCACTTGAATATTTTGGAGTGACGACAATGGAGCCATTTGACGTTTAATCAATCTATTGAAATTCCAGGGTTTGTCTCCCCCTTTTTTTTCTTGTTTAAAAACATCGACGGGTGAGAACTTTTGATTTGACCCTATGTTCACTTGAGGCTCATGCACGATGCCCCTCATTGCCCCAGTGTAAGGCTTTGAGGTACCAATTGTTATCTTTCGTCATGACCTTGTAGCTGGGAACCTATTGGGTGAGAACTTCTAATCTGCCCCTAGGTTCGCTTGAGGTTTTTACATGGTGCCTTTCATTGCCCCAGTGTAAGGCTTTAAGGTATCCATCGTTGTTTTGTTTTCACAACCTTGTAGCAAGGGAGAATGAAAGAAGCAGTTGATTTTTGCAAAAAGAATTTTCCAAGGACGAGAAATAATTGAAGGATTTTTTTCAGTTGATGGATTAAGTCAAATGACTCCTATGTAGAAGCAAGATGTTTTGATGTTTTGATGATGCCAAAGGATCAAGTGCTTCTAAGTTTTATTCGAGACAAGAATCCAAGAAAATCAAGATATATGATCAAGTTGATCTCTAGAATCTTAGGAAGAAGCTTCCAAATTGAAAAACAAAAGGTTTGACCAAAGAATTCTATCATTTCAAATTGAGATTTGCTCTCTGGTAATCGATTACCAGCAGCTGAAAATGTTTATAACAATCACTAGAAATTTGAATTCAAAATTTATAATGTAATCGATTACACATGGATGGTAATTGATTACCAACAGTTTATTGAACGTTTTAATTCAAATTTTAAAACCTGTAATCGTTTACACAAGTCTTGTAATCGATTACCAGAGGGGATTTCCGGAAAATAATTTCCAAGAGTCACATCTATTCAAATGGTTTATGAATGACCATCAAAGGTGGCTTGGAAGCACGGATTTAAAGAGAGTTTTCATTGCCCAAAAAGTTTATCCTCTCAAAAGATTAAGAGTTTTTCTGAACTGAACTGTCTTATCCTCTCAAAAAGATTCCTTGGTCAACCACTTGCATATTCAATAAGGAATTTTGATTGGTCTTCATTGTACAATCTTTCCCTTTTAAGAGAGATTTCTTCTTCTCTTCTTCTTATTTCTGAAAAGGGATTAAGAGACCATGGGTCTCTTGTTGTAGAGGATTCCTGAACACAAGGGAAGGGTTGTCCCTGTGTGGTTCAGACTTTGGAAAAAGAGTTTTACAAAGAGAATGGAAAATCTCAAGTGGGTTGCTTGAGGACTGGACGTAGGCACGAGAAGTGGCCGAACCAGTATAAATCAAGTTTGCATTCCTCTCTTCCCTTAAACTTCTTTTATTTATTGCTATTTATCTTTTTCTTTAAAGAAGTTTATTTTGAATTGTCTTTTGAGTAATTTATGTTAAGGGTGCATTGTTAATCCGAAAAGAGAGAGTGAAAGTTTAATTGGGGAATAATCTTTGTATCTTAATTCAACCCCCCTTTTTCTTAAGGTAACTGAGGCCATTTGTCCAACATCCTATTCTTGATAACTCACTTCTCTCTAAAAAGACAAACTTTCCGGAATGATAAAATGAGGTCACATGAACGTCTTGAAAACACAGTCAATCAAATTCCTTTTTTTTCTTTTTGAACTTTTTATTTTATTTTTATTTTGAAACTTATTTGTTTTGAACTTTACTCGTTGTTTTACGGCACCCCCACCAACGTGCAAGACGAGTAATTTCTGATTGAACGGTCTTGGAAGTCAGCACTCAGGAGCGCATGTCGCTCGAGCAAACAAACCAATGGCCTACACTTACATTCCGGTGGAAATTGAATAAGCAAAGATGTGTTTGTGAAAGGATGAGAGAGTCAAGGATGTCAAATTCATCCATTATTTAGCATTTGTAATTATGGTTTACAATAATGGCATAAACTCGAAAATCCTGATGAGTCATTAGAGACATCTAACAACATCTTTCAAAATTGCCCCATGTGTGGTGTTGTTTGTCAATGTTAGGATTCACGAGCGATTCTCCTCAAATTTCAGCCAGCCCACATCAATTTAGACTTTGCACCTTATGCTTCAGGGTCATACAATGCTCAATGGAATGCCCCGGGGCTCCTCCATGATAAACACACATTGTGTTCGAGTCGTACCCTCGGAAAAATGGAGGTTGAGGAAACCTAGCAGGGGTTATGGCTACCATTGCAGTATCAAGTAGATATGGGAGCAAGTTTAGCATATGACACCGGAATTTGGGGTGTACCTACAGGCTTTTTCGCTGCAAAATTCATTTCTTGGTTGGTGTTTTGGTCTATGCTAAAAGTGTTATTCGTCATTGGAAGTGCGGTAGACAGGCTTTGTGGTTGATTTAGGGATGGCCTTTGTGGATAACTGGGTGGTGGGTAAGGAGAGGGTTTGTTATTGGCTGAGTAATGACATTGTTGGGTTGGTGGGAAACTTGGCCGTATAGGAATGACAGTCACAGCATGGGTTTCTCCCTCATCCTCACCTTCTTCATTTGCCCCAGTTTTCTCATTCGCTCAAGCAGGATGATTAAGTTTGCCTCTTTTCAGACCCACTTCGATCCTTTCTCTGGCGAAGACCAAATTTGCAAAGCTTGAAGGCGCGTACCCCACCATTTTTCCTAGTAAAACACTGGTAATGTGTCTATTATAATTGTGATCATCTCCTTCTCCGTCATTGGAGGTGCCACTTGAGCTGCCAGGTCTCTTCACCTTTAGGCGTATTCTTTGAAAGATTTGTGCCCCTTTTTTTTGCACACTTTCTGTAGTTGCATCCTATCCGGAGCCATATCAGAATTGCACTGATGCAGGTAACAGCTACCCCAGTAAGACTTTCTTGGAAGAAATGTATCAATAGTTCCTCATCTTTTGCGTATGCCCCCATCTTCCGACAATACACCTTTAGACGGTTCTTGGGGCAAGTAGTCCCCTCGTACTTGTCAAAGTCCGACACCTTGAACTTGGGAATGACCACGTTCGGGTACTAGGAACAACTCTTCTAGGTTAGCAAAGGCATAATCTTCGCCTCCTGCAATGTCCTTGAGCCTTTCCTCTATATGATCCAACTTTCCCTTTTTAGCCATAGCAGGAGGGCCTCCTCCCACCGCAAAATGCAAGGGTTGTGGTTGTGGGCGAAACTGAGGGCCCTTCAAAGTGTTTTGCAAGAGTATACCACCAACTGCTCACCCTTCAGTGGCATATCCGAGGCGAGTCTCGAATTCGGCTAGATTGTGGTGGGGCATTCCATGTGTCTCCCCCATGAGTTGAGAGACATGTGCATGATCAGCTTGAGGTTGTTAGCTTTCAATGAGTATGGGAGCGGAGTTATTTACATCCTCCTTGGGAGGCGAGCCATATGGCGGGAAGGCATGCTTGTTTTGAATTTGCGCATAACGGGGGCCGCTCGCACTTCCCAAATCTTTGCCTACCCTAGTTGAGGTTGGATGATTCATTTGGTTGATATCAGAAGGGGGCATCGGGTTCACCTTAGCAACAGCCCTGGTAGCGGCAACTGCAACTGCAACCGCATTGGCTTCCATTATGCTCATCATGGCCTCCATCATTGTGGCCATTTGCACTTTCATGACCTCCATGTCGGCGTTCACCTTCTCTTGCACCTCCTTTACTTCACCCATTACTCTTGCTCTAGCACAGGTTCGGTAAAGGCACCGTAAAGCGTGTTCTTTTCTTTTTTATAACAATGATTAAGTTCTTTTTTTTCTTCAAGGAAAGAATGCAACGAGCAATGCAACCAATGAAAAGCATGGATGTATGCGAATGATGCACAACTGAAGTATTGCGAATTTTTACGCAGGACATGGGGTTGAATCAATTTAGATTTTCAACATGGTCCATGACATTTTTGTCAAGGTGAAACTGGAAGTAACAAGGACATCAATAATCCTAAATGTGTTTGGCAGTAGACGAAGTGATGTAACTCGATCCATCTTTTGCCCTAATTTTTGCAAGATGGTTACTTCCATGCTTCAACTTGACTTGATGAACCTTTTTCATAAAAGAATGAGCTTGGTTCAACCTTATAATCCAAGGAATGGCAATTTCGATTGCCAATACTTTGACAACATTTCATAGGGATGAAAGACTCGGGAATACGCATACTATGCATGGAGAATGTAATTATGAAATTGAGATGCCCGAAGAAACATCTTTTCTTAGTTAACCATGCATTAGGTACCATGTTCACTCATTTTGTTTTTAAGTGAAACGGGTTTATGATCCCAACATGGTTGGCTCATGGTACCGAATATATGCAACCAAGAATGCATCATGAATTTTCATGCTTCCTTTTTTGTTTTTGTTTTGTAGAGGAAAATGCAAGGATCACACATGAGCAATCATGAAAACAAAAGGTATGCAGTTTGTAGAACAAAAAGTATGTTGAACGCATATGCATGATGGTACAATGACTCATGCAAAATGTGATGCTGGAATATGATAACGGACAAATGCAGGAACGATATGTTCATTTATGATGCCATGAAGAGATGCTTATGCATGCTAGAGATAAAATGCGGGAGTGATTTGATTCGCACTGATCTTTGGAGTAAAAACGCAGGATAAACTCATTTTATTCAGAAAGTTTAACTTGTCAAGATCTGAGTGATAATACAAACTTCCTAGCGGTTTCTAATTATATGGGCCATTAAGTCTATCATATGTTGACAATAGATGAGAAGTCCGTGGATCTCCTCTGGGGCGGAGTAGATGTCCACCATTGCTTTGGCCTTGGCTAGCAATCGGGGAAGTTCTTGACTCCCGTTCAAGGTAAGAGCAAATCAGTCCATCCACATGGTTGCTTCTTGGTGTAACGAGTCGATCACCCTTCCTCTAGTCTCCTTTTCCGCATACACTTGGGCATACTCGTCCGCCACCCTATGCTCGTGGGCCGTGGCTAGACTTAGTTCCTCTTGGTACTTGCTGATGATGACTAACATATTGGTCTCTGTCTCGCATAAACGCTAAGACAAACTTCTCTTGGACCTCGAGCAAGCCTTTCACTCATCCTGTCTACCCGCGATTGGTCCCTTTCCTCCCTCCGGAGTTTAAGCTCGTTGTTACTACCCCACAGAGCCCCTCGGAACTTGTTCCGGCCATGCTCTTCCCTACGAGCCCTCTTGGCCTCTTGTTCCAAAGCCTTGGTGGTAGCTATATTTATATCTCTCAGTTCGGCATTCTCCTTTTGGATTTTAAGAGCTGCTGATTTGAACCTTTCTTTGACTGTTTGAGCTTGCTTGAGTTCCGTCCTAAGGGCCTGCACCTCTTCGTCTTCCTCCGGTGCCTCATCTTCCTCCCTCTTAGCGGTTCTCAGACTTGGGAGCCAATCCAAACCTTGCACGTGGGCTTTCAACCACTCACGGTAGCCACCAATGGGCCCATTGTTATTACCTCTGAGCTCTTTGTCCTTCTTTTTTACCACCTCCCATGCCTTGCGGACCTTCTGAAGTGTCTCCATTTTGGTCTTATTGAAACCTCGTGAAATGACAGGCGTGAGCTCATCCTCTAGTGGTGCCCCTCTCATAGGGTAGCCAAGTTGTCTTGTAGCAAGAACGAGATTGTAGCTGATGCAACCCCTCGTCCCCATCAAGGGAACATTTGGAAATCCTCCGCACGAAATAAGAACTCCGGTTCTTCCTTCCTTCCATCGAGGGAACCAGTTGATGGATGCTCCTTCTTTGCTTGCTAAGAGTTGGTCCCAATTCGCCCCTCCTTTCTCTGTGCATGAACGGTAGCTTTCTAATGGGCAGGCATGCCTCATCTCTTGGCGAAAAAGGTGCGAAACTAACCATACATAAAGAGCTGAAGTACAGCAAACAATCCTTGTATTTCTCTTTTCACATCTTCGGTCGAAGGTGTCATATAGGTCGGCTAGCATAGCGACAACCGGGCTTTCCTTGTGGTTGTGATAGGCGAGAAAAGTGTCGATCGCTGCCAGGTCCACCAACCCATCCACATTTGGAAAGAGGACTCCCCCGAAAATCAACAGTGCGAGAATATCTATGAACGGGGCCCACTCGCCTTTACCTGCCAAGATTCTTGCTTTTGCCTCCAAACATTTTCTCGGTATTCCTAACCACCCCATTTTTGACTTGCTTTTGGCGGTCTAATTCCTGCGCCGAGATTTGGACTATTTTAGAAATTCTGGCCAATGAGGGGTAGAACCCTGAGAAGAGGTATGGTTTCCTTCCCCCTAGAGGACATCCTAGGATCTCTTCAAATTCTTCCACCATTGGTGATAGCTGGAAGTCCCCAAAGATGAAGCACCTCAACGGCTGATCATAATACTGGGCGAGGGAGGCAATGGCCTCTGTGGAGACTTCTACCATGGCTAGGTCCCAGATTTTACCTTAAGCTTTACAAAAAGCTTGTCGCTGGAGCTGACCCATCAACTGCCCTAACTCTCTTAGACTGGTGATCCCTAGGCTCTTGACCTTGACTGGATAGAACCTCTTTTTAAGTGAAGGCTTTTGACTTGATCCCATGTTTTACTAAAGTGAAACAAAACCCAGTGCGAATCAAAACTCCGACATCTATTATGGGTGGAAATGGATGAATGCATGAAGAAATGCATATGACACAAATGCAATTTATGAATACAGGAGCCTGGGAAATTGTCTCCTTTTTAGATACAACGTCTTGGGGTAGCAAAGTGCCCAACGTATGTATTTAAGAAGGTGACACGGACCCTCCGTTGGTTTGTTAAAGAGAGGGGATCTAGACAGAATCCGTGTGTGACGCATATGCGAAAGGCGCAACATAGTAGGACAATATTCACAAAATATAAAAGGGTACATGAAACTTATGCATGGCAGTGAAAAAATGGCACGCAGCGTGCCCCCATTTAAGGGACCTATATGGGAGAGAGCTAAAAAGGTTTTTAGCGATAATCCCCAAGGTGGTCATATCTCTCTTGATGGTCTCTAGAGGTATCATCCTCTTCGAAGAACATACTGCAGCAGTAGGGACTACTAGCAACAATATGTTTTCAAAGAGAAAAACTCTAGATGAGGGTTCACTGTAATCAAGCAAGTCGAAGACCTAGCATGATCACAGATTCACCTCCACTCCTTATGTTCCCACGAACCCGGGTATAGGGCCCCTTTTTTCAACTCACCGTGTGTGCAAATAGTGTTGGTGTTTGTGTGCATCAAATGAATAAATATTCCCCATGCATACATTTAAAAATGCACTAAAAGTATCAAAGTGTTATATACACAATAACATAAAAAATAAAGGGAAACCTAACAAAGGAGGATGTTATGATAAAACATTGCACAAGATTAAATGGCCTAACTCTCAAAAAATAGTCCCCAGTGGAGTCGCCAACTGTCGCAACCTACCTTTTGGCGGGAGGGCGACGCATGACTCGTGGGTGCGTGTTCCAAGAAAGGAATACGCGCGAAGTCGCCACCAACGTTTATTTGAGGAAAACGTCGGAAAAACCGGAAAAGACGTGATCTACGGACTTTAACTGAAAGGTTCAGGAGTTGTATTTACGCACGGGGAAGGTATTAGCACCCCATGCGTCCGTCACACGAGATGGTAGCCTTTAATTAAATGTGCAAACATGACTTCAATTTTTAAGTTTCCTTTTACGTATTTATTCCTTTTTATATTTTTTATCTTTTCGCGGTCGACGAGGGTGTTTCCCTTGCTCCTACGTATTCCTTAACTGCGATAAGGAAATCAGACCAACGTACTTCTTTGTGAACAAAGTGTTTGGTTAAGTTGTCTTTATCCTTTTTGCAAGACATGTTTTTATTGAATGAAAGGTCATTTAAGGCGTCGGACCATTAAACAAACTTTTGATTCTTTTGAAAAGAGAGAAGACATTAAGGCATTGGACCATTAATGTTCTCTTTATTTTTGAAAGAGGTAGTAAAGTTACGTGTTGATTTTAGGCCTTTAGAAACCTACACTTAACTAATAAAAGCGGGAAAGACCATTTCAAGGCGTTGGACCTTTGAAAATGGATTTTTTAGGTGATGAGAAAATTTTTGGTTTTTGATTTTAGCCTTAGTTTCACTTTGGTTATTAGTCGGTTCGATTAAGAAAGAAAAATCCCAAAGAGAAACGTCCGATTGATTTTTTTTTGCTTATTTTACTAAAAGTTATTTTTTATTATTATATTATTATTTTACCTCTTTTTGGTTTCCAAAGTGGTTACGGCATGACCGAACGGTCGGATTTCATTTTAAACGAAATTAACGGATATTACAATTCAAACGATCGGTGGAAATTTATTTTATTTTTTATTTAGGCGAGAAAATGACTTAAGCAAATGACTAAAGCACGTCAAAAGGGGGTACGGAAAGTAAATAAAATGAAAATAAAAAGCACGTAAAAACAAATGAGGACCACCACGGGTACATAGAATGAATTGAAAAGCTCGATTTGGAAACTTACCCGTTGAAGACCGAAGAACGATGAAGAACAAACGAAGAACGTCGAAGAACAGCTGAAAATCTTCGCGAAAATCCCCACGGAAACGTTACGAAAACCTTACGGAAGCGCCTCGGCTCGGATTTTCTTCACGGAAACAATTTTTTTCACTAATTTCAAGTGATTCTTGAATTACCAGGAGGGCTGAACGAAATTCCTTTTCACTTCTCCCCCTATTTATAGGAAAATGGGGGAGATGCTTGCCACCCAGCTCGCCCAGGCGAGCAAGGTGACTTCCTCTGGAAGCAACCGCCTTCTGGAGGAATCTTCTGGAGGAATCAAGTGGGCCTGGTTGCTATTTGCACCCCCACTTTTACTAAATACACCCACTGCCCTTTTTTTTGGTGATTCTTTTTCCGTAAAGTTACGGAAACTTACGAATTTTGTAACGATACTTGTTTTCTTTCCGTAATGTTACAAAACCTTGTGGATTACATAATCATCCCCTTTTCGACTTACGAAATGTTATGAAGCCTCACGATTTGCACAACGATGCTTCCTTTTGAGTTCCGGCATGTCACGAAACTTCACGAATTGCCTAACGAAGGACGCCAAGTACCTCAAAATGGTCAAATGAAAGTTGCATGCCACCAAGCAAAGGCCCCCGGACGAAATTAGGGTATGACACTATCAAATCATTTCATTTCATGATTATATTTTCTTACTTGTTGTTTCTTAATGGAGATTTGTTATTGGTAGTTTGTATCAACGGAGATCCTTGGGAATCAATGGTGGACGTATCAAAGGTTGGATGCTAATAAACGTTGGACAAATGAGTTTAGAGAAGGAGTGTTTGAGTTTGTATAGTTTGTTACTAGTCATGACATGTTTCAAATGCAAGGAGAGCAAACAAGGTGTCCCTACAAGAAATGCAAATGTAAAGTTTTCAAGTTTGTGGATGATGTGATGAGGGATCTTTATGAGGAAGGGTTCATGCGAAATTATTATTGGTGGACAAACCACGGTGAAGAGTTACCACAATTTCCTCCAATACTGTTGCAAGGTTCATACTACGAAAGTGGTGGGCAAAGGAAAAAATTGAATCCTTATGAGCAAATGATCATGGATCATGCTGGACCATCAATTGGTCAATACATAGAATAAGAGGGTGTAATTAAGACAGAATTCATGGAGGAAAATCCTAATCTTGAAGCTCAAAAGTTCTTTGATATGCTTGCAACTGTGCAAGCACCATTATGGGAAGGATGCGAGCATCATTTAGAATTGTCAACTTCTTTGGCCTGTCTTAGCTTGAAATCTGATTATAATATGTCAGAAGGGTATTTTAATCGCATGGTTCAACTTATGGGCAACACCATGCCAAAAAACAATACTATGGTTAGTAATTTTTATCAAGCTAAGAGGTCAGTGCAGAAACTGGGTTCTCGGTTGTTTGAAAATTGATTGTTGCCCGAATGAATGCATGTTATATTACAAAGAAAATTCAGTTAAGACTATAACAAATTGTTTTTTTTTTGTAAAAGTGATCAATGCTTGACAGTTAATAGGAGGGGGTTGAAAATAAGTTTCCAGTTTAAAAAATGTGGTAATTTCCACTCATTCCAAGACTAAAAAGATTGTACTCTTCAATGACCACTGCATGTCACATGAGATGGCATAGTGAGAATCAGAGGGACCCAAATGTCATTTGTCATCCATCTGATGGTGAAGCGTGGAAGCATTTTGATAGAATGCATCCAGAATTTAGTCAGGACCCTAGGAATGTCAGAATGGGATTATGTTCAGATGGGTTTAGTCCTTTTGGTCAATTTGGGAAGACTTACTCTTGTTGGAAGATTATCTTAACTCCATATAATCTTCCTCCCAGCATGTGCATGAAGAGAGAATTTATGTTTTTAACTGTCTTAATTCCAGGTCCATCAGATCCAAGGCACAATATTGATGGTACTTGCTACCACTCATAGATAACTTATGCACCTTATGGAATGATGGCATACCAACTTTTGATGTGTCATTAAGGCAGAATTTTTTGATGAAGGTTGCTTTGATGTGGAAAATCAATGACTTCCCAGCTTATGGGATGTTGTTAGGTTGGACAACTGCTGTCAGACTTGGTTGTCCCATATGTATGGAATGATCAAAGGCATTCACAACATTAAATTTTCCCAAGGTCTGCTATTTTGATTGTCATCGCCAATTTCTTCCACTTAATCATGCATATAGGAGGAATAAAAAGTCATTCAAGAAGGGTCGGGTTGAGACCTCACCCCGTCCTCCACGTTTTTCTAGTCTTGACGTTTGAAATAGAGTTTCACATTTACCACTCTGCCTTGAGTCGCAAGAAGAAAAATATTTTCCTGGTTATGGTGTTGAACATAATTGGAAGAAACAAAGTATATTTTGGTTGTTGCCATATTGGAAAACACAGCTTCTGCGTCATAACATTGATGTCATGCACACAAAGAGAAATGTGTGTATGAATGTCTTTAACATTGTGATGGACATCAATGACAAAAGTAAGGATACACACAATGCTTGAATTGATTTAGCAGAAATATGTAATCGGAAGGAGCTTGAGTTGGTAGATGTTGGTCGTGGAAAATTATTTAAACCAAAGGCAGCTTATGCAATGACCAAATCTGAGAGACTCGCTGTTATTAAATGGGTCAAAGAACTAAAGTTATTAGATGGCTATGCCTCCAATTTAGGTTGGTGTGTGGATCTTAACAAAGGAAAAATTCATGGAATGAAAACTCATGATTGTCATGTTTTCATGCAATGGTTGCTTCTAATTTCATTTGACTCATTAGCAAAACCTATTTGGAAGCCACTTGTTGAACTTAGCCAATTTTTCAGAGAACTAACTTTGACAACATTAAATGTTGAACAACTAAGAGTTATGGAAAATAACATACCTGTGTTGTTGTGTAAGTTAGAACAAATATTTCCACCAAGCTTCTTTGATTCAATGGAGCATCTTCTAGTCCATTTACCTTATGAGGCAAGACTTGGTGGTCCAGTCCAATATCGTTGGATGTATCCTTTTGAGAGGTATAAAATGAGTAATAATTTATACACCACTGCATTATATATATAATCATTTTTTTAAAAAAAAATACTTATTCATATTAATTTTAGGTTTTTACACTCCCTCAAAAATAAAGTCAAGAATAAGGCTAGAGTTGAGGGATCAATTTGTGAAGCGTACTTAGTGGAGGAGACATCTACCTTTGCCTTGTTTTACTATCTTGATCAAATTGCAATGAGAAGGACTAGGATGCCTTGAAATGTTGATGTGGATGAAGGTTCTTCATCTTCTCCTCCTATATCAATTTTCAATTACCCAGGAAGAATGAGTGGTAAATCCAAAACATAATTTTTGGACCAAGTTGATCTTCATGTTGCTCACTTGTATGTTCTTCAAAATTGTCCAGAGGTTGAGCCATATTTAGAGTGAGATGATTTTAATACTTTTATAACTCTAATTAATATTTTAATGATGTTATGTTGTGTACTTTGAGTAATTTGTTTTCTCCTTTCCAGTATTTATGAGAATTTTTTGAGGGAGCTGAATCCCACTACTTCAGATGCTCAACTTGACCAAGACATTTCATCCAACTTTCCTACACAGTTCAAGCAATATGTAGGTTAACACCTTATATATTATTCGAATAATATTTCTTCCATAATGATATAATGTTATATATGGCATTAATTGTTAAATTTTTTAGGTTATAAATCCAGAAAATAATATTCAAGATTCAATGTTGGTTAATTTGGCATGGGGACCTAAGAGAAAAAGTTGAGTCACGGCCTATCTACGTTATAAATGGATACAAATTTCAAACAGTTAGTTGGAATGAAGGCATGAATTCTTCTAATTATGGTGTTCACGTACGGGGAACTGATGGTCAACTAGAATCTAATTTTTATGGAATGTTGTCTGATATTATTCAATTGGAGTATACTGACATCCCATTGATAAAGTTAGTTCTATTCAAGTGTGATTGGTTTGATAATACTCCTTATATAGGGACATGAGTAGATAAAAAGTATCAGATTGATGAAGTAAGACAATAAAAAAGATATACTAAAGCATATGACCCATTCATATTTACATAACATGCAGAACAAGTTTATTACACAACATATCCCAAGGGACATCGAGGATGGTTAGCCGTAATGAAGACAAAAGCTCGCAACATAAACACTAACAATATAGTAAGTGAAACTAAGCAAAGGGCTCCATACCAAGATGATGAGCTTGTAGAGCTTCAAGAAGTGTTGGAAGTTAACCCTGATGTCATTAATGAGTCTCTTGCAGATGTTGATGGAGGTGGAGAAGAGATAGATGCAAGTTTACTCAAACAACTAGACTTGGTTGAACTAGATGAGGATGAATGCATATTAAGTGAGAATGACATTGAGAGTGATTTTGATGATATAGATACTTCTTAGGTAACTCATACATTAAAGTTGATTGCATGTCTTATGTTCATTGTGTATTTGTGTGTGTGTGTGTGTGTGTATTTTTACATTTGTATGACTGTGATTTGTAATAATTATTACTTTTACTCTTGTAGTGCATATGAAAGAGAAGATAAGTGACCTATTTTGATGTAGAAAACATTTTTATGTGAGTTTTCATTAACAAGTTGGATTTATTTGTTTACTAAAGTGTATTACTTGTGGTACTTCACTTTTTATTTATTGTTCTTAAATATATTGCATGCCTTATGTTCATTGTGTGTGTGTGTGTGTGTATTTACATTTGTATGACTATGATTTGTAATAATTATTACTTTTACTCTTGCAGTGAATATGAAAGAGAAGATAAGTGACCTATTTTGGTGTAGAAAACATGTTTCTGTGAGTTTTCATTAACAAGTTGGATTTATTTGTTTACTAAAGTGTATTGTTTGTGGTACTTCATTTTTTATTTATTTGTTCTTAAATATCATATATATATATATATATTTGTGTGTGCATGTGTAACAAAATCAAACATGCAGATGGCAGACAGAGGTAGAGGTGGTGGTCGTAGAACGTGGTTTTAGTTTGGGAGCTCCAATTACCACCAACCCTTCCCCCTCATCCATTCACATATCAACCTTAAAGTCGATGATTCATGTCGTTGCACAAACTCCAAACACACTTCCTATATCTCAAGACCAACCAAATACTACCTTTGTAAGGGAGTCAATTCCCACTACCCCTGTTAGAGATGCTTCATCTTCAGCACTAGATGATTCTCTTACACCTGAGTACCCACCAGATCCAAATTGTGAACATATTGTTGATCAAAGGCCTTTCATCCGTGCATATAAAGGAGTGCATTTTATTTAACTATTAATTTTTCTTAAAATGTTTTTTAAATGTGGTATTGACAATATCTTTGTACATAGGCAACCAACATATGGGTGTTCTAATATCATATCAAATATCATTAAGGCAAAATTTGATGAACCAACTACAAGTTGGTTAAAGGTGTCAGTTGACCTTCGCGATAGGTGGTTTGGAGAGTTTAAGGTAACTTGAATTATGGTTTAATTTAAAATTTATTGTTTCTTGTATCATTTCTAATTTAGTTCTTGTTTCCTATTTTATGCAGAAAGAGTATAGGTGGCACCCACAAGAAGAGCGAGCCATTAAAGTTGACCTTCACGATAAGTGGTTTTGGATGAACATTGGGGTTCTACAAATTTCCTAAACAAGAGCTCCACTACCAAGGCGAATCGATCTGTTGATAGAGGAGCCTCAGCATACTGTGGTGGTTCCATATCTATTACAGCTCACTTTGAAAAGCTGGTAATTTCACTTTATATATATATATATATATATATGTACCTCATTGATTTTCAATTCAATGTAATTAATTAAATGTTTTACAATTTTAACTTCTTAAATTTATGTAGTCAAAGGAGTTTCAAAGACCACCAACTGCTTGGGAGGTGATGGAGAAAACTAAGAAATTGAAGTCGGGAGAATGGGTCAATGACAAGTCCCGCGAATTTGCTGTAAGTTGTTTCTTCTAATCCTATCACTTTATTTGATATATAGTGGCTGATATTATAAATGAACTCTTACCTTTGGTTAATATCTCTTGAACCTATTTACACATCTTGATTTGCTTTTCTTTAGCTAGTGTTAAATGTTTATGATTGGCTAGTATAAACTTTGAAGCCTACTATAGTAGATTAAAGTCAATTTTTTTCCTGTATTAGTGATGATTTTCTTGAATATTAATCCTTATATATATACATATTTAACAATTTATCTTCATACCTCACTTTATATTGAAGGAGAAATATCAACATCGTCGAGATGAAATCTTACAACATTCGATAGAGGAAGGCACATCTACATAGAATTCCCCTAACACTGCTACTTCTGTTAATGATAATGAAATATATTTGAATGTTGTTGGAGGTCCAAATTACAAGGGGAACATGTACGGGCTAGGTACTTTGAGCAAAAGGTTTAGTTGCTCAAAAATCAGCTCCATCTACTTCTATTGCTCCTGTGGAAGACCAAATAGAGGAAATGCGTGAGACAATTAATAAATTGAATGTTGAGCTTTTGGAAAAGGCAAATAAGGAGAAGACACTTAAGGAAAAGATATTGTAGATGATGGAGAATCATGACCACCAAAGTCAAGAGATGCGACAATAGATGCAAGAACAAAATGAGCAAATTCGTCAACTAAATGAGCAAATGCAGCGTATATACTACAACACTTGCATATTCAGTCTATCATACCAGCTCCTAGTCTATCGCCTACCATAGCAGATGGAACAGAGCACCATGCTAATGATGCTCAGGTTGATCGTCCTTATGACATGGGAAATAATCATTGACTCTTGGTTATTGTTTACTTTAGTTTGATTAAGCCATGTTAGTTATGAATTTGAAATTTATTAAACTTTTATGTTGCATTTGATTAAACTTTGAAAACTTTGAATTTGCGCTTAATCAATCTTTAAAATAGAACTTTGTTATTAGATATATTTACTCATTATGCATATCCACTTTTATTTATAAGTTTGATTATACAATTTAATTAAAATTTATGTTTACAGTCGATGATTATTAAGTAGGTCAAAATGTAACAATGGAAAACAAAGCATACAACATATTTTCATTTAGCGACCAAATTTGCAACCAAAATGCATTCTAATTAAATTTAATATTAAATAGCGACCGAATTAGCAACCGAAATGCATTGAACTCTGAAATAAATTATATACTAGCGACCTAATTAGCGACCAAAATATATTTTAATGTATTTTATTGCAAATTTAGCCACCGAATTCGCGACCGAAGGTAATTTTTTAATTTTATTTTAAAATTAAATATTCAATAGCGACCGAAATAGCTATCGAACACCTCCTGAATTTATTTTATATTTAAAATTATTTATACAATAGCGTCTGAAGTAACGACCGAATATTGTTTGTTTTTATTCTATATTTAAAATTTAATTACTTATTAGCGACCAAATTAGTGACCAACTATTTCAGTTGCAGAACTGGTCCTAAGCAAAATAACAACTAAATACACATTGACCGAAATCATTATTTTTTTGTGACTATTTCAGTCGCTAAATAGCAGCCGAAAATAAATTCGTTTATAATGGACTTAGCAACTAGGGTTTTTGTGACGTGGTTATTTCAGTCGCTATTTCGGTGACTAACAATTATAGTGCCCGAATTTAATGATTTAGCGATAGAATGGTTCGGTTGCTAAATCATGATTTTTTAGTAGTGCTTGTTTACGATCAATCACAAAATGTCCTGCCTTAAATTTTTCTATAGAATCATAAGTTCTTAGTTTCTTTTGGAAAACCCACTTACAACCTATACTTTTACAATCAGGGAAAGATCAGTTAGAAATCGAGTTTGATTAGTTTTAAGAGAACTCATTTTTTTATCAATAGCTTTTTTCCAAAATGGTGCATCAATAGACCTCATGGACTCTCCATAAGAACAAAATTCAGAACCAAAATCCTTAACTTTTTTAGATCTTTTACTCCTCCTAGGTTCTAAAACAATGTCCATATTAGCATTATTGCAAGATGATAAATTAGAATAAGAAGTATCACAAATAGGTTTAGACAATTTATTTTCAAAGAAAGTGGCATCTCTAGATTCCATGATAGTACTATTAGAAATTTTAAACACTTCAGAATTAACAACCAAGAATCTATAAGTAGTATTATGCAAAAAATATCCAACAAAAACACAATCAATAGTTTTTGGTTCAATTTTTCTTTTCTTATCAATAGGGATGTTAACCTTTGCAAGATACCCCCACACTTTAAGATATTTCAGATTCGGTTCTCTTTTTCTCCATAACTCATAAGGGGTTTTTCAAAATTTTTATAAGGAATCCTATTAAGAATATGACATGCAGAATATAAAGCTTCACCCCAAATATTTTTAGGCAAACCAAAACTTACAAGCATAGCATTCACCATATCAAGCAAGATACGATTCTTTCTTTCCGCAATACCATTAGATTGAGGAGCACACGGAGATGTCACTTCATGAATAATATCACGCATTTCACAAAAAGTACTCATATCTAAAGATGTGTATTCTCCACCTCTATCAGAACGCAAAATTTTAATTTTTCTTTCTAATTGATTTTCTACTTCTGTTTTATATACTTTGAACTTACAAACAACTCACTTTTGTGATTAACTAAATACACATAGAAATATTTGGAGAAATCATCAATGAAAGTAATAAAGTATCACAAATGTAGCCTTTACTAATAAAAACACCATCTCTAGTAATAACAACTCTATTGGACTTAAAAGCAACCTTGTACCCTTGTTGGACTAACAAAGAAGTACTTATTAAATTTTTCCTAATATCATAAATGTGATAAATTCCATCTAAAACAAGAAAATTCCCTAAAGATAGCTCTAGCTTCACTTGACCTTCTCCTAACACATGTGCCATACTCCTACTCCCTATGCTCACAATAGTGTGCTTGATTTTTGATATAAAGAAAATAACTTTTTTATTAGCACACACATGAACATTGGCCTCAGAGTCTATAAACCAATCATTTGAGTTAAGAACACAATTTAACTCAGGGCTAGTGACATGGTACCTATTAGATGGGGAATCAGAGGCAACACCAATGGTAACAACATTAGCCTGAGGTTTAGGGAAAGACATAGGTTGGTGATGGCATTGAAAATAGTTCTTGGCCAAATGATTAGCTTGCCCATAAACAAACCAAAAAAATTCATTCCCCAGATTTGTATCCTTAGGCTTATTGTTGTTATTAAAAGCATTGTTATTATTTTTAGAAAAGAAGGCTTTCTACTAGACTTATTTTTGTCAAACCCATGTTCCTTGAAGGACTTAGAGAAAGGCTTACTAGAGCTCTCAACAAGATAGGCCTTAGAATGAGAATCAAATTTTTGCAAATATTTTTGAGAAAAATGATGTTTATCCTTAATATGGAGACAAACAAGCAAATAATCCTAGGTGAAACCCTAATGTTTACGTTTCGGACTTTGAGCAAAATCAGCACGTGAAGGAGAAAATTTTGAAATCATGAAAGCCACAAGCATAATGTCAGACAAAATAATTCATTTCAATTTCATGTCATAAACAATGTTTTCAAATTCATGGATCTAATCTGAAATAGATTTTCCGTCAACCATTTGAAACTTATTAATTTTTTCACAAGAGTATCGACTTAAACCGTTTTCACCAAATCCATATTTCAATTCAAGTGCTTCCCGTAACTCAACATAAGTTTTACACTATTAAAACAATGAGTTTTAACATCATCCTATTAACATTGGTTATTTGAAAATTGATGTCGTTAAGAACTTACAACATCAGTTTTTAAATAATCGATGTTAAAACTGAATTTAGTGTGATTTTAACCTCGGTTATTTGAAGCCGATGTTGTAAGTGCTTAACGATATCAATTTTCAAATAACCGATATTAAAATAATTCAATTTTAACATCGGTTATTTGAAAACTGATGTTGTAAGTGCTTAATGACATCAGTTTTCAAATAACCGATGTTAATATAAACTATTTTTTTAATTATTTATATATTTTTAAAAAATAATATATTGAGTCATTAATTATATTTTAATTAAAAAATATAATAATTAATAAATAATAATAAATTCAAAAGGTAAACATTTAAAAATTAAACTAAATTTTTAAAATGAATTTCATAATTTTAATTTTATTATTTCATGATTATCCTTTAAATATAACACACATTTATATAAATTATTTGATATTAGTTCATTTGAAAATAAAAAAAAACTATTTTTAATAATAGAGTTTAACTTCTATAGAATTTTTATAGAATGTTGGTAAAAACAATTATATCGTGAAAAAATTAAAATTTATTATTAATATATTTTATTTAATTATTATAAAAATAAAAAAAATTAGTTTTTTTCTTCTTAAAAAGGTAAATGGAGAATATTGTTTAAAAATTCTATGAAATCCTACTATATTTATATTATCGTATTATCTTTAAATTTAAAGTAAATTAAAATATTTGTATATATTAATTTGATTTATTAAAAATATATGTTACAGTGGTTTAATTTAAATAATTAAATAATTATAGTTATCTGGTATATTTGTAGGATTTTAAAAAAATGATATTTTTATTATTTTTAAACAAATTTTTCAGAACAAAAATAAAAATATTTTCATGAGACACGAAAATTATGTTTTAAGTCTTTAAATTTAGAGTTAATTATAATCCACATGTAATTTGTTTTTATTACATTTGTTATTTTTTTATTATTTTTAACCTCATTTGTTAATTATGTGAATTTTTTGTTAATAAATTTAATAAAAAAAATTATTTAAGAAAGAAGAAACAAAGAAAAAAATTATATTTAAATAGTGATGAATTTTTTTTGTCAAAAGTTATTTTAATACTCAATTAAATATATTTTTTTAGATTTACTTAATAAAACTTTAAATTTTAATTCAGTTCATTGAAATTTAATATAAATAATTTTACAAACATATACTCTAAAACAACCATTTTAATGTAGAATAGTAATATATTAAAGTATAAAAAAATAAAAAAGATGTAGTAATAAAATATCACTACAAGAAAAATGACATATGCCTATGGAGACTTTTGCCTACAGACATCAATTATTAGGTAAAAATAAAAAATACTTATGCCTACACTTGTTTATCATAGGTAAAATGTAAAAATTTGTACCTACTATTATTTGGTATAGGTAAAACTCAAAATAATTTTTACTTACAAATACAAAGTGTAGGTAAAATCTCATAAAATTTAAAAAATTAAAACTTACAAATACAAAGTGTAGGTAAAATCTCATAAAATAAATACATATTAAAACAAATATTTTTGTTTAAATATAAATGTTATCTAACATGCACCAAATATTTGATTAGACGATTGAAATAGTGCGGCGATATATTTTTTTAAAGAAACAACAAGAAATATAAATTACAATTTGGCATGAAATCACATGGTAATAATAGTAGTATCCACGTCACTATAGGGTATAAGAAGGGTATAAGGAGAAGCGAAGAGTAGTGACTAGTGAGTGCTATAGAATTAGGGTGAGAAGAATAGAACAAAATCGCCAAGAACCCTAATTGATTGATTGATTCATTTTCATTCCAATGGCATCCCGAAGAGGTGGAGTCTCACTCCCAGACAAACTTAGCAACAACTCAAGCTCCATCCTCACGAAGATCTCGCGCTCCTCCATCGTCACCCGCAACAAGGAAGCTGCCGATGATGCCGCATTCATCACCAAGAAACTCCTCCGCAGCATTGGCAAGGCCGCGTGGATCACCGGCACCACCTTCCTCGTCCTTGTTGTTCCTCTCATCGTCGAGATTGACTGCGAGCAGCAGCTCAACGACCTCGAGCTCCAGCAGGCCAACCTCCTCGGCACCCCCGCCCCCAAATAAAATTTGAGGTTTTCTCTCTAATATGATGTTCCCTTTTTGGACACTCTGCTATATGAACTTCTACTTCTAGGGTTTCCGCTTGCTATAATTTTTTTTTACCGTTTCTAGATTTTTGATTATAAAAACCTTACTGTGAGGAGGAGTTTTGTGTATTCTTACGATTAATATATGTCATCAGTTGTTAAAACGCAAGTTGTTGAGTGTAATTTACCTGCTATTTATTAATACCCTGTTTGTATTGTATCTTTCTCTATCAACATAAACTTCTGCGCTTTACTTTTTAGGTAGGTAGGTTAAAATTTTAAAAAATACAAACCTTTTTTTAGGTATATAAAATTTTAAGAACAAAAATATGCTCCTTGTATGCTGGGCTTTGGTGTATTTGGCTAGAATCAAATGTAAACACACCCAAAAATTTTAAGGCTAGAATATATCCTAATATTATTAATGATGATAATAAGTCTGGGGCTTATGTCAACAACCCATGACCTGCCATTGAATGCTCTTCATACCTTGAGGGTGTTAGATCTATCAAATAATCAATTATCTGGGGAACTTCCTCATCTTAAGAATTTGGCAAACCTTCAAGTTCTTAACTTGGAAAACAACACATTTGGACCTCATTTTCCTTCTCTCCCCACCAAGTTGGTTTCCCTTGTGCTTAGAAATAATAGCTTCAGGTTAAGTGTCCCTTCTAATTTAAGTTCTTTCTATCTGCTCCAAAGGCTAGACCTTTCATTGAATAGCAAGCGTGTTGTGAGGGCATCAACAAGGTCCATAATAGAACATGTATCATCAGCAAACACATCAAAACTTCTCACAGATGCAAGTAAATCCTCAAATCTTTTGCCTTATTGGTTCAAAAGTCTTATTTTGAAACATGAGAATTTGTGTTCAAGTTTTTGGTTTAAGGGCTAAAACATAATTCTGAGAATATGTTGTTTTGTCTAGCTGTATATGTATCAACGTATGCAAAAAAAAAAAAAATATTGAATTTAGAGTAGGAGACATTTCAAGTTTTATTTCTATGACTATAATAGATTAGATCTAATAAAATAAGTGCACATCTATTGTGCTAAAGTGCAGAATGTATCATAGAAATCAAGGAATTAGAGCATGTCACTCACAACCTTCATTTCTATTAATTATTACATGTCACATATAGTCATTTTATATTCTTTGTTTGCAGGGTATATATTAGAAACAATGAAGATGGGAGCCAACCTTCCTGCTTATAGGACCTTTGCTTTGGATGAACCTAAGGAAGCTACAAAAAATTTTGATGAATCATCTTTCACAAGTGAAGGCCCACATGGTTAGGTATGTACTAGAGATTATTAAGGTTGACAGAATCATATATATAGTTACCTACCAAATGCTTGATGCCCTAACCTATAGAACTGTAATTTTGTGATGGCTCCCACTTGACTCTAGATACTCCATACTAGAACAAATATGTCAATAATCTGGAATGCCTGGTGCGTGCTCTGAGGCCTGATAATGTCGTTGTTGAGCTCTGCAGAAGCAGGTCAGCACAAGCACTCATACTACATTATTATTCATTTTCATTGTTGACCTTTGCATAACCCTTTTTGTTTTTCTTGTTTACAAGTTATTCAATTAAAAGAAAATGTCAAAGGTTGAGGTAAAAACCGATCATTATTGTAAAAAAGAAATCATTTTCATGAGAATATGAGATATCTATTCATAATGAACTCATTTCCTACCCTTAAAGTTTGCTTAAAACATCAGAATTTAACTTTATGGGAAATAAAATTGGCTTAAAACATATAAGAATGTCAAAGAGTGTAGTTGATGAAGTCATTTCCTACCCTTAAATTGATTTTCAAGAAAGTCATTCATTTTATGAGGAAAGAACAGTAAGTAGAAAAAAGTACTCTATAATTTACAAGAAACTTCGTCATTGACATGATTTGATAAGCTGAAGTATATATTGAATAGAAGGCAAAAGTCTTTTTCAGTGGAGACAGCTAAGCCCAAGAAAGTTAAAGTTATTCCTCCTTTCAGGCACTTGCTTTCAAAGCTGCCAACATGGTCTCTAATCTGAAAGCAGCCACCAAGAGTTTCAAATCGGATGCATTGCTTGGAGAAGGAGGTTTCGGAAAAGTATACAAAGGATGGTTGGATGAGAAGGCACTGGCACTGACAAAAGCTGGTTTTGGAATCATGGTTGCTATTAAGAAATTGAATCCCAAAAGTATGTAGGGCCTTCGAGAGTGGCAGGTTAGTTAGTAATTTTTTCATTAATCACTCACTTCCAACTGCGTATTGTTTTTTCATTATTTAATTTTAGACTAAGATTCGTAAACAAACTTACACTTAGCCATTATATATTACTATATACAGCCCTCAAGTATGTATATATTTTGCATATATAGAACCTTAGTAGTTAACATCATGGAGACACACCTCTTCTTCTTCCATGGTTGCAGTATTTCTTTTAGACTTTTTATTGTGAAGATTGGAAAAGATCATTAGATATATCAAACTATCATTCACTTTGCCTCTTCTTATAGAATGCAAAAAGAAAATCATTATTTAAGTGGAGGTATATGTTTTTTATAAGCGACATATATAATTAATTAGATAGAAACAGATTACAAGAATGGTTTTCAATAATTATAAAAGTAATTTTGACAAAAAGATTATATAAATTATTAACAAATTTAATATTATTAACCAAATTAAATAAATACTTATAAATTGGTTTGAATGGTCTAATTTATAAGACTAGATGGAAAATATTTTCTTTGACTTTTAAATAGATAGGTAAACAGAAATAAAAAATACTCATTGACAAATGAACAGATAAAAAAAAGGAAAGAATATTATAATCATAAGATTCCCAAAACTAAACTGCTCCCGATCATAGGCACAGTGGAAAATGCTTATACTTATTCAAAAGAGTGGAGTTGGGGGTATTGACTCATAACATTTATTCATATGAAAGTAATAATGGAATGGGAAACAAATAGCTCCACGCCTTCACGGTAGCTTCTTTTGTTCACGCTTTGTGCTATTAACTCTGGTTCAACGGAAAGAAAATGGAAAGGAGAGAAAAATTAGAATGAAAGAAAAATTCAAATTTTTATTTGTATTTTCTCTTTAATTAAATAAAATATATTTTTATTATTAGTTTCTTTGTCTTTTTTTTTTGGAAAGAGAAGGGAGAAAATCCTATGAAAACAAATTATTCGTAAATGGGGATCGAGGGTAGAGACTTCCATTAGAAAGGTGAAAGACCCTTCTTTATTTTTATTTTACGTGAAGGAAGGGTCCCTTTTTAAGAACTAGAGTTTTTCGATTCAATTAATTGAATTAGCTTGAGTTATACAATGAGAAAAATGAGAAATGTTATCAATATGCTCTTTACTCATTATTTTTAACAACGTTATCCTAGCTGCTTGCTATTGTTTTGTTTTGCTTACATCCCTTGAATTTGTGTTAAGATTATCCTCAGCTGTAAACGATTGCTCCAAAGTGTGATATTGCATACATCGATATACTTCTTAAAAATGCTAGCCTTATTTTTGTTCTTCAAAAAATTTAGCCTTAACCACAAATAGCAATGGCAAAATGGAATTGTTCGCACTATTTTTTTTCGTTTTACCTCTCCTTTTTGTGCGTTAATGTGGAGAGGGCCAAGAACGAAAGAAATGATGTTTTAATAGATATAGTTTTAAAATAATAGTTAAGAAAGGAAATGATGCCACAAATAAAAAAATAAATAAATAAAGAAAGCAGTACCCCTTACTTTTCGGATACTTTTCATTGCAAATTTTCCGGCCTCGTGAGATGGCCCATCACTGAGTTTCTTGGGCCTTAGTGGAAGCAGATTTGTGTAGTATGATTACTGTTGTTTCTGGAAATGATCAGCGCGAGGGAAGTGGTAGTGTCGTGGCTGTGCTAGAAAGTATGGGTAGCAAAGGATCGGTGGTAGTGAATGAGACTCTCGTCAAGAAGAGTACCAGTTGCATGTTTAACTCTGGGGATGAGGTGGTTTTTGGTTTGCTGGGGAATCATTCTTATGTATCTTTTTTACTTCTTTTGCATTCTTATGATATCAGACATTAAATAGTAATTATGCTTATATGATTTACAATTTTATATTAAGTGGTTTTCTTTCATGATAGTATGCTGATTTTAATTTATCATTTCATCTATACTTGGTGTATAGATTGATTTAAAAATTTAGATACAACAACAATGTCAATGAACAACTACAAACAACAATTAGAAACTGCTCTTCTATATAGCATTACTGCTCTCCTATATCTTTTCTTTTTTAATGATTTTGTTTTGGTTCTGACTTCCTTCTTTTTAACTCATTGTTTCCCCCAATTACCATTTTTTTAACAGGGTCAGAAATATATCAGGAGATGTTGGCAAAAGCACTTGCAAAATACTTTGGTGCTAAATAGCTCATATTTGATAGCCATTCACTTTTGGGTGTAAGATGAAGTTTCCTTGTTGGTCTGATATTTAGATTAATCCATGCACACCTTTTTCATCAATGTGCAATTGAAGCATTTTTTTCACTGGCAACACTGGTGATGAATCTACATTTATTGTGTCTATACTTTATAGGGTTTATCCTCCAAGGAAGCTGAGCTGCTCAAAGATGGATTTAGTGTTGACAAATCCTGCGGCTATGCTAAACTAAGTCCTACAGCCACAGACATGGCTAGGTGCATGGATCCATCAGCTAGTGAACCAGAAACGACTCACTCCTCAAATGCACCTACTCCATATGGCTTTGAGTCTCAACCTAAGTTGGAAGCTGATAATGTACCATCTACCTCCGGGACAACTAAAAATTGTGTGTTTAAACTAGGTATGTGTGCTTCTTATCTCTATTTAAGGAGCCTTAATTTATCACAAAGGTTGACGTTTTCCATATATAATTCTGCAGGTGATAGGGTAAAATATAGTTCATCTTCTGGGGGCTTGTATCAGCTTCAGACAATTTCTTCAAGGTACAAGTTTGTATTAAATTGTTTTGAACTTGCTTACAATAAAACATGTCTTATGGTTTGATCCTAATTTGTGTATAAAAAATATTTCTAAAGATTAATCTTGAGTTTGGTTGAAAAATACCCAGATTCATACTAAATATAGAACACATGAATTAAGTTAATTAATTTAATGATAATGAAAATAAGGATAAATATAGCATGCGTTGTACTTCGATGGGAGTTTTGCACTTTGTAGTCTCTAGTCACGATTTGTTGGAAAGGAGAAGAGATGTTTTGGCCAATTAGTGAGTACATTGCTTCACCTAGCAATTTTCAATTGTCCAAAGATGTTGTAATTTTTTTATGCAATTATTTTAATAATGTAATTTCATTGCATGCTGATGCATATTCCAGGGTCCAGAATAAGTTCACTTCTCTGTTCAATGGCACCTTTAGTGGGTTCATACGTCTATGACTCATGTTGGTGCTTACGCTTTTCTGCTCCAACCAGCTCCTCCATAGCAAGGCCTTGGCCAAACTTTGTGAGTTTCTCCAACATAGTCCTATGTTAATCTGTGAATCAAACATTACTTCTTAATCTTTTTCTTATTTGTTTGTTTCAATGCTTTGTTGTTTGCTTTTCTCTTGTCTTGTTGGATTTTTTAGATGGATTGGGTACAAATGGACCGTTGCCGTGCAGCAACATCGTTGCCTTCGATCAAGTAAGTTGAAGTTCCTGATATTACCTTCATAAATTTTGTTGAACCTTCAAGAGTGAATTTATGTTCCAGGAAAAAGTAATTGCGAATTTTCTTTCTTTCAATTATGACAGTTAAACTAATGTTTTATATGCACATTCATCTGTGACCAATCTGTGGCAAATTGTGAATTTGGCTTAATGATTTGAATGTGGACTGGGAAGTAAGATTTGATTGTTACAATTATTTGTCTTCATTAACTGTAGGGAGAAACAACCAGAGGGTCATAGTAATTGTGTCAGACACGATCGAGAAAACCAAGGTCTTGATAAAGGGAATATGGCTGAAATTGATGGCTATCAAAACTTGTTTGGTTTGATGAAACAGAGGTTTATGAGTTTCAAGAACCAAAAATATATGTAAGAGTCTGGTTGTACATTTTTTCAGCTTGGCAAAAATTTATTTCTTCTTGTTAGTATAGAGTCTTATAAGCTATATTTCTTCTAGACAGAAAAGAGTTGGAGCATTTTCAAGCCTTTAGTGAAGCTCAATTTCCAAAGGTGATAACAGATTTACCTAGTCCATTTGGCATTTAATTTATTTTTTTCTAAACTAAACACTCTTTTTTTCATGAATAATCTATAAAACATCATATTTTAGCTTAATTTATTGATGTTAACGATATTACTTTCAACATCAGTTATTAACCGATGTTGAAAGTCTTAAATAACCGATGTAAAAACCTTATTTCCTTGTAGTGTTAGTATGACAAAAAATCTTATAAATGTTATCAGCCAAAACACTTAAAATGTATCCATGACATAAGATATCTTTATCAGAAACATCATGCTTAGTGGTGGAAGATTTGGTAACATTAGTTTGAACTATATCAATAGAGGAAGTTGAAGTTTTTATTTCTCTTTTAGAAACCACAGAGTATAAATCCAATTCAATAAGCCATAATTTCATTTGCTTTTTCCAACAAAAAAATTTTTCATCAATAAATTTTTCAAACTTACTAGAAAGGGACCAAATCATATCCATGATAGTCATTTTGATAAAACAGAATGCTACTGCAGATAAGACTATACAAAGAAGAAAGTAGATTTTTCTCTCTTTGACTGTTAGAAAATAAAATAAATAAATGAGAAGAAGATGCAAAGCCTCAAACTAAATAACAAACAACAATAGCAATACAACTTTAGAGTATGATAGAACATGGGTTAACAATGCAATATAACATAGAATAAGCACAAAGGAAAATAATTTTAAAGGAGAAGCTTTAAATAGCTTGGACTGAAGCGCGCAAACACTATCCTTAGAGAGAAAACACCCCAATGCATTGGTAGGAGAATTTGATTGCGCTCCTCTCCCAAGATACAACAACCCGTTGGTTCCAATTGTGTGCAGCGAAAGGATCCCCGAACCTTTTGAACATCAATGCTCTTTCTCTCAAAAGTAATTTTTTTTATAAGACCATGAAGAAAATAAATTTAGAGGAAAATGTTGTTGTATGTAGTGCCTAGCAAAAATGTTTTTCTACTTGTGTTTATTGGCTAAAGAAGGATATATATATATATATATATATATAGGCATAGACCCCCTTATGTAGCATCACAAAGATCTCAAAGTAAAACTACCAAACTACCACACCTAGTAAACATTAAAAGCCAACGTCCAGGAAAAAAACAAACGTAATAGATTCTAAAATAATTATTTTATTTTACAAAAACAAAATTAATATAAGTAATATATTTTTATAAATTTTAAATTATAAAACAAATATTTACTAACAAATCAGTCACTATCTAATCTCAATTTATATAATATCTTCTACTACAAGAGAAAAATAGAATAAAGTAAAAAGGAATAGTTAGTTTACCAAAGGAATCGAAGGAAGTAGGATGAACACCGAGATCGTGCTTAGGAGGCATGACATCAAAGTCGGTGGTTGTTGGATCAAGTGGCCTCGGAATAATTAAGAAGGGGGGTTGAATTAATTATTAATGTGCCTTGACTAATTAAAAAAATCTATCCTTCTTAATGTTACTAGATTCTATTAAGCTTTTACTACAAAGTTAAGAAAGTAACGAACAGAAATAGAAACTTAACCAAAAGTAAAAGCGATAATTAAAAGTGCATAGCGAAAATAAAAGAGTGTAGGAAAGAAGAAGACAAACACAAGATTTATACTGGTTCGGCCGTAAACCGTGCCTACATCTAGTCCCCAAGCAACCTGCGGTTCTTGAGATTTCTTTCAACCTTGTAAAATCCTTTACAAGCCAAAGATCTACAAGGGATGTACCCTCCCTTGTTCTCTTTGAAAAACCAAGTGGAAGAGAGACACAAAAGAATTCAGGCGGTTAGTCCTTTGAATCTTTTGTAAGGGAGAAGAGAGACACAAAAGAATTCAGGCGGTTAGTCCTTCGTTCTTTTGGCAAAGGGAGAAGAGAATGAAAAAGATGAATAGCACAAGTTTTTGATCAAAGAACTTTTCTTGAAAGAGAAAGTATTGAACAAAAACTTTTAGAAAGATGAAGAGAAAAAGAATCAGAAAATTCTGTAGAAAGAATTGAAAGATATTGAATGATGTTGAGAGAATATTGAAAGATAGATTATTGATTATTGAAATTCATGTCATGGCCATATATTTATAATCTCTTGATAACTCAAGTCAAAGCTTGTGACTCTTGGCAATTTCTTTAAAACTAGTCACTTAAAAAGTTGTGACTTTTGAAAGAATCTTCAGAAACAAGTCACTTGAAGAATTGTGACTTTTGGAAATGTATTTTTTGAAATCAGTCACTGGTAATCGATTACCATTAAGGTATAATTGATTACACATCAATAGATGTGACTTTTCATTTTGAATTTTGAAAATTAAAACATTTAGAAACACTTGTAATCGATTACAAGTATTGTGTAATCGATTACATAAGTTTAAAATGATTTAAAACTGTTGAAATTTGAAATCTAACATTTTAAAACACTGGTAATCGATTACTACCTTCTGGTAATCGATTACCAGAGAGTAAAACTCTTTGGTAATGATTTTGTGAAAACTTCTTGTGCTACTCAATGTTTTGGAAAACTTTTTTAGTACTTATCTTGATTGAGTTTTCTCTTGATTCTTAAATCTTGAGTCTTGAGTCTTGAATCTTGATCTTGATTATTCTTGAATCTTGATTCTTGAAACTTGATTGTTGAATCTTGAATCTTGATTTTTGAAACTTGATTCTTGAATCTTTGGATTTTGCTAGACTCTTGATTCTTTGGCATCATCAAAATAACCTTGGAAGACATTGCTTCCACAGTGGTAGGTTTATCTTCAAACTCGGTTTCAATGGAAACTGTTGTTCCTCTGTCATCACCACAAACCCTTGCTAGACACTGCTCACGTCAGCATGGAGTGATTGTAATCTCAAACAATACAACATGCAAATGCTGAATTGCAATAAGGAGGAATGCTATCAACACACATTTTAATAGACTCTTCCATGTTTGTGTGTTTAACACTAAAAAGTCAGGAGAGAAATTCAATAAATAAGATGTGAAATCCATTAAATTTTATGATTTTCTATAAATTTTAAATAATTAGATTCGGTAAAAAACAGAGTATATTAGAGGATGTGACCCAAACATTTCTCTTCCAATTAGTTGTTTTGCATTTTGAAACATGCTTTTCACATACCCACCGAACAAATTTTGTTATTCTTTTTTATCAGAAACAAATTTTGTTATAAATATTTTTTTAAAAAAAAATGTTTTCATTAGTCGGGAACTATTAAGAAATGGAAATTTAATTACAATGCAAATGCACTCTTGCCAAAGAACGACTTTGTGCATGTGTTTTTTATCCTCTGGAATGAAAGACATTACTAGAGATTTTACCATATAATAGAGAGTTTACCATATAATTTACATATTATATTTAACCAATTAAGTTAGATATCTTTAATATTTTATGCGTGTTTGGTTTCAGGTATCATGTTTTAACAACTAGATCCCTTAACACTTTGTGTGTGTTTGGCGTCACGTTCCAAAATTAATTATAAGCTAACATGATTTTAAGTAATTTCTGTGTTAAATAAAAAAAATTATACTAAATTTTACTTCAAAATTAATACTTTAAAATCAATTTTACAAAATTAATTTTTTCAACACTCATCCAAACACATTTTATTTTATTTTAAATCAATTTTGCTTGATTTAAAAGGTTACATAGTACAAACAAGTAATCCGAACAATATTTATTTGACCTATCATTCTTTCCACTATGTTAGTATTAATTTGTTCCATTTGAATTCATTTTCATTAAGATGAACACTTTTATTATAAGATTTGTTGCATGCACCACTATGGCTTTTTTTTCTCCATTTTATATCAACTTTGTTTTTTTATTTATTTTGATCATGTACTTACCAAAATCTAGAGTTGGAACACGTTAGGGTGGACTTGGACAAGGTGGGCTCCTAGCTTTGCACGTCGGACGAAGAGTTGCCTTTGTTAGAAGGACAAGAAGGAGGACCTGCAAAACAAAAGATTTTTGACGCTCAAGTAAGTACATGAGTTAGGAGAGTAAGTGAGAATGTATGAAAAGAGTATGAGGAAACCTGTTACTTACAGTGTGGAGAAAGAGCTACAGGTCCTTGTTTGTAGGGGCTGTTACGGTAACATAACAACCTTTACAGATAATTACTGGCTTGTAGATAATAGTCGAGATAAAGGTGACTTATAGATAATGTTAGAGATAAGTAAATACCTTAGAGATAATTATTTAACTACTATGTGATAAGAAGATAATTATTTACCTACCAAGAGATTAGACATAACCTGTTCGTTGAGTGCTTGACTGCTAAGAGTTGGACATATGTGCTCCTGTGTTAGGGATGAAATGGAGGGTTGACGCATGTATCTAAGTGCTAGGTGGCGTGCCACGTATATTTGCTGGACCCTGGATAGTACATAAGCCCCCAAGCTTTGAGTCAATTTACGGGAGAAAAAGGTTGTCCAATATCGAAGGAGTTTGTCTCGTGTTGAGGGAGACTTGCTTGATGTTGGGGTAGTAACCTTGACAAGAAGGAGGGTTGTGAGTTTGTTGAGTCCCCAAACATGAACATGAGTTGTTCGGTGTCGAGAGTGGACAAGTGCAAGAGTTGCTGGTCAGTGAGGCTTGTCTAGCCCCCCAGCTTAGACAAGTGTTGCTCAGGCTGCTTTTGGCGAGTTGTCTAGGGTGAACATACTTTTGGTTTTGCAGGCAAAATATGATGTGTTAGGTGGGGGGAAGTCCATATTTATGACGATTCTGTCCTTTTCTGACCATTGGAGAGTGCATTAAAGATAAACGTTATGTTTTGTCATTTGTTGTATGCGTGTGCGGCGCACATGCAGTACTCTTGCTTATGTGTCACTCATGGAGTGGGCACGTACTAGAGACGTGGTGCATGGATGAGTGGGGCTGCATCGTGGTGCGAAAAATTCATGATCACCGTCACTTCAAATTTCTGCCTTCACTTCCTAAATCTTCTTTGTTCTTGCACTTGCGATTTGCGATTCCCTTTCTTCTTCATTCATCTTTTTCAATCTTCAAGGTATTCTTTCTGACAATGTCCTCCTTCATTTTTGACTTCGCCATTGGCATGGGTGGTAGAGACTTCAGGGGTTTGATTCAACAACCCTTGCTAGACCTGGAGGTGATATCCATTGACAGTTCCTCCTCAGAGGATACTCTCCATGGTGCTTCTGATAGTGAATTCTGTTCCTCAGAGAGATTGAGGGTTTCGCGTCATACTGGTGGAGGCACTTCTTGCCTCCACGGGAGGGTGCAACCTTTCGTTGCTTCCATGGTTGGGCAACCTGTCTGGTCACTATGATTCTCCCTTCTTCTATTTATGGGGCACAACGAGAAGAGGTGCCGAGAACATTAGGGTGTCTCTCTATAAGTGACGTAGCCATAGCATTGGGTCACAATCGTCCATCCCCACTATTGCTGACTATGAATGGGTGAGGGATGACGTTCTAATGTATAAGTTATCTATCACCTCTGTGGCGAGTGTTACTGCTCTACAACGCCAAGTGAAGTTAGCAAGCCCTGGGGACTCCCGTAGGTGTCAGGCAGTCCGCTCTTCTTTTTTATGTACAGGTGTCTGTTCAAGGTCTTGGGTCTCATTCTCCCCTTGATCACATTCTAGTGTGCCCTGCTTGAGCACTTGAACATGGTCCCTTCTCAACTCCACTCCAATAGTTGGGCCATGGTGAGGGCCTTTGAAATGTGTTGGTGTTCTTGTATTTTTTTCCAGATGAAGTTGACCGGTAAGATTGGTTGGGTCTCCTTGAACAGCAAGTCTAAGAAGCTATTTGAGTTTGACTCAAATGTCTTTTGCCACTTAAAGGACCATCTCTTCAAGGTTCTAGTTACTGAAGTCATGGTTGATGACTCACCACTGATGTTCAACAAGGATAGGGAGCCCGACTTCTCTTTCTACTGGTAGTCTGACCCCACCAGGTTCAAGTCATTTGATGAGGATCTATTGACCCTTATGGAGAAGGTCGACAAAGCTATATTAGAGCATCTGTTGGCCTCACTAGATGCACGAGCCTTTTTTTCTCTCCCCTCGACGAGCGATCCTTTCGCTGCCATGGGCGGTAAAGTGCCTTACCTTGTCTTCTTTTGTGTTTAAGGTAGGTGTCGACCTGAACTAACACTTGTTGTGTTGTTGTTGCTTGTTTTATAGGTATCATGGGTGACTTCGCTTGGAAGTCCCTTGTGAAGCAGGTCGAACCAGTTGGCAAGATTGTGACACCATCTGTTGTTGCCTCTATTGCTGGAGAAGGGGGTCAACCTGCTGTCGTGGTTGCCCCTATTATTGGTATTGCTAAGGTCACCCTTAGTGTTCCTTCCTCTGTTTTGGCTAATAGGAAGCAAGATAATGACACTGGGATGCCAGGCCGAAAGAAGTCGAGGTTCCCTTTGAGCCTTCGTGCTCTATGGCAAGCTGCAGGGTTGACGCCCGCTTCAAGTCGCCCTTCAAGTTTGTAAGATCTGCCTCTGGCTTCATCGGCCGTTGTGGCTCTTGCTCTTGATGTTGTTGTTGTTGTTGCCCCTACTCTTCCATCTCTTCCTACTATGCTTGTTCAAGAGGTCACTCTTGCTACTGTTGAAGTTAGTGCACCAGATGCTTTAGCTGGTCTTGTTGTGGCTCCTTCGTCCACCATCGTTGCACCCTTGTTGAGTGTCGGTGTGGTGACCATGAGTGCTCCTGTAATGTCGCCTTCTCTTTCTTCAACTCCATTGGTTCCTCCCCCTACTGTGTTGGCATCAACGTTGACTTCCACCTCTTATCACCCCTATGTTTGCTTGGACCATGTCTACACCTCCAATGATGTTGATTCCCTATGAGGTATGGGGTACAAGCTTGAACAGATTACCCCAGTTGGCTTTGTGTTGGCCTTTGACAAAAACCTCTTCTAGTCATCTAAGGTCCAACATGCTATGGATTCTGCCAAGGTCTTTCTTCAGCTGAGTTTGACAATCCTGGAAGAGAATGGACAAAGGCACCAAAAGGCGCTAAACAAGGTGGTGTCATTGGAGGCTGAGTTTGCCAAATGGAGGGCTACTGCTCGCATAGTCTAGCAAGTGGAGTGCCCTAAGGTAGCTAATGCCATCTTCGTATTTGTTGAAATTGTGAAGTCGAACCACCAACTATCTTCCAAGGTTGGTAGTGTTTTGACCAAGTTGTTGTGCTCCAGGTTGGATGATGATGAAATGTTTGAATGTTGCAAGGGCTTGCAGAAAGAGAAAAATGACTTGGCTTGCAGGGTGAAGAGCATTATGATGGAGAAGGATGAGCTTTCCAAGGTGGTGGCGGACCTCAAGGCCCGACTGAAGGTGTCGGAGTCCAGGCTGGAGGAGTCCAAGCTGTGGGCATTCAAGGAGAGAGAGGCCAACAAGGGGCTTGAAGAAGAGTTACCGATGTACAAAAAAGAGACTGTGGAGCAGCATGAAAAGGGTTTTCATAAGGCTGTTAGATAGGCCGAGTTCTTCACCAAGGACCTTGACTTGGGTCTTTTTGGCCCTTTCATGTACGTGAAGGACGATGCTCTAGTTGACGAGGAAGATATAGTTGTTGAGGAGGAGGATGCCAACAAGGAGTAGGACGTTGGGGCTAGTGTTTAGGCCGTTGTTTCTTTGTTTTCTTCTTTGTCAAACTTTGGCCGTAATGGCTATGCAATTATCAAAATCATCTCAGGTTTGATGTCAACTTGATTAAAAGTTCTGTCACTCATATGGTGATGTCTCGTGTTGAGTGGCAAGACTTGTTTGCTTTGTGGAGCTTTTCCCCTGATGCTCGTGAGGATTTAGTTTGATTTGGACCTGCTTAAAGGTCTTATCAACCAGTTTGGTGGTAGGTCTGACCTATAGAGCTTTTTGCATGATGGTTGTGAGGAGTAAGGTAACCAAGGGGGTGCCTTGGGTTTTGTAGGAGTGTGTACCAAGGGTGGACCTTGGGTTTCTGATGCACCTGCAAACTTGTATTCCTACATAGATAAAAGTTAGGAATAGAAAGATTGTCAAGAGTAGACCTTAAGTTCTTGCAGAGACAAAACTTAGCCACTAAGAGGCTCACCAAGGGCTATCCTTGGGTTTAGCCAGCCTTGGACCAAGGACATGTTTGTCCTAGGTTTTGATGAGGCTCACTGAGGGCTGACCTTGGGTTTGACAAGCCTATAGAGTTGCGTCGAGGCTCACCAAGGGTAGACCTTGGGTTTGACGAGCCTTTGGAGAAGCGAGACTCACTAAGGGCGGACCTTGGGTTTGACGAGCCTCTTAAACTCACCAAGGAAGAACCTTGGGTTTGACGAGCCTTGGGAGAAGTGAGACTCACCAAGGGCAGACCTTGGGTTTGACAAGCCTTTGGAGAAGCGAGACTCACTAAGGGACTGCACCTTGGGTTTAACGAGCCTTTGAAGCTACGACTAGGGATGTGTCTATCCTGGGTTTTGTCAAGGCTCACCAATGATGCACCTTAGGTTTAGTAAGCCTTGGTTAAGTTGACATAAGAAAATTAAAAAATGAAGGGAGATAAACTTTATTCAATATAATCAATTGAGTACGAATTCCCTTCGTTACCCCAGATGTGCCTCATTAAAACCTTTCAAGCCCAAACCTTGATTTTTTTTTCTTTTGGGACAAAAGTCTTGAGTAGGAAAAAGAGTACAACACCCGGTCTTGTAGTAAGTCAACTAAAGTAGAACTTTAGATGGGTAGCATTCCAAGTTCCTGGAATTGCTTTGCCATCTATTTCCTGTAGCTTGTATGCTCAATTGTCTAGGCTTGATACGACCCTGAATGCGCCTTCACACTTAGGTCCAAGCTTTCCTGCTCAGGGATCTTTTTTGGCTTCACCTCGGACTCGCCATACAAGGTCACCAGGTTGAAAGACTCATGGTTAAACCTTCGTATTGCATCTTCTTGATGCTCGAAGCATGGTAGCATCTTCTTTGATTATGGCCATCTCTTGGACTTCATCCGTTGTCTCGAGTTCTACCCTTATGTTTTCTTTATTTTGTTGTTTCTGGAACAATATTCTCCTTGTCGATGGTTCCCCAACTTTGATGAGGATCATGGCGTCTGTGCCATATGTAAGTTGGAAAGGAGTTTCATTGGTGGTTGTCTAGGGTGAACAATGATAGGCCCAGAGTATACTGTGGAGTTTCTCCTTCCATAGACCCTTAGACATATCGAGTCTAGTGTGCATGGCCTTAAGGATGACTTTGTTGGTTGCCTCTGCTTGACCGTTGGTCTAGGGATATTCAACAGAGGTTACGAGGTGCTTTATGCCTAGCCTTGTTAGGAAGTCTTCATAAGCCTGAGCTTTGAATTAAGTGTCATTGTCGGTGACAATGACATAAGGGAGGTCATACCTGCATATGAGGTATTTCCAGGTGAACTTCTCAACCTCGTTCACTATGATTTCTCGTAGTGGTCTTGCCTCAATCCACTTGGTGAAGTAGTCGATAACAATTAGTAAATATTTGACTACTCCCGGGGCCTTTGGTAGTGACCCACATGGCGAAGGGGCAAGGGGAGCTTAAGCTATAGAGATTGTCAAGAGGAGTATGCAGAATGTCTGCGAATTCCTGGCACCTCTTTGTGAAGTCGAGGGCGTCTGCCCTGAGTGTTGGCCAATAGTAGCTGGTGCGTACCACTTTGGTTGCAAGGGAACTTCCTCCTGTATGAAGGATACAAATTCCTTTGTGAAGTTCTCTCATGACATAGTCTGCCTATTGGCTATTCAAGCATTTGAGCATTTGAATAGCTCACCATCAAGGATGACGCAGTAGCTGGCCTTTCGTTTCAAGCATCGAGCTTCATTCTCATCTAGCGGCAACACCCCCCAAATTAGGAAATTCTTGTAGGGGGTCATCTAGTTTGGTTCCTCCTCTTCTCCGGCCATAACTTCTTTAGAGCATGTTGCTCTAGTGTCGAGCCCTTGGTATGTAGTACATCTTAAAGCATTCAAAGTTGTCTATGAGAGTTTTGGTGATGTAATAGTACTTGAGCAGCATTATTTCCTCGGTCTAGTATCTATTAGCAACTTGCCCCTAGACAAGCTGTGTCAATGTAGCATCGCAACTTTTGGGACTCAACTTTTCTTGCTAGTTTTAGACCTGTTATAAGTGCCTCATACTCAGCCTGATTGTTTGAGGCTTTGAACTATGTCTTTATAGGACTGCGGGGTTCGTACTAGAGATTGAACTCTGACAGTTCTACGAACCATACTACCATCTTCCCTGATAGTTCAAGCTATGCAAAACCTGTTTGATAGGGTAGTTTGTCATGACTACCAATTGGTGACTCTGAAAGTATGGCTAGTGCAACGGGCTGAGGTAATGAGTGCTAGTGCCACCTTGTTTATCATTTGGTAGCGCTTCTCAACATCATGGAGTATGCAGCTAGTGAAGTAGAGGGAAGTTGGTGCTTCCCTTCTTTTTGTAAAAAGGATAAGCTAACAACTTTGTTAGTTACTGAGAGATATAGGAGTAGCAGTACTCTAGGCCTAGGTCGACTCAAGACGGGCGGTGTGACAATGGTCTTATTGAAGGTAAAAAAGGCTTGTTCGCATGTCCCATCCTATAGGAATGGCTAAATTTTTTGAGCTGTTTGTAGAACGAATTAATTTTTCGGTGAGCTTTGGGAGGAACCTGGACAGGGATGTTAGTCTACCATTCAGTTTTTGGACTTCTTGGATGTTGGTAGAAGTGTGCATCTCAAGTATGGATGTGCATTAATTGGGGTTGGATTCAATTGTGATCATGAACCCCAGGAACTTGCCTCCACCGACCCCAAAAATGCATTTTTCCGGGTTGAGGTGCATGCTGTATTTACGGATTTCTCCGAATACTTCTTCCAGGTATGCCACGTATTGGGCTATGCTATGAGATTTGACAACCATTTCATCAATGACATTTCATCTAATCTGTTGTTTGAAGATTCGATCCATCAGTTGATAGTATGTAGCACTTGCATTTTTCAGGCCAAAGGGCATGACCCTGTTGCAAAAGTTGACATCTCCAGTGATGAATGTCGTTTTCTCTTCATTTGGGGCATGTATCCGAATTTGATGGTGCCAAAGAATCAAGAGTTAAGCAAGTTCCAAAGAATCAGGAGTCAAAAAGCTTCAAGAATCAAGTTTCAAAGAATCAAGATTCAAGAATAATCAAGTTTCAAGATTCAATCAAGTTTCAAGAATCAAGATTCAAGAATAATCAAGACCAAGATTCAAGAATCAGGAGAAGACTCAATCAAGATAAGTACTAATTTTTTTTTTCAAAACATTGAGTAGCACAAGAATTTTTCACAAAATCTTTTACCAAAGAGTTTTACTCTTTGGTAATCGATTACCAGAAGGTAGTAATCGATTACCAGTAGCCAGCATTGTTTTCAAAACTGATTTACAAAGTTGTAATCAATTACCATAATCATGTAATCGATTACCAATGTTTTAAAACGTTAGATTTCAAATTTCAAGACACAACTAGTGATAAAACATTTTCAAATCATTTTAAACTTGTGTAATTGATTACACAATACTTGTAATCGATTACCAGAGTTTCTAAACGTTTTGATTTTCAAATTTAAACATGAAGAGTCACATCTGTTAATGTGTAATCGATTACACTATAATGGCAATCGATTGCCAGTGACTGATTTAGAAAAATAAATTTCTAAAAGTCATAATTCTTAAAGTGACTTGTTTCTGAAGATTTTTTCAAAAGTTCAACTTTTTAAGTGACTAGTTTTCACAAAAGTCACAACTCTTAAAGTGACTAGTTTTAAAGAAATTGCCAAGAGTCACAAACCTTAACTTGAGTCATCAAATGATTATAAATATGTGACCATGGCACGAATTTCATACAACTAAGACTGATTCCTTTCATTAAAAAAAACTGATTTCTTTCATTCATTTCTCTTCATCTTTCTAATTTTTTGTTCAATACTTTCTCTTTCAAGAAAAGTTCATTGACCAAAAACTTGTGCTATTCTTTTTCTTCATTCACTTCTTTCTCTTGTCAAAAGATTCAAAGGACTAACCGCCTGAGAATTCTTTTGTTTCTTCCCCTCTCCCTCTTGACAAAAGATTTCAAAGGACTAACCGCCTGAGATATCTTTTTTATCCCCCTCACAAAGAATTCAAGGGACTAACCGCCTAGGAATTCTTTGTCCTAACACATTGGAGGGTACATCCTTTGTGGCACAAGTAGAGGGTACATCTACTTGGGTTGTTATACTGAGAACAAGAAAGGGTACATCTCTTGTAGATCAGTTCAACTGGAGAGTACATCCACTTGGTTGTTCAAAGAGAACAAGGGAGGGTACATCCCTTGTGGATCTTTGGCTTGTAAAGGATTTTACAAGGTTGAAAGAAATCTCAAGAACCGTTGGTTGCTTGGGGACTGGATGTAGGCACGAGTTGTTGCCGAACCAGTATAAATCTTGTGATTGTCTTCTTCTTCCTTACACTTTTTAATTTCTGTTGTGTACTTTTAATTGCCGCTTTTACTTTTGGTTAAGTTATTGTTTATGTTATTTACTTTCTTAACTTAGTAGTAAAAGACTAGTTGAATCTAGTAACATTAAGAAGGATAATTTTTTAATTAGTCAAGACACATTAATAATTAATTCAACCCCCCCTTCTTGATTACTCTTAGGCCACTTGATCCAACATAGGCATCCAGGAAGCTTAGTACTTGGAACCCGGATGCTCCATCGACCAACTTGTCGATGCTTGGCAAAGGGTATGCATCCTTGGGACACGCCCGGTTGAGATCGGTGTAGTCAGTGCACATCCACCATTTTCCATTGGCCTTTTTTACCATGATGACGTTGGCGAGCTAGGTAGAGTGCCTGACTTCTCTGATGAAATTGTCTTTGAGGAGCTCATCTACTTCCTATCTTATGGCCTTACATCATTCTTCTCCCATCTTACTCTTCTTTTGTGATACTGGTTTGGCCTAGGGACAAATGGCGAGCTTGTGGCATATAATGCTAGGGTAGATTCTTGGCATGTTAGATGGCTGCCACGCAAACAGGTCTACATTATTGTGTAAGACATCAACTATGCATCTGTGTTCATGGCCGGTGAGGTCCCAACTAAGTTGGATTGATGTGCCATCATTTTCTTCTATTTCTTAAACCCTTTTTGCACCATTTTAATTACTGATTAGTCTTAATTGTCAAATTAATTAGAAAGTTTTATTATTTGGGCTCATTCAGCTAATTTGATGTTTTTAATCTAATTTCAGGAATTAATGAAACATTGGGCTTAATCCGGATTTTGGTTTTGGACTTGAAGAGGGCAAATAAAGCAACGCTTACTTTAGTTAATTTCTAATTAGGAGATTGCAATTTTATTTTATGTGGTTCAATGTTTATTTCGTTTTGGGCCAGAATAATGTTATAGGGCCCAGTTACTTTGAGTGACTCTTTTTAATAAGTAGCCTTGGGATTCGTGCAAGGCTATTCTGTTAGGCTATTCATTATTCAAAGCTTTGTTTAGGGTTTTATGTTTTTCTATTCTAATGATACTGTTCACATAATGCAATTTTCCATTTTCTGCTTCTAATTACAATTTCGTTCTTGTTTCTTCTTCTGCTTTCATTTACGTTTCTGTTTTATTCACGTTTCTGCTTCATTTACGTTTCTGCTTCTAGTTTCATTTATGTTTTCTGTTTGAATCTATGGAAGGCTAAATATTCTGGTGTTGTTTCCTTTTGAGGACGAAGCTCAACTCTGTTCGAGGTTTTGTTTATAATGTGGTTTCCTGGCAGTTTTCCCTTCACCAGTTAACCCACATTCGTAATATTAATCTGTGCATGCTTCGTGTTCGATTAATTTCCTCTGAGCCTAACTTGCATCCATGCTTAATGGACGAAGGGCTAACTGGTGTATGTGTTGCCTAATCATGTATTGACAACCGTAAGTTGATTTTCGCTTAGTAAATTGAAATAGGGTTGGATTGAGTGGTTAACTGTTAGGGATGAATTCTCCATAACCCAGGACAAGAGAATGGCTTCTGAATCAGAGGAAACAACCCGTTTTTAATATTATTAGTTTCGTATTCTAGTTTACTTGTTCTGTTCTTTAAATCACAAAACAAACAAACCGCCCTAGTCGTTACTATTACTGCAAGTATATTATGAACATTTGGTTTATCATTGCTCGTTGGGAAACGACCTAGAATCACTTCCTAGTTACTGCATTTTCATGTTTATTTGATTCGGGTACGGCCTCGATCATGGATACATTGCCCAGTTTTGGGTCTAAGCTGCAGTTTGATGAGTTCTTCAATTGGCTTTGGGCCTCTATCAACAGTCTCATTGTGCTATGCATCGAATACATCATCCATGCTTATGACTTGAGTGCCACCACCTGTTGTGGGGGGGGGGGGGGGGAGGCTTGGCAGGCTCCCTAGTGGGAGGATAGATTGCCACCTTCAAGCTTTCGACATAGCATTGTCATGCCTACTTTTGATCTTACTTGTTTGTCATGATCTCTCCCATCAAGGTGGGAAACTTCATCTTTAGATGAGGCATGGAGATGATGGTTCCGAGCCCGTTCAACATTTATAGCCAATCAAAGCAAGGTAAGAGGTTTATGCATCAACGATCAGATACCTAATTGTAAACCTCATCGAGAGATGGTCTTGACTAAAGGTGGTCATGAGGTTGACATAGCCTTTGGTCTCTAATTTTTCTCCTACAAAGCCAAGGAGTGGGCCGGAGTGAGGCTGGACGGTATTAGGCGAGACTTCAAGCCTTTGGAATATTTTCGATTTTAAGATGTTAGTGGAGTTGCCCTGGTCTATGAGGACCTTGGACACCATGAAGTTGGTGATTACGATGGAAACAACCATATGATCATCTTGATTTATAGGGTTGATACCCTTGAAGTCTCTATCAATGAAAGTGATAGGAGGGAGACTTCATGGGGATGGTAGGTCGACACAGTTGATGTCGATGTCCCAGATGGCGTGGAGGTGACACTTGTGAGACTGGCTTGACTGGCCTCCGTAGGATAATCCGCCCGCAATGGTTTTGATTACACCTTTGATTTGCTGGGTAGGATAATCCCTTCTTATGTTCACGTTGTGGTTTCTATGTTGATCTTCTTGGTGTCCTCCGAGTCTCTCTCCTGTTGCATGACTATCCAACCTATATGAGCTCTTTTATTTTGTCTTTCAAGGCCTAACAACCTTATGTGTTGTGATTGTAATTGTGGTGGTATCTGCAATATTTGGTCTTATCTAACCCTGGCCTGAGAAGAAAGGGCAAGGTAGTTTTATTGGTACCTCCGTGTTAAAGGCCTCCTCGAGGATTATAGTGTGATTGGCCATCAAGGGTGTGTAACACTCATACTTGGGCCCTTTTGGGAGAGGCTGATGCTTGTCTGACTTGTGAGATAGTCTTGGTACCTCCTTCTCTCTTGTTGTGCTTTTGTCCAGCTTATTAGACCTCATTTTAGAACCTCTACATCTCTTCCATTTGGATGTAGCCTTTGGCTTGTTCACACAACTCGTCCATGCTACTAGGATTTTTTTTTGCACAAATTGTCCGCAAACTTATTGGACTACAAGGTGAGGAGCATGGAGTGTAATGCTACCTCTAGGTTGAGATTTTGGATCTATATAACAATGCGTCTAAACCTATTGATGAATTTCTAGAGAGATTCATCATATTCTTATTGCAGACTAGTCAGAGCGGGTGATGTCATAAGGTGGGTTTCATATTGCAAATTGAAATGCTCGACAAGAGTGTCAAAGCTGTCAATGGACCATGGAGAGAGTCCACCATACCAAGTTAATGTTTCCCTTCTGAGGGACGTTGGGAAGACACGATGCAAGATTGCATCATCATTCGTGTATAGATTCACCTGGGTGAGAAAAACGTCCCGATATTAATCTGGATCACTGGTTCCATCGTACTGCTTTAAGTTAAGTGATTCCAACCTAGGGGTATGTCAGCTTCCATGATGCAGTCGACATAGGGGTGTCGACGAGTAGTCCACCCTTTAGGATAGTGTATGTGGGAGAGACTAGGATCATCTTGAGTGGTGATTATGCGTTGGGGGTGTGATTCCCCTTGAGTGCACTTAGGCAATGTGCGAGTAGAGTGCACTTCGCCTTAGGGGCATCTCACACTAGCCTCCAACTGATCATGGTCAGCCTTCAGCCTTCTAAACTCCTCCTCATGGCATCACTCCATCTCCCCAATGCGGGTTTAGAGTTGTTGGAGAGTATCAGTATGTGCCATGGTTGCTAGAAGAGGATTAGAGCCTTCAAAAGGGGTCTCGTGACTGAGGCTAGACCGCATGCTAACCATGGGTGAGAAAGAGAGGCCATGGGCTATGTTTTATCGCAGCCCCAAGGTGGGCGCCAAATGTACTTACCAAAATCCAAAGCTAACCCACATCAGGGTGGATGTGGTTAATATGGGCTCCAAGATCTCACACGTTGGACTAAGAGATCCCATTGTTAAGAGGACAAGAGGGGGGGACCTGCAAAACAAAGGACTCCGACTCTCAAGTAAGTATGTGAGTTAGGAGAGTATGAGTGAGTATGAGAAAGAGAGAGATGGAACCTGGTACTTATAGAGTGGGATGGGAGTTGCGGGTCCTTGTTTGTAGGGGCTATTACGGTGATGTAACAACCCTTGCAGATAATTACTGGCTTGTAGATAATAGCCAGTAGATAATGGAAACTTATATATAATGTGTAGCTTATGGATAAATGAATACGTACCACAAGATAAAGAGGTTACAACATATTCAAATAATGAAGTGGTTAAAGATAACATGTCTTGATGGATGCTTACTTGTGGAGCTTCTATGGAGGCTGGATCTTTGAGCTTCAATGAGGTCCTTCAATGGTGATTTTCCACCATGGAGATGCAGCGGAAGATAAAGGAGAAGAGGTGAGAGGAGGCACCATCCACTAGGGAATAAGCCATGGAAGAAGGAACTTCGCCACAGAGAATGTGCCTTGGATAAGAAGCTTGGAGAGGATGCTTTAATGGAGGAAAAGAAAGAGAGAGGGGGAGCATGAAATTGAAGGAGGAAAAGGGGGAGAAAAGTTGAACTTTGAGTTGTGTCTCACAAGACTCTCATTCATCAAAGTTACAACAAGTGTTACACATCCTTCTATTTATAGCCTAGGTAGTTTCCTTGAGAAACTTCCTTGAGAAGTTTTCTTGAGAAACTTCCTTGAGAAGCTAGAGCTTAGCTACTGTCATACCCTAATTTCGTTCGGGGATCATTGTTTTTTGGCATGCGACCTTCGTTTGACCACCTCAAAATGTTTAACACTCATCGTTGTGGAATCCGTAAAGTTCCGAGATGTTTCGGGAAGAAATCAGTCAAAAACACGAAAATGGAAGTGTATTTAGCAAAGTGGGGTGTGTGTAAATAAATTGTTACACTCTAATTCCGTCTGAGGACCATTGTTGATCACTTCAGAAGGCTTAACACTCATCGCGTTGGAATCCATAAAGTTTCGTGAGATTTCAGAAAGAAAATAACCAAAAACACAAAAACTGGGGGTGAACTTATCGAGATAGGGGTGTAAATAGCAATTCAAATCTAGGTCTTCGGAAGTTGGGTTGCTTAAGGGTGAAGCAACTGGGCGGCAAGCTCCTCCACGTTTTGTTGAAAAATGGTTTCTGTGGCTTCCGTAAAATTTCCGAAAACCTTAGGTAAGAATATTTCACTTAATATTGGTGAAAGGGAAGAGAAAAAAAGATGAAAATCAAATCCAAAACACTTTCGTAAGGCTTCCATAACTTTTCCGTAATGTGCGAAAAGGGGGGTGAACTCAGTAATTGGGGTGCGCTTAGAAATCTTCCTCAAGAAGCCTCTTGGCGGCAAGCACCTCCCTTTTTTCCTATAAATAGGGGAGGGGGGCTGTTTCAAAAAGGTTCATGACCCCTAGGCTATGCATTTCGGCTATTTTGGGTAAAAAAAAAACGTTTCCGTGAAGAAAAATCGAGTCGAAGTGCTTTCGTAACGCTTCCGAGATGTTTCCGTGAGCAAATCTGCGAAGATTTTTGTCGCAACCTACCCTTCGGCGGGAGGGCGACGCGTCACTCGCGGGATGCGTGTTCCACGAAAGGAATACGCGCGGAGTCGCCACCAACGTTTATTTGAGGAAAACGTCGGAAAAACCGGAAAAGACGTGATCTACGAACTTTTAAGTGAAAGGTTCGGGAGTTGTATTTACGCACGGGGAAGGTATTAGCACCCCACACGTCCGTCCCAAGGGACGACAGCCTTTAATCGAATGTGCAAACATGACCTTGATTTTTATGTTCCCTTTTTATGTCTTTATATCCTTTATACCTCTTTTATATATTTTTTTTCTCTTTTTGTGGTCGACAAGGGTGTTTCCCTTTGCTCCTACGTATTCCTCAATTGCGATGAGGAAATCAGACCTACGTAGTTCTTTCTTATCAAATGATTCCCTTTTTTACTTAAAAGGTGATCATTTTAAGGCATTGGACCTTGAAAATGATCTATTTTACTTAGTAAGAAATTGAAATGATAAACTTCAAAAACCTATTTTTATGGACGAGCTTGACTAGGCGAGTTGATTTTAGCCTTAGTTTCACTTTAGTTATTAGTCAATTCAATTAAGAATGAGAAATCCCAAAGAGAAAACGTCCGATTGATTTTCCGCTTTATTTTACTAAAAGACGTTTTTCGATTATTATATTATTATTTTACCTCTTTTTTTGATTTCCAAAGTGGTTACGGCACGACCGAACGGTCGAAATTCATTTTAACCGAAGTTAACGGATAACACAATTCAAACGATCGGTGGAAATTTATTTTATTTTTAGTTTAAGCGAGAAATGACTTAAATAAAATGGCTTAAGCACGTCAAAATGGGGTACGAAAAGTAAATGAAACGAGAATAAAAAATACACGAAACACAATGTGGACCACCACGAGTACATAGAATGAATCGAAAAGCTTGGTTCGAGGTACTTACCCATTGAAGATCGAAGAACGATGAAGAACGAATGAAGAACGTCGAAGAACGGTCGAAACCTTCGCGAAATTCCTCACGGAAACGTTACGGAAGCGCCTCGGCTTGGATTTTCTTCACGGAAACAATTTTTCCAAGCAAATTCGAAAGAGAAAGAAGTGCCTAAGGGGCTGACCCCTTTTTCACTTCACTTCTCCCCCTATTTATAGAAAATTGGGGGAGAAGCTTGCCACCCAGCTCGCCCAGGCGAGCAGGGTTGCTTCCTCCAGAAGCAACAGCCTTCTGGAGGAATCTTCTGGAGGGCCCAAGTGGGCCTGGTTGCTATTTGCACCCCCATTTTTACTAAGTACACCCCTTGCCTTTTTTGGTGATTCTTTTTTTCGTAAAGTTACGGAAACTTACGAATTTCGTAACGATACTTGTTTTCTTTCCGTAATGTTACGGAACCTTGTGGATTACATAATCATCCCCTTTTTGACTTACGGAATGTTACGGAACCTCACTAATTGTGCAACGATGCTTCCATTTGATTTCCGGTGTGTCACGGAACCTTACGGATTGTGCATCAATATTTTCTTTTGTTTTCCGGCACATCCCGGAATTTCACAAATTGCCTAATGATGGGTGCCAAGCACCTCACAAGGACCAAACAAAAGTCGCATGTCATCAAGCAAAGGTCCCCGGACGAAATTAGGGTATGACAGTTGCCCCTCTTTACTTGTCTTTTATTGGAGATAAAAGGAAAGTAAAGATAAGACACTAATTTCGTTCCTCTCGGTTGACGAGAGTCGCGGGTGACCATAAAATTTCCGCATGCAAATGACTTGTTGTTCCCGGGGGAACAAAAGGTGCAGAAGACGATGTCAGTCTCTGCATGCTATCAAGCGTTCTGTCTTACAGATAGCAAAAGAATGTTTATACGGATAACCACTCGGGTATTTTCGCCCGTCAGCGTGACTCAAAAGTCAATATGACAGATCTTGTAAGTGCGGAAGATGATGTAAATCTCCGCGTGTCAACGGGCTTGTCGGCCGCGATTGACGAAGGGTGCAGAATGACCATAATTTGTCTCTGCGTGCCATCGGACACGACTGTGTCTGAATGGCAAAAGGTGTGCGGAATGACCATAATTTGTCTCCGCATGTCATCGGGCCCGCCGCCTCTGGATGACAAAAGGGTGCAGAATGACCATAATTTGTCTCTGCGTGCCATCGGACACGACTGTGTCTGAATGGCAAAAGGTGTGCGGAATGACCATAATTTGTCTCCGCATGTCATCGGGCCCGTCGCCTCTGGATGACAAAAGGGTGCAGAATGACCATAATTTGTCTCTGCGTGCCATCGGACACGACTGTGTCTGAATGGCAAAAGGTGTGCGGAATGACCATAATTTGTCTCCGCGTGCCATTGGACACGACTGTGTCTGAATGGCAAAAGGTGTGCGGAATGACCATAATTTGTCTCTGCGTTCCATCGGGCCCGCCGCCTCTGGATGACAAAAGGGTGCAGAATGACCATAATTTGTCTCTGCGTGCCATCGGACACGACTGTGTCTGAATGGAAAAAGGTGTGCGGAATGACCATAATTTGTCTCCGCATGTCATCGGGCCCGCCGCCTCTAGATGACAAAAGGGTGCAGAATGACCATAATTTGTCTCTGCGTGTCATCGGACACGACTGTGTCTGAATGGCAAAAGGTGTGCGGAATGACCATTATTTGTCTCCGCATGTCATCGGGCCCGCCGCCTCTGGATGACAAAAGGGTGCAAAATGACCATAATTTGTCTCTGCGTGCCATCGGACACGACTGTGTCTGAATGGCAAAAGGTGTGCAGAATGACCATAATTTGTCTCCGCATGTCACATGACCTCAGGGTCAGTATGACAGAGATTGTGGGGCGGCCGACAAAAGCAAGGCTCTTGCTCCTACGTATCCTCCAATGAGGAACTCAGACCTACGTAGTTCTAGATAACTTGTGAGACTTGAAAAAGTCTCCACCGAAAGATGCTGACATCTCCGGAAAGGGCGCAGATGACCACATTGGCCTCTGCTCACCAATCACGCTTGGGGTCACTGAATGACGAGGTGCGGATAACCGTAAGGTGTCTCCGCGGGCTACCAGCTCTTGGGTCATGGTAACAAAAAGCGGTGTGGTCGACAAAAGCGAGGCTTTTGCTCCTACGTATCCTCCAATGAGGAACTCAGACCTACGTAGTTCTGGATAACTTGTGAGACTTGAAAAAGTCTCGGTGTTTTCTCCACTAAAATGCAAACATGCTTTAGTAAAGAGACAAATATTCCAACTGATTAGAGCAGCATATGCTTTTTTGAGTGAAAAACAATGCGTCTATCGGGGAAGGAGAGTATGCTGATGAAATTTTCTCATAACCATAAATGAGATTTTGGATGTTTAGCATTTCGTTTCTAAATGACCATTTAGAGGAAACACCGGGTTCAACAAAAATAGAATAAAATCACTCAGAGTGTATCAACCTCGCACAGGTAAGTGTTTCATCCTAATTCCGAACCATAGATATGTCATGACTTGACTTTGCAAATTATTTCCTATCAAATCAAAAATTACATGCGTGATCATGGATCAATAGGACTTCCCTTGGGAATGGGTTCTTTTGGTGGTTTTTTTTTTTCCGGCTTTTGTGTGTTTTTTTTGGCTTTTTTTTTCTGTTTTAGTTTAGTGCAGGGCGAAAAAGTCGCTAGCACACAAGATTTTGGTTGGCAATTAAAGGGAGAAGACCACTTTAGGTCATGGTTTCCTTTCCTTCTTTTCGTTCATTTGGTGACAATTCTGTATTGTTCAGATATTGTCCGGTCCAAAGACCTTTCTGCACATTTCTTCTGTGTTCTTTCGATCCTTAATCAGGAGCTTTCTTTCCTTCTTCTTCTTCCTTTTTTACTTTCTCCCATTCTTTGATTGGGAATTTTCTTTCTTTTCTTTTTGCTTTCTCCCACTCTTTGATTGGGAATTTTCCTTTCTTTTCTTTTTGCTTTCTCTTTGATTGGAAATTTTCCTTCTTTTCTTTTTTTGCTTCCGAGGGTAAGGATTGACATTCTCACCCTAGGTCAAGGTTTATGGTGAGTCAGGATTTTGGCTCAAGACTTGTAGAATGGCTAGACATGATACATGTCAGGGTTTGGTTTGGTTCAAGGATAAAAGGGATGCCCCACATTATTTCCATGACACAAATGCAAAAATGATGATTTGGAAATTTTATGCAAAACTGGTCATGCATGCACCTATGCGGACACTCAAGTGTCAAATTTTTATGGTCATGTGATGCAAGGGCTTAGGATTCATTTCCTCGATCTTAATCAACCCAATGTTTCCAAAATATGTTCTTTTATCAATTTGTGCATTCATCCGAGTCCATTTTGGGTACTCGGGAAAATTTCACAGCATTCACCCTTCAGGTGTACACATTTTTTTTCAAAAATTGGTTATGATCAGTGAATTTTTTCAAAGAAAAGCTGGAAGTTATCTCTTTTCAAAAGCATGTTGGTTTTTTAGCTAGACAACTTATTATTCTTTTTTTCTCCCCCTTTTTTTATCATTATCATCTGTTTATTTCTTTTTCTTGTTTGTTTTTGTTTTTCCCCTTTTTTTTCATGAGGTATTTTGCTACCTAAACATACATATATATGTTTTGTAAGGTATTTTTGCTATATACATGCATATCCAAGGTATCTTTCTACCTAAACATACATATATATATTTTGTGAAGTATTTTTTGTTTACATACATGCATATCTAAGGTATCTTTCTACCTAAACACACATATATATATTTTGTGAAGTGTTTCTTTGTTTACATACATGCATATCTAAGGTATTTTCACTACCTAAACATACATATATATATTTTGTGAGGTATGACTACCTTCCGAGCTTGTGCTTGATTTATTTAAATTCCTAGGATCATGAGCAACTAGGTGTGTCCTACTATGACTTGAGAAACAAAGCTGATCGAATAACAAGCAGAGATTTAAAAGGTACTAGGTTGCCTCCTAGTAGCGCTTCTTTAACGTCTTGAGCTGGACGCCTAATGATTTGTCGGTCATGGACATAGTACTTTGCTTACCTTTGGCTTTGGACTTGGTCGCCTATTGGTCAGCCATGTGTCGTAGGCAATGCTCTAACCTTTTTATGGATGAGCTGAGGTGAACTCTAGAGGTGGTGGCGGTGCGTCTATTGCCCGCTACCGGCCATCCCAATGCTACTGTTGTGTCTTGCCCTGCGCCTGCCTGGGGGCGCAGTACTTCTTGATGAAAGCTCGATTGGTAGGGGGCCTGATGACCTTGCTGGGGGCGACAGACACTCCCTAGAACTGATAGAGACCCATATTTAGAGCTGGCAACTCCAAGACCCTGTTGGCCTTCTTCGGGTCCACTAGGTGTCTTGCGGGCACAATCCCTGCAAACAATAGATGACATCAGAAATCAGTTGGGGGAGGTGCACACTTACCTATGTCATGATGGCATGAGCTTGCTGGGGGGGACGGGCGCCCTGTAGGGCCGACAGAGGCCCGTAACCAGAGTTGGAAACCCCAGGGCCCTGTTGGACTTCTTCAGGTCCACTGGGTGTCTTTGTGGGTGTGATCCCTGCAAACAATAGATGGTATCAGAAATCAGTTGAACCATATGCATACTTACCCATGTCGGGATGACACAGACCAACTGATACTTTTGCAGGGGGAGATTGGCATTGCGGTCGCTGGGCAGAATGTTGCTAAGTAGCAATGTCATCTATATCTGTGTAAGAGTGGTCATGTTGGTGCGCATGATCCGCACTCGTCTCTTTGCAATGGCACGGGTGAAATCTTGCCCCGATATGCATAGTAGCTGTGTGACAGCCTCCCTCTCTGGTTGTGCTCGCACAGTTGGCCCTCCTCCAATATCAGGGGGTGGCCTAGGAACCGTTAAAAGGAAACTACTGGCCCCTTAACCGGGAGTGCAAGTCTCGGTTAAGCATTTAAGGACAGAGGACATTAAATTCTCTTAAGGTGTAGATGTGGAGCACACTGAAAATGAGGACACGTAGCCCTCTAAAGGTGAGGGCGTGCAGCCCTCTCAAGATGAGGATGTGTAGTCCTCTGGAGGTGAGGGCGTGCAGCCCTCTGATGGCGAGGACGTGTAGTCCTCTCAAGGTGAGGGCGTGCAGCCCTCTGAAGGTGAGGACATGCAGTCCTCTGATGGCGAGGGCGTGTAGCCCTCTCAAGGTGAGGGCGTGTAGCCCTACGAAGGTGAGGACATGTAGTCCTCTGATGGCGAGGGCGTGTAGCCCTCTGAAGGTGAGGACGTGTGGTCCTCTAAAGGTGAGGGCGTGTAGCCCTACGAAGGTGAGGACATGCAGTCCTCTGATGGCGAGGGCGTGTAGCCCTCTGAAGGTGAGGACGTGTAGTCCTCTGAAGGTGAGGGTAACTAGTACCCAAGGCGAGGGCGGGTAGCCCTCTCAAGGCGAGGACGTGTAGTCCTCTGGAGGTGAGGGCGTGCAGCCCTCTGATGGTGAGGACGTGTAGTCCTCTCAAGGCGAGGACATGTAGTCCTCTCAAGGCGAGGACGTGTAGTCCTCTCAAGGTGAGGGCGTGCAGCCCTCTGTTGGCGAGGACGTGTAGTCCTCTAAAGGTGAGGGCGTGTAGCCCTACGAAGGTGAGGACATGCAGTCCTTTGATGGCGAGGACGTGTAGCCCTCTGAAAGTGAGGACATGTAGTCCTCTGAAGGTGAGGGTAACTAGTACCCAAGGCGAGGGCGGGTAGCCCTCTCAAGGCAAGGACGTGTAGTCCTCTGGAGGTGAGGGTACTAGTACCCAAGGGTTCACCCTTATGAGAAAGCAACAGATCGACTCATCGAGAGGGTCGGTCATCCCAAATCCACACGACTGGATATTAGATGTAGGAAATCTATGCAGTTAACATGATTTTTAGGGATGCAGATGCATGCAACCTTTGTCTTGAAATGCGGTAAATGCAGACTTCATATGAAACAATGCAATGTAACGGAAAGTTGTACAACGTTCATGACATTCTTTCCCTATTTTGTGATTTTGATTTTGATTTAATTTTTTTGGAAAACACAGATTGACTGTCCTTTTGAAAGAGGTGATAATTCATGCAACCTCATCCTATCTTTTTGCAAATATCTCCGGGAACTCCCTTAGAGTGTATGTTCTTTTTTATTTAGTCACTTGACCATTTTGGAGTGACGACAATGGAGCCGTTTGATGTTTAATCAATCCATTGAAATCCCAGGGTTTGTCCCCTTTTTATTATTATTTTTTATTTATTTATTTATTTATTTATTTTATTTTTAAAAAAAAAAACATCGATGGGTGAGAACTTCTAATCTGCCCCTAGGTTCACCTGAGGCTCATGCACGATGCCCCTCATTGCCCCAGTGTAAGGCTTTGAGGTACCAATCGTTGTCTTTCATCATGACTTTGTAGGAGGGAACCTATTGGGTGAGAACTTCTAATCTGCCCCTAGGTTCACTTGAGGCTCATGCACGATGCCCCTCATTGCCCCAGTGTAAGGCTTTGAGGTACCAATCGTTGTCTTGTTTTCATAGCCTCATAGTGAGGAAGAATGAAAGAAGCAGTTGATTCTTGCAAAAAGAATTTTTCCAAGGACGAGAAATAGTTGAAGGATTTTTTGTTGGATTAAGTCAAATGACTCCTATGTAGAAGCAAGATGTTTTGATGTTTTGATGATGCCAAAGGATCAAGTGCTTCCAAGTTTTATTCAAGACAAGAATCCAAGAATCCAAGAAAATCAAGATATATGATCAAGTTGATCTCTAGAATCTTAGGAAGAAGTTTCCAAATTGAAAAAGCAAAAGGTTTGGCCAAAGACTTCTATCCAAATCATTTTAAATTGAGATTTACTCTCTGGTAATCAATTACCAGCAGCTGAAAATGTTTATAACAGTCACTAGAAATTTGAATTCAAAATTTATAATGTGTAATCGATTACACATGGATGGTAATTGATTACCAGCAGTTTATTCAAATTTTAAAGCCTGTGATCGATTACACAAGTCTTGTAATCGATTACCAGAGGAGATTTTCAGAAAATAATTTCCAAGAGTCACATCTATTCAAATGGTTTATGAATGGCCATCAAAGGTGACTTGGAAACACGAATTTAAAGAGAGTTTTCATTGCCCAAAAAATTTTATCCTCTCAAAAAGATTCCTTGGTCAACCACTTGCATATTCAATAAGGAATTTTGATTGATCTTCATTGTACAATCTATCTCTTTTAAGAGAGATTTCTTCTTCTTATTTCTGAAAAGGGATTAAGAGATCGTGGGTCTCTTGTTGTAGAGGATTCCTGAACACAAGGGAAGGGTTGTCCCTGTGTGGTTCAGACTTTGTAAAAGGAGTTTTACAAAGAGAGTGGAAAATCTCAAGTGGGTTGCTTGAGGACTGGACGTAGGCGCGGGAAGTGGCCGAACCTGAATCAAGTTTGCATTCCTCTCTTCCTTTAAACTTCTTTTATTTATTGCAATTTATCTTTTGCTTTAAAGAAGTTTATTTTGAATTGTCTTTTGAGTAATTCATGTTAAGGGTGCATTGTTAATCCAAAAAGAAAGAGTGATAGTTCAATTGGGGAATAGTCTTTGCATCTTAATTCAACCTGTTAGACAAGTGGCCTCAGATATCTTAAGAAGGGAGGGGGTTGAATTAAGATATTCCAAACTATTTCCCCTAATTAAAAATCTATTTCACTTTTTACTCAAGTTATGAATTCCCTTAATGAATATCTTCTTAAATATTAATTCAAATGAAACAATTTGAATATGAATATAAAGCAATAATAAATAAAGGAGATTAAGGGAAGAGAAAATGCAAACTCAGTTTTATACTGGTTCGGCCACACCCTTGTGCCTACGTCCAGTCCCCAAGCAACCCGCTTGAGAGTTCCACTATCTTGTAAATTCCTTTTACAAGTTCTAAACACACAAGGACAATCCTTCCTTTGTGTTCAGAGATCCTTTACAACAAGAGACTCACAGTCTCTTAATCCCTTAGAGAATGAGAAGAAGAAGAAGAACAAATCTCTCTAGAAAGAGATGGATTTTACAGATTGAGCACTCAAATAATTCCTTAATGAATTGCAGTTGAATATGCCAAGGAATTCTTAAGAGGATAAAATGAATTTGCTCTTTGAGAGGATAAACACTTGTTGTTCTGAAAATCTCTGAGCAATTTCGTGTTTAAGTCACATATATATAGACCATTGGTGGTCATGAATAAAGCCTTTGAAAAGTTGTGACTCTTGAAATTATTTTTCTGAAAATCCTGTCTGGTAATCGATTACAGTGATTGTGTAATCGATTACAGCTTTTAAAATTTGAATTAAAACGTTTACTAACTGCTGGTAATCGATTACCAAAATTGTGTAATCGATTACACAGTCTAAAATTTCGAATTCAAATTTTTGTAGCTGTTATAAAACGTATTTGGCCACTGGTAATCGATTACATCCTCTGGTAATCGATTACCAGAGAGTAAAACCTTTGAGAAACACTTTTTTTTAATTTAAATCACTTGGCCAAACCTTTGCTAATTCAATTAGGAATTCCCTTCCTAATATTCTAGTGATCATCTTGATGTTGTGACTTGTAATCTTGAAGTATTGTCTTGAATTTTAATCTTGAAAAGCCCATTTGCATCAATTGCAACACATCATCATGATCATCATCAAAACATCAAAGACAATTGCATCTACAATCTCCCCCTTTTTGATGATGACAATACAATACCTGAAATCAAGATTCAAGCAAGCAACAAACAATTGTATATAGATAAAATGTGCATGCGTTTACTCCCCCTATATTTCGAAATTCATGATCACTTGATTTCTAAGTTTGTTAAGCTTTTTCTTAAGCTTTTTCTACAACCTTTTCTCCCCCTTTGGCAACATCAAAAAGCCAAAGAACTCGGAAATCAACACAGATATAACAATGGAGTAGAAAGATATAGATATCAGAGTATAAAACACAATAAGCCAAACTCACAAAGAAGAAGTAATCAAACTAGAATCCAAATAACTTAAAATGTCAACAACCACAAAACATCCAAGACTGAAATTTAAAAAAACCACAAGATAAATAAGCAAAGTACTTAGCATAATAGTTTAAATTCTAAGAAACTAAAAGCCAAAATACACGGCTTATAAAAGACATATAATCAGAAACTAAAATCTAAGAAGACGGAGGTGGTGGGGGAAGATCAAAACTCTGACGAATGTATCAGACATCCTCTTCAAGCTGTGTAAGGCGAATGTCCATACCGGCAAAGCGTGAATCTAACGAGTCGAAGCGGTCACCAACATAAGAACGAAGACCCCGTAATTCGGGGAGGACTTCATTCATGAGTGAGGAATCTTCACGTTAAGGGGGAGGTGAAGGAGTACATTCATCTTGAGGAGGGAGTGCATCCTTCTTCAGCCATTGTCCATTCCGATCTTTACGATACCCAAAGGAGGTCACTACACCAGCACCAATTGCAAAAGAACGCTTGACTTGAACAAAGGGTTCATCATCAAGCGGAATTTCAAAATGACGCAAAAACAGAGTAATCAATTGTGGATAAGGAAGAGGTGCATTGGCCCGTAATGCCTTATGCATTCGGTACCGAACCAAATGGGCCCAGTCGATCTGACGACCGGTAAGAAAAGCCCACATAAGAATCAAATCCTCCTCAGAGGCTTGTGCTAAATTTGAAGACCGAGGAAGCAAAATTCTAACAATGATATAATGCATGATGCGATTATCAAATGTTAATGACCCGGCCAGCAATCTACCGGTCATTTCAGCTTGATCATTGCAGACCATGCGACGAGCATCATGACTCGAATAATCGAATTTCCAATCATCAACAATGGTGCCCTCAAAAGGTGCACCTTGACTGGGTAAATGAGTCAAAGAAAAGAATAGTGACTGATCAGTGACCATAGAAGTACCATGCACCTCAGACATAATGATACCATCCTGAATTTTTAAATTGCAGTAGAAGACTTTTACAAGTTCAGGATAATATGACAATTTTAATGACATGAAATCAACAAGACCAGAATTTTGAAACACTTGATAGCAATCAAACGTTTCATCATTAAAGAACTCTACGTCTAGGTACTTAGGGTCTAAGATTATTCTTGAAGAAAACTGAGAAAGGTACCGTAGACGTTGCTCATCGGATGAAAACAATGTTGATGATCTTGGAGATGACAAAGAAGGAGGAATAGGTGCTGTGGGTGCTCCGGATGGGTCGTGGCGGCGATGGGCAGCAGCAGCAGCGGTGGAGGATGATCCCTTTCTCTTCTTCGATGGCTCTGCCATTTGATGAAGTTTTTCTGGATTTTGATCAGTGGAAGTGAAAGAGGAGTGAAAAAGAGGAAGATTGGGCTTTACGGGACGTGATTTGGTGAAGAATTGAGTGAGAATCGAAAGTTTGAAGTTCTAGGTATGGAGGAAAACGTGGAGGAGGCTTTGGCTGCGCAGCAGCTCTGATTTCGTGAGTATTTATAGAAGATGATGCATTGTAATCGATTACAGATATTGGTAATCAATTACAGGCCCAATAAGCCTTCTGGTAATCGATTACAGGATGTTGTAATCGATTACAGGCTGCCTGTTCATGTGTAATCGATTACACTGGATGGTAATCGATTACCAGAGCCTATCCTAGGCTAGTTTCTTAAGAGAATATCCATGTTTATGCTCAAATACATCCTATATGACTAATTTTCACTACTAATACACTAAATTCAATCATTCAATTATTATATACACAAGAAATCATAAATTCTATCATAAAAACAAGAATTCAAACAAACAAAATAATCTACAATCAATAAGTAAGAGTAAATCAACCAATCAATCCCTATTTTTCTAAATCTCTTACATCTAAGAGACCTAGTTCTCTTCTAATAGAGAAGAACACTTCCTTGGGGAGAGGTTTAGTGAAAATATCAGCAAGTTGATTCTTAGTATCAACAAATTCTAATACACAATCTCCCTTTAGGACATGATCTCTAAGAAAGTGGTGTCTAATCTCTATATGTTTAGTTCTAGAGTGTTGAACTGGGTTTTTGGATAGATTTATGGCACTAGTATTATCACACTTAATAGGTATGCGATCAAGAATGATGCCATAGTCAGATAATTGTTGCTTCATCCATAAAATCTGTGCACAACAACTACCGGCAGAGATATACTCCGCTTCAGCAGTGGATAAAGCAACACTGTTTTGTTTCTTACTATGCCATGAGACAAGAGCCGATCCAATAAATTGACAAGTTCCACTTGTACTTTTTCTATCAGTTTTAGATCCAGCAAAATCAGAATCAGAATATCCTATTAAGTTACATGTTGAATTCTTAGGATACCATAATCCTAAATTGATTGTTCCTAATAGGTATCACATGATTCTCTTTACTGCACTTAAATGTGATTGTTTGGGGTTGGATTGAAACCTAGCACACATGCATACACTAAACATAATATCAGGTCTACTAGCAGATAAATAAAGAAGAGATCCAATCATACCTCGATATTGTTTTATGTCTATAGACTGACCAGATTCATCTTTATCTAAGTAACAATTAGTGCTCATCGGTGTAGACATGTGTTTTGCACAATCCATCCCAAATCTTTTGATCAATTCCTTGCAGTACTTGGATTGATTGATGAATATACCTTCTTGAGTTTGCTTGATTTGTAATCCCAGAAAGTACTTTAGTTCTCCCATCATTGACATTTCAAATTCACTTTGCATATCAAGGGAAAACTCCTTGCACAATGAATCATTAGTGGATCCAAAAATTATATCATCAACATATATTTGAACCAACAAAATATCATTATGCTTTCTCTTTATGAACAATGTGGTATCCACTTTACCTCTGGAGAAATCTTTTTCTAGAAGAAAATTGCTTAAGCGTTCATACCACGCCCTAGGGGCTTGTTTCAAACCATAAAGAGCCTTTTGTAATTTATAAACATGGTTTGGTTTATCAGGAATTTCAAAACCAGGGGGTTGTTCAACATATACCTCTTCTTGAGTTAAACCATTTAGAAAGGCACTCTTAACATCCATTTGATAAAGTTTAAAGTCCATTATGGATGCATATGCCAAAAGCATTCTAATGGCTTCTAATCTTGCAACAGGAGCATATGTTTCTTCATAGTCTATTCCCTCTTCTTGATTATACCTTTTTGCTACTAACCTTGCTTTATTTCTAATAATTATACCATGTTCATCTAATTTATTTCTAAAAACCCATTTTGTTCCTATGACAGGATAATTTTCAGGTTTTTCTACTAATTTCCACACATTGTTTCTTTCAAATTGGTTTAGTTCTTCTTGCATGGCAATGATCCAATTATCATCTATTATGGCTTCTTTTATATTTTTAGGTTCAATCATGGATACAAAAGCCATATTATTGCATAAATCTTTAAGAGAGTGTCTAGTTGTTACCCCTTTTGAGATATCACCAATAATGTTGTCGAGGGGATGATCTCTTGAAGCTTTCCATTCTCTTGGAAGTTCATCATTGGATTTGACTTCTTCTGGAGGATCTTCATTGTTTCCTTTATCATTTCCTTTGGAATTTTGTTCATGAATGTTCATATGTTCTAAAGAATCTGCAATGTCATCTAGCATATTCTTTCTTGACAATATAGCATTAGATTCATCAAAGGTAACATGAATGGATTCCTCGATATTCATAGTTCTCTTATTATATATCCTATATGCTTTGCTTTGTAATGAATATCCAAAAAAAATGCCTTCATCAGATTTTGCATCGAATTTTCCTAGATTATCTTTACCATTATTAAGTACAAAGCACTTGCAACCAAAAACATGTAGATGAGAGATATTAGGTTTTCTACCATTAAATAACTCATATGGGGTTTTCTTTAAAATAGGTCTTATCAAGGCCCTATTCATGATGTAACATGCAGTATTGACAGCTTCAGCCCAAAAATACTTTGGAAGAGAAGTATCATTTAATAAAGTTCTTTCAATTTCTTCCAATGACCTATTTTTCCTCTCAACAACTCCATTTTGTTGAGGGGTTCTGGGTGCAGAAAAATTATGTTCAATACCATGTTCATCACAAAATAATTCAAAATCTTTATTTTCAAATTCACCCCCATGATCACTTCTAATGGATGCAATCTTGAGATTTTTCTTGTTTTGTATGACTTTAGCAAGTTTCCTAAATGCTTGGAATGAATCACTTTTATGTGTAATAAATAATGTCCAAGTATATCTAGAGAAATCATCAACTATAACTAGAGCATAGTAATTTCCTCCAAAACTCATGGTTCTAGATGGACCAAATAGATCCATATGCAATAACTGTAATGGTCGAGTGGTTGAAACAACAGTTTTAGGTTTGAATGAGACTCTTGTTTGTTTGCCCTTTTGACATGCATCGCATAGTTTATCTTTTTCAAATTTCAATTTAGGCAAACCAACTACTAAATCTTTTGAAATTAACTTATTTAAGTGATCCATGTTTATGTGAGCAATTCTTTTATGCCATAACCATGGATCATCATCTTTACTAAGAAAGCAATGATTGTTTTCTTGTTTTATGCTTAAGTCTATCATGTAAACATTATTGACTCTATGTCCTACATGCTTTATATTAATGTCATGCTTATGTTCTATAAGACATTTCTGAGAATCAAATGATACTAGATAGCCTTTGTCACATAGTTGACTAACGCTAAGCAGGCTATGCTTAAGGCCTTCAACAAGTAGAACATTTTCAATGGAGTTTGAAGAATTTGTACCTATTTTACCCACTCCAAGAATTCTACCTTTGTTTTTGTCACCATATGTTACATGCCCGCTTTTCTTTGGAGATATATGTGTAAAATTTGATGCATCTCCAGTCATATGTTTTGAGCATCCGCTATCTATGTACCACTTCTTTCTCAAAAATACCTGCATAATCAAGTTTTTGACTTAGGTACCCAAATTTTATTGGGTCCTTGCATGTTAGTATAAACTGACGATCCTTTTGGGACCCATATCATTTTAATGTTACTGTAATTTTTCTTGAAGTAGCAAGTTGATATGCCATGTCCTCTTCTTCCACAATAAAAACAAGTGATAGAATTAGAATTACATTTTTGTGTGGAAGTGGAAAAGTTTTTATGAACCTTTTGTTGTTTTTCAGATTTATACCCTAGTCCATTTTTATTAGACACATATCTTTGTTTACTTAATATAACATCTAAATTATTTCTACTATATGAAAATTTTGCAAGTGAATTTTTCAACTCTTTAATTTCTTTTACATATTTATCACAACAACTACAAGAATCTGTTATTTTCTTGTCATTAATAGTGGAGATATTAACTTTTTCATTTGTTTTAGAGATTGAGACTTCATTTCTAAGAAGATCTAATTCTTTGTTTAATTTCGAAATTTCATTTTCTAAATTTGAAATTGTTTTCTTTGATGATGAAACTAATTTTGCAAGTTTAATTGATTCTTTATGCAAATCAGCTAATGCATCTTGCAATTCATCAAAAGAAATAGATAAGTTGTTTGAAGATGTTACCTCTTCATCACTTTCGTAACTTTTGGCCATAAGGCAGAGATTTATCTCTTCATTTTCAGAATCTTCAGAGGATTCCAAATCATTTTCATCCCATGAGATGTATGCTTTCTTCAGTTTCTTTTCACTATGATTTTTCTTTTCAGATTTTTCCATCTTTTTCTTGAAGATGGGACAATCAACCCTCAGATGTCCAGGTTGATTGCATTCAAAGCATTTTAGAGTAGAGGATGAATTTTCTGTCCTTCTCTTTGATTTAAAATTTGGTCGCCTCTGATTTCCTCTTACTTTAAGAAACTTGTTGAATCTTTTTACAAAAAGACTTAGATCATCATCATCATCTAGATCATTATCCTGATCACTTTCTTCTTGAATTGAGGATGATGCTTTAAGAGCAATTCCTTTCTTTTTCTTGTCATTTTCGTCATTTTGGTGCAATCTCAATAGTTCCATCTCGTGTTCCTGCAACTTTCCAAATAAAGTGGCAAGAGACATGTTAGACAAATCTCTTGATTCAGAAATGGCCGTTACTTTGGGTTGCCATTCTCTACTTAAACATCTTAGCACCTTGTTTATAAGATCCTCATTTTGAAATTCTTTGCCTAAGGCTGCTAGATGATTTACTATATGTGTAAATCTCTTTTGCATACTTTGAATATTTTCATTTGCATTCATTCTAAATAATTCATACTCATGAGTTAGTGCATTTATCCTAGATCTTTTAACATCTGTAGTTCCTTCATGTGTTAATCGAAGAGTGTCCCACATTTCCTTAGCACTCTTACAATTTGAAACCCTGAAATATTCATCCATTCCTAGGGCAGATGTTATTATGTTTTTGGCTTTTAAGTTGTATTGTACTCGTTTTTTATCCTCTTCAGACCATCTATCTCTAGGTTTTTCTATGGTTATGCTTTCACTTGATGAACTACCATCTATTGAAACTCTTTCTACTGTGGTGGGTATATAAGGCCCTATTTCTATGGCTTCCCAGATATTTAGATCTATTGCCTCGATAAAAATTTGCATTCGGGTTTTCCAGTAGTGGTAACCCTCTCCATTAAAGATTGGAGGTCTATTGATAGAATTCCCTTCTGGAAATAAAGAATTTGCTGAGGCCATCTTTTTCTTGAAGCTTCTAAACTTTATACAAGAATGAAGCTCTGATACCACTTGTTAGACAAGTGGCCTCAGATATCTTAAGAAGGGGGGGGGGTTGAATTAAGATATTCCAAACTATTTCCCCTAATTAAAAATCTATTTCACTTTTTACTCAAGTTATGAATTCCCTTAATGACAATCTTCTTAAATATTAATTCAAATGAAACAATTTGAATATGAATATAAAGCAATAATAAATAAAGGAGATTAAGGGAAGAGAAAATGCAAACTCAGTTTTATACTGGTTCGGCCACACCCTTGTGCCTACGTCCAGTCCCCAAGCAACCCGCTTGAGAGTTCCACTATCTTGTAAATTCCTTTTACAAGTTCTAAACACACAAGGACAATCCTTCCTTTGTGTTCAGAGATCCTTTACAACAAGAGACTCACAGTCTCTTAATCCCTTAGAGAATGAGAAGAAGAAGAAGAACAAATCTCTCTAGAAAGAGATGGATTTTACAGATTGAGCACTCAAATAATTCCTTAATGAATTGCAGTTGAATATGCCAAGGAATTCTTAAGAGGATAAAATGAATTTGCTCTTTGAGAGGATAAACACTTGTTGTTCTGAAAATCTCTGAGCAATTTCGTGTTTAAGTCACATATATATAGACCATTGGTGGTCATGAATAAAGCCTTTGAAAAGATGTGACTCTTGAAATTATTTTTCTGAAAATCCTGTCTGGTAATCGATTACAGTGATTGTGTAATCGATTACAGCTTTTAAAATTTGAATTAAAACGTTTACTAACTGCTGGTAATCGATTGCCAAAATTGTGTAATCGATTACACAGTCTAAAATTTCGAATTCAAACTTTTGTAGCTGTTATAAAACGTATTTGGTCACTGGTAATCGATTACATCCTCTGGTAATCGATTACCAGAGAGTAAAACCTTTGAGAAACACTTTTTTTAATTTAAATCACTTGGCCAAACCTTTGCTAATTCAATTAGGAATTCCCTTCCTAATATTCTAGTGATCATCTTGATGTTGTGACTTGTAATCTTGAAGTATTGTCTTGAATTTTAATCTTGAAAAGCCCATTTGCATCAATTGCAACACATCATCATTATCATCATCAAAACATCAAAGGCAATTGCATCTACACAACCCCCCCTTTCTTAAGATAACTGAGGCCATTTGTCCAACATCCTATTCGTGACAACTCGCTTCTTTAAGAAGACAAACTTTCCGGCATGATAAAATGAGGCCACATGAACGTCTATATTTTTACTTGAAAACACAGTCAATCAAATGCCCTCTCTTCTTTTTTTGTTTTTTTTTTGTTTTTTTTTTTACTTTACTCATCGTTTTACGACACCCCCACCAACGTGCAAGATGAGTAATCTCTGATTGAACGGTCTTGGAAGTCAACACTCAGGAGCGCAGGTTGCTTGAGCAAACAGACCAATGGCTTACACTCACATTCCGGTGGAAGTTGAATAAGCAAAGATGTGTTCGTGAGAGGATGAGAGAGACAAGGATGTACATTTTATCCATATCATTTAGCATTGTAATTGTGGTTTATGGCATAAACTTGAAAATCCTAATGAGTCATAACAACAGCTTCCAGAATTGCCCCATGTATGGTGTTGCTTGTCAATGTTAGGATTCAACAAGCGATTCTCCTCAAATTTCAGCCAGCCCGTATCAATTAGACTTCACACTTTATGCTTCAGGGTCATACAATGCTCAATGGAATGCCCCGAGGCTCCTCCATGATAAGCACACGTTGCGTTCGAGTTGTATCCTCAGAAAAATAGAGGTTGAGGAACCTTGGTTGGGGTTATGGCTACCATTGAGTGGATATGGGATCAAGTTTAGCATATGACAACGGAATTTGGGGTGAACCCTACAGGCTTTTTGCTGCAAAATTCCTTTTTGTTGGTGTTTTTTGGTTTGTGCTAAAGGTGGTCTTCGTCATTGGAAGTGCGGTAGACAGACTTTGTGGTTGATTTAGGGATGGCCTTTGTGGATAACTGGGCAGTGGGTAAGGAGGAGGTTTGTTATTGACTGAGTAATGACATTGTTGGGTTGGTGGGAAACATGGCTGTATAGGAATGGCAGTCACAGCACGGGCTTCTCCCTCTTTCTCACCCTCTTCATTTGCCCCAGTTTTCTCAGTCGTCCTAGTAGGATGATCAAATTTGCCTCTTTTCGGACCCACATCGATCCTTTCACTGGCGAAGACCAAATCCGCAAAGCTTTGAGGGTGCGTAGCCCACCATCTTTTCATAGTAGAGTATCGATAATGTGTCTACCATCACGATTATCGTCTCCCTTTCCATCATTGGGGGTACCACCTGGGCCGCCAGATCCCTCCACCCTTTGGGCGTGTTCTTTGAAAGATCTGTCCCCCTTTTTGCACATGTTCTGTAGTTGCATCCTATCCGGAACCATATCAAAATTATACTGATACTGCCTAACGAAGGCAACCATTAGGTCCTTCCAAGTATGGACTCGGGAAGGTTCCAAGTTAGTGTACCAGGTAACAGCTACCCCAGCAAGACTTTCTTAGAAGAAATGTATTAGCAGTTCCTCATCTTTGTGTATGCCCTTATCTTCCGACAATACATCTTTGGATGGTTCTTGGGGCAAGTAGTCCCCTTGTACTTGTCAAAGTCCAGCACCTTGAACTTGGGAGGGGTGATGATATTGGGTACTAGGAACAACTCTTCTAGGTTAGCAAAGGCATAATCTTTACCTCCTTCAATGGCCCAGAGCCTTTCCTCTTTCCCATTTCTGCCATAGCATGAGGGTTTTTAACCGCTGTGGAATGTGAGGGTTGTGGTTGTGGGTGACACTGAGGGCCCTCCAAAGTGTTTTGCAAGGGTATACCACCAACTGCTTGCCCTTCAGTGGCATATCCGAGGCAAGGCTCGAAGTCGGCTAGATTGTGGTGGGGCATTCCATGTGTCTCCCTCATGGGTCGAGAGACATGTGCATGATCAGATTGAGGTTGTTGGCTCTTAATGAGTATGGGTGTGGAGTTATTGACATCCTCATTGGGAATGTACGCCACATTGGGTGGTGTATAGTTTGGGAGGCAAGCCATATGGCAGGAAGTCGTGCTTGTTTTGAATTTGCACATCATGGGGTCATCCGTACTTCCCAAATCTTTGCCTACCGTATTTGAGGTTGGATGATTCATTTGCTTGAGGCCATATGGGAGCATCGGGTTCACCTTAGCGACAGCACTAGTAGCGGCAACTATAACCGCATTGGCTTCCATTATCTTCTTCATGCTCATCATGGCCTCTATCATTGTGGCCATTTGCTCTTTCATGGCCTCCATTTCGGCCTTCATCTTCTCTTGCACCTCCTCTGCTTCACCCATTACTCTAGCTCTAGCACGAGTTCGGTAAGGGCGCCGTAAAGCGTGTCCTTTTATTTTTGATAACAATGATTAAGTTCATTTTATTTTATTTTATCTTATTTTTCAAGGAAAGAATGCAATGAGCAATGCAACCAATGAAAAGCATGGATGTATGCGAATGATGTACAGTTGAAGTATTGCGAATTTTTACGCAGGATATGGGGTTGAATCAATTTAGATTTTCAACATGGTCCATGATATCTTTGTCAAGGTGAAACTGGAAGTAACAAGGACATCAACAATCCTAAATATGTTTGGCAGTAGACGAAGCAGTGATGTGACTCGATTCATCTTTTGCCCCAATTTTGCAAGACGGTTACTTCCATATTTCAACTTGACTTGATGAACCTTTTTGTAAAAGCATGAGCTTGGTTCAACCCTATAATCCAAGGAAAGGCAATTCTGATCGCCAATACTTCAACAACATCTCATAGGGACGAATGACTCAGGCATACTTTAAGCTTATGCACGGAAAATGTAATTATGAAATTGAGATGCCCGAAGAAACACCATTTCCTAGTTAACCATGCATTAGGTACCATGTTCAATTATTTTGTTTTGTTGTTGTGTGTTTTTTTTTTAGAAATGGGTTTATGATCCCAACATGGTTGGCTCATGGTGCCTAACACATGCAACTAAGAATGTAGTGTGAAGTTTCACGCTTCCCCTTTTTTGTTTTTGTTTTGTAGAGGAAAACGCAAGGATGAGCAACATGAAAACAAATGGTATGCAATTTTGCAGATCAAAAAGTTTGTTGAACGCATATGCATGATGATGCCATGACTCATGCAAAATATGAGGCTGGAATATGATAACGGACAAATGCAGGAATGATATGTTTATTATGATGTTATGAAGAGATGCTTATGCGATGCATGATATGAATGCATTTTACGGACACGAGAGCCCGGAAAATTATCTCTTCTTACTTGCGCATTTGGGGGGCGCAGTGCCCCATGTGTACAATTAAGAAGGTGATATGGACCTTCCGGCTTCCCGTGACAAAGGACGAGACCAACATACAATGCATGCTAGAGATAAAATGCGGGAGTGACTAGATTCGCACTGATTTTTGGAGTAAAAACGTGGGATAAACTCATTTTATTCAAAAAGTTATAACTAGTCAAGATCTGAGCGACAATACAAACTTCCTAGCGGTTTCTAATCATATGGTCCATTAAGTCTATCATATGCTGACAATAGCTGAGAAGTCCGTGGATCTCCTCCGGGGCGGAGTAGGTGTCCGCCATTGCTTTGGCCTTGGCTAGCAATCGGGGAAGTTCTTGACTCCTGTTCAAAGTAAGAGCAAATGGATCCATCCACATTGTTGCCTCTTGGTGCAATGAATCAATTACCCTTTCCCTTGCTTCCCTTTCTGTTGATATCTTGGCGTACTCATCCTCTAGCCTTTGCTCGTGAGTCGCCGCTAGATTTAGCTTCTCTTTCTTCAGTCTCGCTTAACTGTTGGGACAAATTTCTTTTCGACCTAAAGCAAGCCTTTAGCTCGTCCTTCAAGATCATGCCTTTGACCCGTGATGATTCCTTTCACCTCTTCGGAGCTTGAGCTCACTATTGCTGCCCTATAAAGCTCCTCAAAACTTTGCTTTGGTCGTGTTCTTCCTTTCGGGCCTTCTTGGTTTCTCGTTCCAAGGCTTCAGCGGTGGCCATATTGACATCCCTTAGTTCATCATACTCTTTTCAGACTTTGATGGCTATGGACTTGAACTTCTCTTCGACTACCCGGGCTCTTTCAAACTCTGCCTTTAGGGCTTGTACCTCATCACTTTCTTCCGAAGCTTTAACCTCATCGTCTCTCACAGTATTTAGATTTGGGAGCCAATCCAATCCTTGTGTTCGGACTCTCAGCCACTTATGATAGCCGCCGATGATCCCATTACTGCTTCCCCTAAGCTCTCTGTCCTTTCTTCATGTCGCATCCCATGCCTTGCGAACTCCTTGGAGTACCCTCGCGTTGTGGTCACTGAAACCCCGTGCGATGAAAGGCGTGATGCTTTCGTCTGATGGCACTCCTCTCATGGGGTAGCCAAGCTGTCTTATGGCGAGGACGGGATTATAATTAATACAACCCCTTGTTCCCATCAAAGGAACATTTGGACATCTTTCGCATGAAGATAGAATCCTGATTCTTCCTTCCTTCTAGCGAGGGAACCAATTAACAGACACCCCTCCATGCTAGCCAAGAGTTGGTCCCAATTTGCCTTTCCTTTTTCGACGCACGAGCGGTGACCTTGTAGCGGATAGACGGGCCTACCTTCTTGGAGAAAAAGGTGTGAAACCAGCCACACATAGAGAGCCAGTGCACAACAAACAATTCTTGCGTCGCTCTTTTCACATCCTCGGTCGAACGTGTCATACATGGCCAAAATGGCGACGACCAAGCTTTCCTTGCCATGATGAAAGGCGAGGGAAGCGTCAATCACTGCTAGGTCCACTAACCCTTCCATATTCGGAAAGAGGACCACTCCAAAGATCAAAAGCGCCAAGATGTCAATAAAAGAAAGCCCATTCGCCTTGATTTTCCAAGGCCTTTGCCCTTTCCTCCAAACACTTCCTTGGTACTCCGGCTACCCCATACCTGTTTTGCTTTACCCGGTCCAACTCTTGTGCTGAGATTTTCACTACCTTGGCAACTCTTGTCGTGGAGGGATAGAACCCAGAGAAAAGATATGGCTTCCTTCCTCCCAGTGGGCATCCCAGGATTTCTTCAAACTCTTTCACAGTCGGCACTAGCTGGAAGTCCTCGAATGTGAAGCGCCTCAGGGGCTGGTCATAATACTGGGAAAGGAATGCAATCGGTCCCATGGAGACTTCTACCCTAGCTAGGTCCCAAATCTTACCATAGGCTTTGCGGAAGGCTTGCCGTTGAAGTTGACCCATTAATTGCCCCAACTCTCGTAAACTAGTGACCTCTAAGCTCTTGATTTTGACTTGATAGAACCTCTTTTTAAGCGAAGGCTTTTGACTTGATCCCATGTTTTACTAAAGTGAAATAAAACCTAGTGCGAATCAAAACTCCGACATCTATCATGGGTGGAATGGATGAATGCATGAAGAAATGCATATGACACAGATGCAATTTGCGAATACGGGAGCCCGAGAAATTGTTTCCTTCTTGGATACAACGTTTGGGCAGCATGGCACCCAATGTATGTTTTTAAGAAGGCGACACGGACCCTCCGTCGATTTGCTAAAGTGAGGGGATCAAAGACGAAACCCACGCATGATGCATATGCGAAAGGCACAACACGGGGATGTACATAGTACGACAATATTCACAAACAAATATAAGCAAAAGGGTATATGATACTTATGCATGGCAGTGTGAAAAATGGCACGCAGCGTGTTTGCTCCGTGCCCCTATTTAAGGGACCTATAAGGGAGAGAGCTAACTAGGCTTTTAGTGATAACCCCCAAGGTAGTCATATCTCTCTTGATGGTTTCTAGAGGTATCATCCCCTTCGAAGAACATACTGCAGCAGTAGGGACTACTAGCAAAAATATGTTTTCAAAGAGAAAAACTCTAGATGAGGGTTCACTGTAATCAAGCAAGTCGGAGACCTAGCATGATCACAAATTCACCTCCACTCCTTATGCTCCCACGAACCCGGGTATAGGGCCCCTTTTTTTTCAACTCACCGTGTGTGCAAATAGTGTTAGTGTTTGTGTGCATCAAATGAATAAATATTTACCTCATGCATACAAAAAATGCACTAAAAGCATCAAAGAGTTATATATACAAGAACATAATAAAGGGAAACCAACAAAGGAGTAAGTCATGGCAAAACTTTGCACAAGATTAAATGGCCTAACTCTCTAAAAACAATCCCCAGCGGAGTCGCCAACTGTCGCAACCTACCCTTCGGCGGGAGGGCGACGCGTGACTCGCGGGATGCGTGTTCCACGAAAAGAATACGCGCGGAGTCGCCACCAATGTTTATTTGAGGAAAACGTTGGAAAAACCGGAAAAGACGTGATCTATGAACTTTTAAGTGAAAGGTTCGGGAGTTGTATTTACGCACGGGGAAGGTATTAGCACCCCACACGTCCGTCCCAAGGGACGGCAGCCTTTAATCGAATGTGCAAACATGACCTTGATTTTTATGTTCCCTTTTTATGTCTTTATATCCTTTATACCTATTTTATATATTTTTTTTTCTCTTTTTGTGGTCGACAAGGGTGTTTCCCTTTGCTCCTACGTATTCCTCAATTGCGATGAGGAAATCAGACCTACGTAGTTCTTTCTTATCAAATGATTCCCTTTTTTTACTTAAAAGGTGATCATTTTAAGGCGTTGGACCTTGAAAATGATCCATTTTACTTAGAAAGAAATTGAAATGATAAACTTCAAAAACCTATTTTTATGGACGAGCTTGACTAGGCGAGTTGATTTTAGCCTTAGTTTCACTTTAGTTATTAGTCAATTCAATTAAGAATGAGAAATCCCAAAGAGAAAACGTCTGATTGATTTTCCGCGTTATTTTACTAAAAGACGTTTTTCGATTATTATATTATTATTTTACCTCTTTTTTTGATTTCCAAAGTGGTTACGGCACGACCGAACTGTCGGAATTCATTTTAACCGAAGTTAACGGATAATACAATTCAAACGATCGGTGGAAATTTATTTTATTTTTAGTTTAAGCGAGAAATGACTTAAATAAAATGGCTTAAGCACGTCAAAAGGGGGTACGAAAAGTAAATGAAACGAGAATAAAAAATACACGAAACACAATGTGGACCACCACGGGTACATAGAATGAATCGAAAAGCTTGGTTCGAGGTACTTACACGTTGAAGATCGAAGAACGATGAAGAACGTCGAAGAACGGTCGAAACCTTCGCGAAATTCCTCACGGAAACGTTACGGAAACGTTTCGGAAGCGCCTCGGCTTGGATTTTCTTCACGGAAACAATTTTTCCAAGCAAATTCGAAAGAGAGAGAAGTGCCTAAGGGGCTGACCCCTTTTTCACTTCACTTCTCCCCCTATTATAGAAAATTGGGGGAGAAACTTGCCACCCAGCTCGCCTAGGCGAGCTCAGCTCGCCCAAGCGAGCAGGGTTGCTTCCTCCAGAAGCAACAACCTTCTGGAGGAATCTTCTGGAGGGCCCAAGTGGGTCTGGTTGCTATTTGCACCCCCATTTTTACTAAGTACACCCCCCTGCCTTTTTTGGTGATTCTTTTTTCGTAAAGTTACGGAAACTTACGAATTTCGTAACGATACTTGTTTTCTTTCCGTAATGTTACGGAACCTTGTGGATTACATAATCATCCCCTTTTTGACTTACGGAATGTTACGGAACCTCACTAATTGTGCAACGATGCTTCCATTTGATTTCCGGTGTGTCACGGAACCTTACGGATTGTGCATCAATATTTTCTTTTGTTTTCCGGCACATCCCGGAATTTCAAAAATTGCCTAATGATGGGTGCCAAGCACCTCACAAGGACCACACAAAAGTCGCATGTCATCAAGCAAAGGTCCCCGGACGAAATTAGGGTATGACAATTTTCCTCCGTTCTTCACCGTTCTTCATCCATTCTTCGTTCGTTCTTCGTTCTTCAACCGGTAAGTGTTCGAATCCGAGACTTTCAATTCATTGCTTGTTTTGTTTGCTTTCATTTTCATCTTGTTCACTTTTGATTTTCTTTTCTTCCGTTTTAAATGTGTTTTAACCATTTATTTAAATCGTTATCTCACCTAATAAATGATAAAATGAATTTCAACCGATCATTTGTGTTGTAATCTCGTTTAATCACTGTTAAAATAAAATCCAACCTATCATTCACGCTGTAACCTCGGTTAAATAAAAAAAAGGCAAAATAATAATAAAATAATCAAAATATCTTGAAAAAAATAATAATAAAATTATCAAAATATCTTCAAAAAAATAATAATAAAATAAGCAAAATATCTTTGAATAAAATAATCAAAAAAATCAATCGGACGTTTTTCTTTGGAAGTTTCCTTGAATGAATTGAGTAATAACCAAAGTGAAACTAAGGCTAAACTCAACTCACAAATCAAGCTTTGTCCGCAAAAGTCACTTAAAACCGTTTTAAGGTCCAACGCCTTAAACGATCCTCTTTGCTTTTATCGGTTAACATGGACCGTTCAAAAGCATAATATCAATCCATAACTTTACCGCTTTTGCAAGAACTACGTAGGTCTGATTTCTTCATCACAACTGAGGATACGTAGGAGCAAAAGCCCCGCTTTTGTCAACCACCCCAAGAGATCGTTAATGGTCCAAACGCCTTAATGTTTCTCTCCTTTTAAAAACCAAGAGATCGTTAATGGTCCAATATCTTAACGTTTCTCTCCTTTGAAAACCAAGATATTGTTAATGGTCCAACGCCTTAACGTTTCTATCCTTTCCAAAAATCAAAAGACCGTTTAATGGTCCAACGCCTTAAACGACTTTTGTTCGGTTAAAATATATCTTGCAAAAAAAGTTAAAAACAATTTAACCAATGTTTAGTTCTAAAAGAACTACGTAGGTCTGATTTCCTCATTGCAATTGAGGATACGTAGGAGCGAGGGAAACACCCTTGTCGACCAGAAAAAGATAAAAAAATACAAAAAGACCCATAAAAAGCAAAAAAACATATAAAGGGAAAAATGCATTTTGAAGTCATATTTGCACACTTGATTAAAGGTTGTCGTCCCTTGTGATGGACGCATGGGCGTGCTAATACCTTTCCCGTGCGTAAAAACAACTCCTGAACCTTTCACACTTAAAGTTCGTAGACCACACCTTTTCCAGTTTTTCTAATGTTTTCCTCAAATAAACGTTGGTGGCAACTCTGCGCACCTTCCTCCCTTGGAAGACGCTCCCGTGAGCCCCGCGTCGCCCTCCTGCCGAAGGATAGGTTGCGACAGTTGGCGACTCTGCTGGGGATTGTTTTTAGAGAGTTAGGCCTATTAATCTTTTGTGCAAAAGTTTTGTTTTCCCTTTCATTGGTTTCCCTTTTCCTTTATGTTCTTGTATAAACTTCTTCAATGCTGTAAGCGTGTTTTAATTATGCATCGGATAAATATGTATTCATTTGATGCACACAACACCAACACCTTTTTGCACACATGGTGAGTTGAAAAAAGGCCCTATACCCAGATCCATGGGAACATAAGGAGTGGAGGTGAATCTGTGGTCATGTTGGGTCTCCGACTTGCTTGATAATAGTGAACCCTCATCTAGAGTTTTTCTCTTTGATAACATATTGTTGCTGGTAGTCCCTACTACCGCAATATGTTTTTCGAAGGGGATGATACCTCTAGAAACCATCAAGAGAGATATAACCACCTTGGGAATTATCACTAAAAGCCTTTTAGTTCCTCCTGTTTAGGTCCCTAAAATAGGGGCACGAAGCGAACACGTTGCGTGCCTTTTTAAACACTGCCATGCATATAACCTAAATGTCATGTGCGCCTTTGCTGTGTGATTATTTGAGGATATTGCCATGCTGTGTACATCCCCCTATTGTGCATCTGCATCATGTCGTCACGCATGTATCGTATGTTGGTCTCGTCTTTTGTCACGGGAAGCTAGAAGGTCCATATCGCCTTCTTAACTGCACACATGGGACACTGGGCCCCCGAATGCGCAAGTAAGAAGAGATGATTTTCCGAGCTCTCGTGTCCGTAAATGCATTCATATCATGCATCGCATAAGCATGTCTTCATGGCATCATAATGAACATATCATTCCTGCATTTGTCCGTTATCATATTCCAGCATCACATTTTGCATGAGTCATTGCATCCTCATGCATATGCATTCAACATACTTTTTGTTCTACAAACTGCATACCTTTTGTTTTCATGTTTGCTCATGCATGATCCTTGCATTTTCCTCTGCAAAACAAAAACAAAAAGGAAGCGTGAAAATTCACACTGCATTCTTAGTTGCATGTGTTAGGAACCATGAGCCAACCATGTTGGGATCATAAACCCATTTCTAAAAAAAAAACAACAAAACAAAATAATTAAGCATGGTACCTAATGCGTGGTTAACAAGGAAATGATGTTTCTTCGGGCATCTCAATCTCATAATTACATTTTCCATGCATAACATACGTATTCCCGAATCTTTCATCTCTATGAAATGTTGTCGAAGTATTGGCGATCAAAATTGCCATTCCTTGGGTTATGGGGTTGAACCAAGCTCATGCTTTTACGAAAAGGTTCATCAAGTCAAGTTGAAGTATGGAAGTAACCATCTTGCAAAAAATTGGGGCAAAAGATGGATCGAGTTACATCGCTGCTCTGTCTAGTGCCAAACACATTTAGGACTGTTGATGTCCCTGTTACTTCCAGTTTCACTTTGATCAAGATGTCATGGACCATGTTGAAAATCTAAATTGATTCAACCCGATGTCTTGCGTAAAAATTCGCAATACTTCAACTGTGTATCATTCGCATACATCCATGCTTTTCATTGGTTGCATTGTTCATTGCATTTTTTCCTTGAAAAAAAATGAACTTAATCATTGTTATCAAAAAGAAAAGAACGCTTTACGGTGCCCTTACCAAACCCGTGCTAGAGCTAGAGTAATGGGTGAAGTAGAGGAGGTGCAAGAGCGGATGAAGGCTGACATGGAGGCCATGAAAGAGCAAATGGCCATAATGATGGAGGCCATGATGAGCATGAAGAAGATAATGGAAGCCAATGCGATTGTAGTTGCCGCTACCAGCGTTGTTGCTAAGGTGAATCTGATGCCCCCATCTGGCCTCAACCAAATGAATCATCCAACCTCAGATATGGTAGGCAAAGATTTGGGAAGTACGGGCGGCCCCCATTATGTGCAAAGTCAAAACAAGCACGCCTTCCCGCCATATGGCTTGCCTTCCAACTATACACCACCCAATGTGGCGTACACTCCCTGTGAGAATGTCAATAACTCCACTCCCATACTCATTGAGAGCCAACAACCTCAATCTGATCATGCACATGCCTCTTAAACCATGGGGGAGACGCATGAAATTCCCCACCACAATCTAGCTGACTTCGAGCCTTGCCTCAGATATGCCACTGAAGGGCAAGCAGTTGGTGGTATACCCCTGCAAAACACTTTGGAGGGGCCTCAATTTCCCCCCCAACCACCACCCTTATATGGAAAAATGGTGGGTTACACACCTTCAAGCTTTGCAGATTTGGTCTTCGTTGGCGAAAGGATCAAAGTGGGTCTAGAAAGAGACAAATCTGATCATCCTGCTTTGATCAATGCAAAAACTGGGGCAAATGAAGAGGGTGAGAATGAAGGAGAAACCCATGCTGTGATTGTCGTTCCTACATGGAAAATCCCCCACCAGCTTAACAACATCATTACTCAGCCAATATCAGCCCTTCTCATTACCCACCACCCTGTCATCCACAAAGGCCATCCCTAAATCAACCACAAAGCCTGTCTATCGCACGCCCAATGCCCAAACACCACCTTTAGCGAAAACCAAAAAGGAATTTTGCAGCAAAAAGCCTGTAGGATTCACCCCAAATTCCGGTGTCATATGCTAACTTGCTCCCATATCTACTTAATAGTGCAATGGTAGCCATAACCCCTGTCAGGGTTCCTCAACCTCCATTTTTCCGAGGATACGACTCGAATGCAACATGTGCATATCATGGAGGAGTTTCGGGACATTCCATTGAGCAATGTATGACCTTGAACCGTAAGGTGCAAAGTCTAATTAATGCAGGTTGGCTGAAATTTGAGGAGAATCGCTTGTGAATCCTAACATTGACAAGCGACACCACACATAGGGCAATTTTGAAAGCTGTTGTTAGATGTCTCTAATGACTCATCGGGATTTTCAAGTTTATGCCATTATTATAAACCACAGTTAGAATGCTAAATAAAATGGATAAATTTGACATCTTTGTCCCTCATCCTCTCGTAATTACATCTTTGCTTCTACTAGAATGTGGGTGCAAGCCATTGGTTTGTTTGATCAAGCGACCTGCGCTCTTGAGTTTGGACTTACAAAATCATTCAATCAGAAATTACTCATGCTACACATTTGGTGAGGATGCCGTAAACAACGAGTAAAGCAGAAAAGTTCAAAAAGAAAAAAGCATTTGATTGACTGTGTTTTCAAGTAAAATATAGACGTTCATGTGACCTCATTTTATCATTCTGGAAAGTTTGTCTTTTTTAGAGAGAAGTGAGTTATCAAGAATAGGAGTCATTTGACTTAATCCGTCAACTGAAAAAAATCCTTCAACTATTTCTCGTCCTTGAAAAATTCTTTTGCGAGAATTAACTACCTCTTTCATTCTTCCTTGCTACAAGGTTGTGAAAACAAAACAATGATGGATACCTCAGAGCCTTACACTGGGGCAATGAAAGGCACCATGCATAAACCTCAAGCAAACCTAGGGGCAGATTAGAAGTTCTCACCCAATAGGCTCCCTGCTACAAGGTCATGACGAAAGACAATGATTGGTACCTCAAAGCCTTACACTAGGGCAATGAGGGGCACCGTGCATGAGCCTCAAGCGAACCTAGGGGCAGATCAAGAGTTCTCACTCGTCGATGTTTTTAAACAAAAAAATGGGGGGGGGGGGGAAGGGGACAAACCCGGGGATTTGAATGGATTGATTAAACATCAAACAGCTCCATTGTCGTCACTCCAAAATGGTCAAGTGACTAAATCAAACAGAACATACACTCTGAGGGAGTTCCCGGAGAGATTTGCAAAAGATAGGATAAGGTTGCATGAACTATCACATTCAATCTGTGTTTTCCAAAAAAATCAAATCAAAATCAAAATCACAAAATAAGGAAAAAATGTCATGAACATTGTACAACTTTCCATTATATTGCATTGTTGCATACAAAGTCCGCATTTACTGCATTTCAAGACAAAGGTTGCATGCATATGCATCCCTAAAAATCATGTTAACTACATAGATTTCCTACATCTAATGTCCAATCCTTTGAATTTGGGATGACCGGCCTTCTCAATGAGTCAATCTCTTGCTTGCTCATAAGGGTGGACCCTTGGGTACTAGTACCCTCACCTTTATAGGGATACACGTCCTCACCTTCAGAGGACTACACGTCCTCACCTTAAGAGGGCTACACGCCCTCGCCTTCATAGGGATACACGCCCTCACCTTTAGAGGACTACACGTCTTTCCCTTAAGAGGGCTACACGCCCTCACCTTCAGAGGACTACACGTCCTCACCTTTAGAGGGCTACACGTCCTCACCTTCATAGGGCTACACGCCCTCGCCTCCAGAGGACTACACGTCCTCGCCTTCCGGGGGCCGCACATCCTCACCTTTAGAGGGTTGCACGCCCTTGCCTTTATAGGGCTACATGCCCTCACCTTCAGAGGACTACACGTCCTCGCGTTCAGAGGACTACACATCCTTGCCTTCAGAGGGATACACGCCCTCGCCTTCAGAAGGCTACATGCCCTCACCTTCAGAGGGCTACATGCCCTCACCTTCAAAGGACTACACATCCTCGCCTTCAAAGGGCTGCACGCCCTCGCCTTCAATGGCCGACATGTCCTCGACTTCAGAGGGCTGCACGCCCTTGCCTTTAGAGGGCTACGGGTCCTCACTTTCAGTGGGCTCCACATCCACACCTTAAGAGAATTTAAGGTCCTCTACCCCTAATGCTTAACCGAGACTTGCACTCCTGGTTAAGGGGCCAGTAGTTTCCTTTAATCAGTTCCTGGGTCACCCCCTGATCCTCAAGGATGGCCAACTGTGCGAGCACAACCAGAGGAGGGGGCTATCACGCAGCTACTATGTATACCGGGGCAAGGTTTCACCCGCGCCGCTGCAAAGAGACGAGTGCGGACCATGCGCACCAGCATAACCACTCTTACACAGATATAGATGACGTTGTTACTTAGCAACATTCTGCCCAGCGACCATAATGCTGATCTCCCCCTGCGGAAGTATCAGTTGGGATCGCGCCCACAAGACACCCAGTGGACCCGGAGAAGTCCAACAGGGCCCTGGGGTTTCCAGCTCTGGTTACGGGCCTCTGTCAGTCTTACAGGGTGACCGCCCCCCCAGCAAGGTCATGCCATCATGACATAGGTAAGTATGCACATGGCTCAACTGATTTCTAATGTCATCTACTGTTTGCAGGGATCGCGCCCGCAAGACACCCAGTGGACCCGGAGAAGTCCAACAGGGTCCTGGGGTTTCTAGCTTTGATTATGGGCCTCTGTCAGTTCTAGGAAGTGCTCGTCGCCCCCAACAAGGTCATCAGGCCTCCTACTAACTGAGCTTTCATCAAGAAGTACTGCACCCCCAGGTAGGCGTAGGGCGAGACACCACAACAGCCAGGGGATGGCCGGCAACGGGCAACAGACGCACCGTCGCCACCTCCAGAGCCCCTCAGCTTATCTACAAAGGTTGGAGTGGTGCCTACGACCCATGGTGGACCAGCAGGCGACCAAGTCCAAAGACAAAGGTAAGCAAAAGTACTAGGTCCATGACCGACAAGTCATCACGCGTTTGGCTCAAGACGTTAAAGAAGTGCTACTAGGAGGCAACCTAGAATTGGCTACGAAGCAGCTCCCCGCGAAGTGGTTCAAGAAGGGCACCATTGAAGAGGATTCCAGTGTGGCCCCACAAGCCGACACAGGCTTTGACAAACACTGATTCTAGAGTGTGTAACATCAATAGCGTTTTGAGGCCATCAAAGGATGGTCATTCCTCAGACAGAGACAGGGGCAACTGAGGGATGATGAATTTTCGCACTTCCTTGGAGGAGGCGGAGCCATACAACCAGGATCGCCAAACTTGTGATTTATCCTTCATTAATGCTTTCAGTTCTTCTATTATTTTGTTATTTCTCTAGTGATCTAACATTATCTGCTTCCAATTATTATGTCCATTGTGATTAAACTAAACATGCAGTTATTTGTCGCATTGCGAGCAATTTATCGCTTTGGGAATATGGTCATACTTACTTTACGAAGATTTGTCTGAAACACAAAAAAAATGTGTAGGTCTTGTGAACTTTCGTTCGCATGCCTTTTTCAAAAAGATGTGATCTCGGGCATCAGCCGTGCCCAGGTTACAAGTTGTTTTTAATCTTTTGAAAAAAAACAACTAAAACAAATAAGAACAAAAAATATATCTTTCGGCTAAAAAGCCAGCACGCTTTTGAAAAGAAATAACTTCCAGCTTTTCTTTGAAAAAGATTCACCGATCAAAACAAAGGGTTTTGTTGAAAAAATGAGTATACACCTGAAGGGTGAATGTTGTGAAAATTTTCCCGAACACCCAAAATGGACTCGGATGAATGCATGAATTGATAAAGGAGCATATTTAGGAAACATTGGGCTGACATAAATAGGAAAAATGAATCCTGACCCTAGTGTCACATGACCATAAAAACTTGATGCTTGAGTGTCCACATGGGTGCATGCATGACTAGTTTTGCATAAAATTTCCTAATCATCATTGTTGCATGTGTGTCATGGAAATAATGTGGGACATCCCCTTTATCCCTGAACCGCTGGCCAAACCAACACCCTGACATACATCATGTCTAGCCGTTCTACAAGCCTTGAGCCAAAATTCGAACTCACCATAAACCTTGACCCAGGATGAGAATTTCCATCCTTGCCCTCGGAAGAAGGAACGATGGGGTCTCCTAAGAAAGAAGGGTCACTCACTGTTGAGCTGCTAACACGCTTCAAAAACAAAAGAAAAAAAAAGAATGTTCCCGATCAAAGATCGGAAGAAAACAAAAGAAAAGAAAAAAGAAGGTTCCCAATCAAAGATCAGAAGAAAACAAAAGAAAAAGAAAAATTCTCGATCGAAGATCGGAAGAAAATGAAAGAAATATACAAAAAGGTCTTTGGACCAGACAATATCTGAACAATACAAAATTGTCACAAACAAACAACAAAATAAAGGAAACCACGACTTGAAGTGGTCCTTTGCCTTTGATTGCCAACCAAAATCCTGGGCGCTGGTGACTTTCTCGCCCCGCACTAAACAAAAACAGAAAAGGGAAAGGCCAAAACACTCAGATCCAAATTTTCCACCAAAAACACCATTCCCGAAAAAGTCCTATTGATCCATGATCACGCATGTAATCTTTGATTTGATAGGAAATGATTTGCAAAATCAAGTCATGACATATCTATGGTTTGAAATTAGGATGAAACACTTACTTGTGTGAGGTTTATACACTTTGAGTGATTTTCTTCTATTTTCAGTTGGACCCGGTGTTTCCTCTAAATGGTCGTTTAGAAACGAAACGCTAACATCCAAAATCGCATTTATGGTTATGAGAAAATTTCATCAGCATACTCTCCTTCCCCAATAGACACATTGTTTTTCACCAAAAATCATATGTTGCTCTGATTAGTTGGAAGTTTTGTTTCTTTACTAAAGCATGTTTGCATTTTAGTGAAAGAACACCGAGACTATTTTTGTCTCACAAAAGCAAGAACTACGTAGGTCTGAGTTCCACATCTCAAATTGAGGATACGTAGGAGCAAAAGCATCGCTTTTGTCGACCACCCCACCTTTTGTTACCGTGACCCAAGAGTCTGGTGGCATGCGGAGACACCCGACGGTAACCCGCACACACCCTTTGTCATCCAAAGACGGCGAGTTCGATGACATGCGGAGATACCTTATGGTTATCCGCACCTTTTGTCAACCAGAGGCAAGTGAGTCCGTTGACACGCAGAGACTAACGTCATCATCTGCACCTTTGTCATCCAGAGACAGCGAGTCCGATGACATGCGGAGATACCTTATGGTTATCCGCACCTTTTTCTCAGCCAGAGGCAAGCGAGCCCGTTGACACACAGAGACTAACATCGTCATCTGCACCTTTGTCATCCAGAGACGGCGAGTCCGATGACATGCGGAGATACCTTATGGTTATCCGCACCTTTTCTCAGCCAGAGGCAAGTGAGCCCGTTGACATGCAGAGACTAACATCGTCATCTGCACCTTTTTCATCTAGAGACGACGAGTCTGATGACATGCGGAGATACCTTATGGTTATCCGCACCTTTTCTCAGCTAGAGGCAAGCGAGCCTGTTGACACGCATAGACTAACATCATCATCTGCACCTTTGTCATCCAGAGACGGCAAGTCCGATGATATGCAGTGATACCTTATGGCTATCCACACCTTTTGTCATCCAGAGACAGTGAGTCCAATGACACGCGGAGATACCTTATGGTTATCTGCACCTTTTGTCAGCCAGAGGCAAGCAAGCCAATTGACATGCAGAGACTAACATCGTCATCTGCACCTTTGTCATCCAGAGATGGCGAGTCCGATGACATGCGGAGATACCTTATGGTTATCCGCACCTTGTGTTAGCCAGAGGCAAGCGAGCCCGTTGACACTGATGTAAGCTCCATTGGAGCTTGTAGGCCTAGGATCTTCTTCATCAATGGATTCATTTGCTTCTTGGAAGATGAATGGCAGCAGAATGGAGAAGGAAGAGAGAGAGGAGACGCCACTTCAAGGAGAAGATGAGTCTAGAAGAAGCTCACCACCATAGAAGGCCATGGATAAGAGCTTGGAGGAAGAAGGAAATGAATGAAGGAAGAGGAAGAGAAGAGCACGAAATTTTGTGCTCTAAAAGAGCTCTAAAATCTGAAGTTTAATATTCAAATTATCAAAGTTGAAAAAATGCACACACATGACCTCTATTTATAGCCTAAGTGTCACACAAAATTGGAGGGAAATTTGAATTTCAATTCAAATTTCACTTGAATTTGAAATTGAATTTGTGGAGCCAAACTTTGGAGCCAAAATTTCACTAATTATGATTAGTGAATTTTAGTTATGGTTCTGCCCACTAATCCAAGATTAATTCCAAGATTCTCCACTAAGTGTGCTTAGGTGTCATGAGGCATGTAAAGCATGAAGGACATGCACAAAGTGTGACTATACGATGTGGCAATGGGGTGTAGTAAGCAAATGCTCACCTCTCCCTCTAAACTTTAATTGGATTGGGCTTCTACCAATTCAATTAAATTTTATTTCCCAACACACACATCAAATATTCACTTAGTGCATGTGAAATTACAAAACTACCCCTAATACAAAAACTAGTCTAGGTGCCCTAAAATACAAGGGCCGAAAAATCCTATATTTCTAGGGTACCCTACCTACATTATGGAGTCCTAAATACAAGGATCAAATATAATGACATCCTAGTCTAATATGTACAAAGATAATTGGACCCAACCTTGACATCCTATTTCTAGGGAGGATTGCATCAGACACACAGATACTAACATCATCATCTGCACCTTTGTCATCCAGAGAGGACGAGTCCGATGACATGCAGAGATACCTTATGGTTATCCGCACCTTTTGTCAGCTAGAGGCAAGCGAGCCCATTGACATGCAGTGACTAACATCGTCATCTGCACCCTTCCCAAAGATGTCAGCGTCTTCCGGCCGAGACCGCGAAAAAGTCTCACTTTTGCCGTCAGACTCAAGTGTTTGGTAGCATGCAGAGATGCCCTATACGATAATCTACACACATTTCGAAGACAAAAATGTCTTCATTCATTGCATGCCTTCAAAAGGCGACAATGACCCTCATTTACATTTCGAAGACAAAAATGTCTTCAGTCATTGCATGCCTTCAAAGGCGACAATGTCCTCATCTACATTTTGAAGACGACAATGTCTTCAGTCATTGCATGCCTTCAAAAGGCGACAATGTCTTCACCTCAAAACTTCAATATCCTTTTCCCTTGTGCTTTGTAGGACTCGACGTCCTTTGTTTGTACGTTTTTTTTTAAAAAAGGGAGAGTGAAAATGAAAATGAAAATGAAAATGAATTAAACGAGAAAAGAAGGAATTTCAATATCTTCATGCCTTCACGGGTTTTACTGCTTGGATTTGTGCTAGTGGCCGATCGGGTAAAGATTCAGCTCGAACGAAATTAGTGTCTTATCTTTACTTCCCTTTTATCTCCAATAAAAGATAAGTAAAGAGGGGCAACTGTCATACCCTAATATCGTCCGGGGACCATTGTTTGTCAGCATGCGACCTTCATTTGACCACCTAAAAAGGTTTAACACCCATCGTTGTGGAATCCATAAAGTTTCGAGATGTTTCGGGAAGAAATCGGTCAAAAACATGAAAACGGGAGTGTATTTAGCAAAGTGAGGTGTGTGTAAATAAACTATTACACTCTAATTTCATCCGAGGCCCATTGTTGATAGCTTTGGAAGGCTTAACACTCATCGTGTTGGAATCCATAAAGTTTCGTGAGATTTAGGAAAGAAAATAGTCAAAAACACAAAAATAGGGGGGTGAACTTATCAAGATAGGGGTGTAAATAGAAATTTGAATCTAGGTCCTTCTGCACCATTTTGGAAGTTGGTTTCTTAAGGATGAAGCAATTGGGCGGCAAGCTCCTCCACATTTTGTTGAAAAATGGTTTTTGGGGCTTCTGTGGCTTCTGTAAAATTTCTGAAAACCTTGGGTAAGCATATTTCACTTAATATTGGTGAAAGGGAAGAGAAAAAAAGTTAAAAATCAAATCTAAAACACTTCCGTAAGGCTTCCGTAACTTTTCCGTAAAGTGCGAAAGGGGGGTGAACTTAGTAATTGGGGTGCGCTTAGAAATCTTCCTCAAGAAGCCTCTAGGCGGCAAACACCTCCCTTTTTCCCTATAAATAGGGGAGGGGGGCTGTTTCAAAAAGGTTCATGACCCCTAGGCTATGTATTTAGGCTATTTTGGGTAAAAAAAAACATGTTTCCGTGAAGAAAAATCGAGTCGAAGTGCTTCCGTAACGCTTCCGAGACGTTTCCGTGAGCAAATCTGCGAAGATTTTCCTCCGTTCTTTACTGTTCTTCGTTCCTTCTTCGTTCCTTCTTCATTCTTCAACCAATAAGTGTTCGAATGTGAGACTTTCAATTCATTTCATGTTTTGTTTGCTTTCATCTTCATCTTGTTCACTTTCAATTTTTTTCTTCTATTTTTAATGTGTTTTAACTGTTTATTTAAGCCGTTATCTCACCTAATAAATGATAAAATGAATTTCAACCGATCATTTATATTGTAATCTCGTTTAATCACTGTTAAAATAAAATCCAACCGATCGTTCACGCTGTAACCTCGGTTAAATAAAAAAAAGCAAAATAATAATAAAATAATCAAAATATCTTGAAAAAAAATAATAATAAAATAATCAAAATATCTTGAAAAAATAATAATAAAATAAGCAAAATATCTTTGAATAAAATAATCAAAAAAATCAATCGGACGTTTTTCTTTGGAATTTTCCTTGAATGAATTGACTAATAACCAAAGTGAAACTAAGGCTAAACTCAACTCACAAATCAAGCTTTGTCCGCAAAAGTCACTTAAAACCGTTTTAAGGTCCAACACGTTAAACGGTCCTCTGTGCTTTTATCGGTTAACATGGACCGTTCAAAAGCATAAAATCAACCCTTAACTTTACCGCTTTTGCAAGAACTATGTAGGTCTGATTTTCTCATCGCAATTAAGGATACGTAGGAGCAAAAGCCCCGCTTTTGTCGACCACCCCAAGAGATCGTTAATGGTCCAAACGCCTTAATGTTTCTCTCCTTTCAAAAACCAAGAGATCGTTAATGGTCCAATGCCTTAACGTTTCTCTCCTTTCAAAACCAAGAGATCATTAATGGTCCAATGCCTTAACGTTTCTCTCCTTTCCAAAAATCAAAAGATCGTTTAATGGTCCAACGCCTTAAACGACTTTTGTTTGGTTAAAATATATCTTGCAAAAAAAGATAAAAACAACTTAACCAACGTTTAGTTCTAAAAGAACTATGTAGGTCTAATTTCCTCATCGCAATTGAGGATACGTAGGAGCGAGGGAAACACCCTTGTTGACCACAAAAAGATAAAAAATACAAAAAGACCCATAAAAAGAAAAAAAACATAAAAAAGGGAAAAATACATTTTGAAGTCATATTTGCACACTTAATTAAAGGTTGTCATCCCTTGTGACGGACGCGTGGGGTGCTAATACCTTTCCCGTTCTTAAAAACAACTCCCGAACCTTTCACACTTAAAGTTGACCACACCTTTTCCGGTTTTTCTGACATTTTCGTCAAATAAACGTTGGTGGCGACTCCACGCGCCTTCCTCCCTTGGAAGATGCTCCTGTGAGCCCCACGTCGCCCTCCCGCCGAAGGGTAGGTTGCGACAACTACACACCCCCTATAATAGCTAAGCTCACCCTCATGCCAAAATACATGAAAATACAAAAAAGTCCCTACTACAAAGACTACTAAAAAATGCCCTGAAATACAAGGCTAAAACCTTATACTACTAGAATGGCCAAAATACAAGCCCAAAAAGAAGGAAAAGCTTATTCTAATATTTACAAAGAAGAGTGGACCCAACCTTGGCCCATGGGCTCAATAAATCTACCCTTAGGTTCATGAGAACCCCAGGCCTTCTTTAGTAGCTCTAGTCCAATCCTCTTGGAGTCTTCTATCCAATACCTTTGGGGGGTAGGATTGCATCATGTCTATTAAGAGCCCGACTGCTAAAGGTTGACGTCCATGCTCCAGTGTCAGGGCTAACATGGAGGGCTAACGTGTGTATTGGAGTGCCATACAACTTTCCACATGTATTTTGTGGACCCTGGACAATGCAGATACATAACACAACACAACATAACAACCTACAAGTATAAAGTGTTAACATGCACCACTTCTTTGGACAAATGCAATGCACTAGGGATATTGCCAATTTTTCCCTTTTACAAACTTGAAAAACTTGTTATCCAACTTTTTTCAACATATTTGTTCCTTTTCGCCCTTTGGAATTCCTAACAAGCCTTCCTTTCATGCCAAGGAACCTTACACTACATGCAAGATAGCCTATGACAAGAAGGACACTCAACACTCGTCATAGCTTCTTCACCATTGTTCACCAACAAAAGAAAACAATAGATAAAGGGACATGTACTTACCAAAATCCGGAGCTGGCATATGTAAAGGTGGACATGACTAAGGTGGTCTCCTACACTTCGCACGTTGGTTGGAGAATGGCCTTTGTTAAGAGGACAAGAGGGGGGACCATCAAAACACAGGACTTTGACACTCAAGTAAGTATATAAGTCAGAAGAATGTATGAGAATAAGTATATGAGTATGTGAGCATATATGTGTTTGTAGGCGTAAAGTGTGTCGAGAGAGGATGAGGGAACCTGGTACTTATAGTGTGTAGAGAGAGTTGTAGGTCCTTGTTCGTAAGGGCTATTACAAGCCTTGCAAATAATTACTAGCTTTTAGATAATAGCCAGTAGCTTATAGATAATGTTACAAATAACATGTAGCTTAAAGATAATTGCTAGTAGATAATTGTACCTTGTAGATAATTGAATACCTGCCAAGTGATAAAGGGATGACAATATATTCAAATAATAAGAGGCTAGAGATAACCTGTCCGTTGGGGAGTTCGACTACTAAGGGTTGGGCGTCTGTGCTCCTGTGCCAGGGCTGACATGGAAGGTTGATGTGTGTCTTGGAGTGCCACGTAGCATGAGATGTGCATTTTGTGGACCCTGGACAATACATAAGGCCTTAAGCTCTGAGTCAGCTTGCGAGCAAAAGAGGTTGTCCCATGTTAAGGAGATTATTTGATGTCGGGGGTAGTAACCTTGACAAGTAGGAGGGTGACGAGTCGGTCGAGCCCCCTGTAACACCCTGAAATATATTACTAATTATAAATTGATGTTTAATTGTATTTATTGTGTTATTTGAATATATGGTTGACTTGAATGACTTGAGGTATGGCTTGAATAATTCATGCGTGAATTTCTTGATGCCGATGTTGAGTTATGTTGGGTTATGTTGAGCTAAGTTGAAATTGTAAGATTTAAAATTTTTCCAAAAACCTATCTCAGTAAAATAGTCATTCCAGATTCATTAACAGTTGGATTAAAGAGCTGAAGCAAACGAGTGGCCTCAGAATAATTAAGAAGGGGGGGTTGAATTAATTATTCCTAAACCTTTACTAATTAAAAAATTACTCTTCTAAGGCTTTTACTAAATTGTTAAGAGAATGAGGAGTAGAAGAGAAACTTAACAGAAAGTAAAAAGCGGAAATTAAATGCACAGCGGAAAGTAAAAGAGTAGGGAAGAAGGAAACAAACACACAAGAGTTTTTATACTGGTTCGGCAACAACCCATGCCTACATCCATTCCCCAAGCGACCTGCAGTCCTTGAGATTTTCTTTCAACCTTGTAAAAATCATTTTACAAGCAAAGATCCACAAGGGATATACCCTCCCTAGTTCTCTTTGAAACCCTAGTGGATGTACCCTCCACTAGAATTGATCCACAAGAGATGTACCCTCTCTTGTTCTCAGTCAAACCCAAGTAGATGTACCCTCTACTTGTACCACAAAGGATGCACCCTCCAATGTGTTAAGACAAAGATCTCAGGTGGTTAAACCTTTGATACTTTGTGAATGGGGATACAAAAGAATTCAGGCGGTTAGTACTTTGTTCTTTTGGAAAAGGGAGAAGAGAGACACAAAAAGAATTCAGGGGGTTAGTCCTTGGCGAATTCTTTTTGGCAAAGGGAGAAGAGAATGAAGAGGATGAATAGCACAAGTTTTCAAGGTTTAGAAAACCAGTAAACTTCAGAAAGCTTTTGGTACAAAGAAGAAGAAGAAGTTCAAAGAGATTCAAGGCTTGTAAAGGATTGATTGAATAAGTGTAAAAGTGTATTGAAAAGCAAATCAAAGCCTTGCTTTTATAGACTCTTCATGTCTGGCCAAGGGGACAATTTAGAAGAGTTATAACTTTTAGAAAAACTTAAAACCAATTTGAAAAAGTCAAAAACCTTTTGAAGAGTTACATCTTTTGATTTATTCAGAAACAAACACAGGTAATCGATTACCAAATTAGTGTAATCGATTACACAAAGCTTTTGTGTGAAAGAATGTGACTCTTCACATTTGAATTTGAATTTCAACGTTGAAAGGCACTGGTAATCGATTACCAAAACATTGTAATCGATTACAGCTTTTTGAAATTAATTGGAACGTTGTATATTCAATTTAAAAAACTTTTTCAAATCCATTTTGCTACTGGTAATCGATTACAACAATATGGTAATCGATTACCAGAGAGTAAAAACTCTTTGGTAAACATGTTTTGAGAAAAACCATGTGCTATTCAATTTTTTAGAAAAACCTTTTCATACTTATCTTGATTAAGCCTTCTCTTGATTCTTGAATATTGAGTCTTGAATCTTGATCTTGATTCTTGAGATCTTGAACCTTGAATCTTGATTCTTGATTCTAAACTTTCTTCTTGAGTCTTGAATTCTTCTTGATTCTTATCTTGAACTCTTGAATTGTTCTTGATTCACTTGAGTTGTTCTTTGATTGATCTTTGAGCTTTTTGTAATCACCTTTGTCATCATCTTTTGTTATCATCAAAACACCTTTGAATCACCTTTGATTCTCCATGAAGCTTTGCTTCTACACTAGAGACACCTGTGGTATTAGCTAAGGGAGAAACTCTACCCGTATACTCCTTGTCATACCCTAATTTCGTCCGGGGACTATTGCTTGATGGCATGCAACCTTTGATTGACCGCTTCGAAGTACTTGGCACCCTTTGTTGCACAATATGTGAAGTCCAGAGACGCGCTGGAATTCAAAAGGAAGCGTGGTTACGCCATCCGTGAAATTCCGTAATTTGACGAAAACCAAAAGGAAGTATTGTTACGCAATCCGTGAGTTTCTGTAACTTTTTCAAAAGCTAAAAAAGGAGTAAATACATGATCTGTAAGGTTCCGTAACCTTACGGAAAGAAAATAAGTGTCGTTACAAAATTCGTAAAGTTTCGTAACGTTACGGAAAAAGAATCACCCAAAAAAATAAAGGGGGTGTATTTAGTAAAAAGGGGGTGTAAATAGCAACCAGGCCCACTTGGGCCTTCCAGATTCTTCCTCCAGAAGGCGATTGCTTTTGGAGGAAGCAACCTGGCTCGCCTAGGCGAGCTGGGTGGCAAGCTCCTCCCCTATTTTGCTATAAATAGGGGGAGGAATGAAGAAGGAAGGGGTTCAGCCTTTTTGGCACTTCGTATTCTCTTGAATTTGCTGAGGAAAATTGTTTCCGTGAAGAAAATCTAAGCTGAGGCGCTTCCGTAACGTTTCCGTGGGTAATTACGCGAAGATTTTCAACCGTTCTTCGACATTCATCGTTCGTTCTTCATCGTTCGTCGATCTTCAACCGGTAAGTACCCCAAACCGAGCTTTTCAATTCATTCTATGTACCCGTAGTGGTCCCCATTTGTTTCGTGTACTTTTATTCTCGTTTCATTTACTTTCCATACCCCCTTTTGACATGATTTAGTCATTTATTTAAGTTATTTCTCGCCTAATCAAAAAATAAAATAAATTTCCACCGATCATTTGATTCGTAATATCCGTTAATTTCTGTTAAAATGAAATTCGACCGTTCGGTCGTGCCGTAACCACGTTGGAAATCAAAAAAGAGGTAAAATAATAATATAATAATCAAAAAATACCTTTTAGTAAAATAAAGCAGAAAAATCAATCGGACGTTTATCTTTGGGATTTCTCGTTCTTAATTGAATTGACTAATAGCTAAAGTGAAACTAAGGCTAAAATTAAGCCACAAAGTCAAGCTCGTCCACAAAAATCACTAAAAAAGGATTTGAAAAGTTCAATATCTCAGTTTTTCTTACCAAGTAAATGGATCATTTTTAAGGTCCAACGCCTTAAAATGATCACCTTCCAAGTAAAAAGAATCACTTGATTCACCCTTAAAAAAGAACTACGTAGGTCTGATTTTCTCTTCGATGGAGGGTACGTAGGAGCAAGAGCCCCGCTTTTGTCGACCTCAAAAAATAAAAAGAAATAAAAGTTAAGGTAACACAATTTCCACAATTCTAAAAAATGAGGCTGTTGTCCTTTGAGACAAACGTGAGAGGTGCCAATACCTTCCTCAAACGTAAATACAACTCCCGAACTTGGAATATTCTTTTTGACCGGTTTCCTTCGGTTTTTCCGACGTTTTCCACAAATAAACGTTGGTGACGACTCTGCGCATCTTTCCTTCTTTGGAAAGCGCACCTGTGAGCCTCGCCTCGCTCGCCCGCAAAAGGGCATGTTGCGACAGTTGGCGACTCCACTGGGGATTGTTTTTTGTGAGTTAGGCCTATTTTAAAGAATTGTGGAATTGTGAAACTTTGTGTTTGCATTTGTTGAACTGTGTAAAATGTAATAACTACTGTCTATTCCACATTTTTACACTGCATTCTAAACACCCACGGGTTTGAGTAAAAAAGGGGCCCTATACCCGGGTTCATGGGAATCTAAGGAGTGGAGGTGAATCTATGATCATGCTAGGTCTCCGACTTGCTTGATAATAGTGAAACCTCGTCTAGAGCTTTCTCTCTTTATAATATGTTGTCGCTGGTATTCCATACCGCCACAATATTATTATCTTGAGTGATGATACCTCTAGAAAACAACCATGTGAGTTATGAATCATTGGGAGTAGTTATTAGAGACCCCTAGATATTATCCTATAGGTCCCTAAAATAAGGGCACGAAGCGAACATGCTTTGTGCATTTTAAACACTGTCATGCATATAACCTAAAGGTCATGTACGCCTTTGTTGTATGATTATTTGAGGATATTGCCATGCTGTGTAAATCCCCCTGTTGCGCTTTTGCGCATCTGCATCATGCCGTCACACATGCGTTGTATGTGGGTCTCGTCTTTTGTCGTGGGAAGTCAGAAGATCCATATCGTCTTCTTAACTGCACACATGGGGCACTGCGCCCTCAAATGCGCAAGTAAGGAGAGACGATTTTCCGGGCTCTCGTGTCCTTAAATGCATTCATATCATGCATCGCATAAGCATCTCTTCATGGCATCATAATGAACATATCGTTCCTACATTTGTCCGTTATCATATTCCAACATCACATTTTGCATGAGTCATTGCATCATCATGCATATGCGTTCAACAAACTTTTTTGATCTACAAATTGCATACTAATTGTTTTTATGTTTGCTCATGCGTGACCCTTGTGTTTTCCCCTGCAAGACAAAAACAAAAAAGAAAGCGCAAAAATTCACGCTACATTCTTAGTTGCATATATTCGGTACCATGAGCCAACCATGTTGGGATCATAAACCCATTTCACTTAAAAACAAAATGATTGAACATGGTACCTAATGCATGGTTAACTAAGAAAGGATGTTTCTTCGAACATCTCAATCTCATAATTACAATTTCCATGCACAGGATGCGTATTCCCGAGTCTTTCATCCCTATGAAATGTTAATGAAGTATTGGCGATCAAAATTGCCATTCCCTGGGTTATGGGGTTTGTCGCAACCTACCCTTCGGCGGGAGGGCGACGCGTGACTCGCGGGTGCGTGTTCCAAGAAAGGAATACGTGCGGAATAGCCACCAACGTTTATTTGAGGAAAACGTCGGGAAAACCGGAAAATACGTGATCTACGAACTTTAAGTGAAAGGTTCAGGAGTTGTATTTACACACGGGGAAGGTATTAGCACCCCACGTGTCCGTCACAAGAGACAGCAGCCTTTAATTAAATGTGCAAACATGGCTTCAATTTTAGGTTCCCTTTTACGTCTTTATTCCTTTTTATATTTTTTATCTTTTTGCGGTCGACGAGGGTGTTTCCCTTGCTCCTACGTATTCCTTAATTGCGATAAGGAAATTAGACCTACGTAGTTCTTTATGAACAAAATGTTTGGTTAAGTTGTTTTTATCCTTTTTGCGAGATATGTTTTTGTTGAATGAAAGGTTATTTAAGGCGTTGAATCGTTAAACAAACTTTCGATTCTTTTGAAAAAGAGAGAAGACATTAAGGCATTGGACCATTTAATGTTCTCTTTATTTTTGAAAGAGGCAATAAAGCTACATGTTGATTTTAGCCCTTAGTTTCACTTTGGTTATTAATCGATTCGATTAAGAAAGAGAAATCCCAAAGGAAAATGTCCGATTGATTTTTTTGATTTATTTTACTAAAAGATATTTTTTATTATTATATTATTATTTTACCCTTTTTTTGGCTTCCAACGTAGTTACGGTATGACCGAACGGTCGGATTTCATTTTAACAGAAACTAACGGATATTACAATTTAAATGATTGGTAGAAATTTATTTTATTTTTTATTTAGGCGAGAAAATGACTAAAGCACGTCAAAAGGGGGTACAGAAAGTAAATAAAATGAAAATAAATGTACACAAAACAAATGGGGACCACCATGGGTACATAGAATGAATTGAAAAGCTCGATTTGGAAACTTACCCATTGAAAAACGAAGAACGGATGAAGAACAGTGAATAACGGAGGAAAACCTTCACGGATTTGCTTACGGAAACATCTCGGAAGTGTTACGGAAGCACCTCGGCTTGGATTTTCTTCACGGAAACAATTTTTTTCACCCCAAACAGTTGAAATACATCATCAGGGGGATCCAGGACCCTTAGAACAGCCCCCTTCAGCCTATTTATAGGAAAAAGGCGGAGGAGGTTGCCGCCCAGCTCGCCCAGGCGAGCTGGGTTGCTTCCTTCAGAAGCAATCCAACTTCAAAAAATAATTTTGGAAGGGCCAATTCAAAATTTCGAAATTGCTATTTGCACCCCCCAATTTTGATAAGTTCACCCCTTCTTTCGTAATTTACAGAAAAGTTATGGAAGCCTTACGGAAGCATATAGGACTTGATTTTCTTCTTTTTTTTCTCTTCCGTCTCACTCGTATTAAGTGAAATATGCTTATTTAGGGTTATGGGAATTTTACAGAAGCATTGCGAGTGTCCCGGAAGCCCCGAAATCCCATCTTTTAACAAAACAGGGGAGGTGGTTGCCACCTAGCTCGCCCAGGCGAGCTCAGCTCACCCAGGAAAGCTTGGTTGCTTCCACATTAAGCAAGAAATTGCCCAGAAACCTCTAGAAGGGCCAAGATTCGAAAATTACTATTTGCACCCCCCATTTTACTAAATACACACCCCTTTGGCCTTTTTTTGCTGATTCTTTTTCCGTAACGTTACGAAACTTTACGAATTTCGTAACGATACTTATTTTCTTTCCATAAGGTTACGGAACCTTGCGGATTACATAATCATCCCCTTTTTGACCTACGGAACGTTACAAAACCTCACGAATTGTGCAACGATGCTTCCTTTTGAGTTCCGGCATGTCACGAATTGCCTAACGATGGGTGCCAAGTACCCATCGTTATCGACTCAGCTTGCTATCATACTTTGAGTCTTAGAGATAGCAAAAGAAAGTTTATACAGATAACCACTCGGGTATCTCCGCCTGTCAGTGTGACTCAAATGTCAGTATGACAGATCTTGTGAGCATGGAAGATGACGTAAATCTCTGCGTGTCAAAGGCTTGTTGGGCCGCGATTGACGAAGGGTGCAGAAGACGACGTTAGTCTCTGCATGCTATCAGGCTTTCTGTCTTACAGATAGCAAAAGAATGTTTATACGAATAACCACTCGGGTATTTCGCCCGTCACGTGACTCCAGTGTCAGTATGACAGATCTTGTGAGCGCGGAAGATGACGTAAATCTCCGCGTGTCAACGGGCTTGTTGGGCCACGATTGACGAAGGGTGCAGAAGACGACGTTAGTCTCTGCATGCTATCAGGCTTTCTGTCTTACAGGTAGCAAAATAATGTTTATACGGATAACCACTCGGGTATTTTTGCCCGTCAGCGTGACTCAAATGTCAGTATGACAGATCTTGTGAGCGCAGAAGATGACGTAAATCTCCGCGTGTCAACGGGCTTGTTGGGCCACGATTGACGAAGGGTGCAGAAGACGACGTTAGTCTCTGCATGCTATCAGGCTTTCTGTCTTACAGATAGCAAAAGAATGTTTATATGGATAACCACTCGGGTATTTCCGCCCGTCAGCGTGACTCAAATGTCAGTATGACAGATCTTGTGAGCGCGGAAGATGACGTTAATCTCCGTGTGTCAATGGGCTTGTTGGGCCGCGATTGACGAAGGGTGCAGAAGATGACGTTAGTCTCTGCATGCTATCAGGCTTTCTGTCTTACAGATAGCAAAAGAATGTTTATACGGATAACCACTCGGGTATTTCCGCCCGTCAGTGTGACTCAAATGTCAGTATGACAGATCTTGTGAGCGCGGAAGATGACGTAAATCTCCGCGTGTCAACGGGCTTGTTGGGCCGCGATTGACGAAGGATGCAGATGACCACTTGGGTATCTCCGCATGTCACATGACTCCAGTGTCAGTATGACAGAAATTGTGGGGCGGCCGACAAAAGCGAGGCTCTTGCTCCTACGTATCCTCAAATGAGGAATTCAGACCTACGTAATTCTGGATAACTTGTGAGACTAGAAATAGTCTCGGTTTCTTCTCTTCACTAAAATGCGAACATGCTTTAGCAAAGAGACAAAACTTCCAACTGATCAGAATAACATATGCTTTTTGGATGAAAAATAATGTGTCTATCGGGGAAGGAGAGCATGCTGATGAACTTTTCTCATAACCATAAATGAGATTTTGGATGTTAGCATTTAGTTTCTAAATGACCATTTAGAGGAAACACTGGGTTCAACAAAAATAGAAGAAAATCACTCAAAGTGTATCAATCTCACACAGGTAAGTGTTTCATCCTAATTCCGAACCATAGATATGCCATGACTTGATTTTGCAAATTATTTCCTATCAAATCAAAGATTACATGCGTGATCATGGATTAGTAGGAATTTTTCTTGGGAATGGCATTTTTTTGCGAGAATTTTGGCTTTGAATTTTTTGGCCTTTTCCTTTTCTGTTTTTGTTTAGTGTGGGGCGAAAAAGTCGTTGACACACAAGTTTTTGGTTGGCAATCAAAGGGAGAGGACCACTTTAGGTCGTGGTTTCCTTTCTTTTCTTGTTTACTTGGTGACAAATCTATATTGTTCAGATATTGTCTGGTCCTAAGACCTTTCTGCACATTTCCTCTGTTTTCCTTCGATCCTTGATCGAGAATTTTCTTTCCTTCCTTTTCTTTCTCCCACTCTTTGATTTGGGAATTTTCCTTCTTTTCTTTTTTTGCTTTCTCCCACTCTTTGATTTGGGAATTTTCCTCCTTTTCTTTTTTTACTTTCTCCCACTCTTTTTCTTCCGAGGGTAAGGATTGACATTCTCACTCTGGGTCAAAGTTTATGGTAATTTAGGATTTTTGGCTCAAGGCTTGTAAAATGGCTAGACATGACACATGTCAGGGTTTGGTTTTTTTTCAAGGATAAAAGGGATGCCCCACATTATTTCCATGACACAAATGCAAAAATGATGATTTGGAAATTTTATGCAAAACTGGTCATACATGCACCTATGTGGACACTCAAGTGTCAAATTTTTATGGTCATGTGATGCTAGGGCTCAGGATTCATTTCCTCTATTTTAAGTCAACCCAATGTTTCCAAAATATGTTCTTTTATCAATTTGTGCATTTATCCGAGTCCATTTTGGGTCTTCGGGAAAAATTTTCACAGCATTCACCCTTCAGGTGTATACACATTTTTTTTTCAAAAACTAGTCATGATCAGTAAATTTTTTCAAAGAAAAGTTGGAAGTCATCTCTTTTCAAAAGCATGTTGGTTTTTCAGCTAGACAACTTTTTTTTCTTTTTTTCTTTTTTATCATTTGTTTATTTCTTTTTCTTGTTTGTTTTTTGTTTTTTTTCCTTTTTTTCATGAGGTATTTTGCTACCTAAACATGTGTATATTTTTGTGAGGTATTTTTGCTATATACATGCATATCCAAGGTATCTTGCTACCTAAACATACATATATATATATTTTGTGAGGTATTTTTTTGTTTACATACATGCATATCTAAGGTATCTTTCTACCTAAACATAGATATATATATTTTGTGAAGTATTTTTTGTTTACATACATGCATATCTAAGGTATCTTTCTACCTAAACATACATATATATTTTGTGAAGTATTTTTTGTTTACATACATGCATATCTAAGGTATCTTTCTACCTAAACATACATATATATATTTTGTGAAGTGTTTTTTGTTTACATACATGCATATCTAAGGTATCTTTCTACCTAAACATACATATATATATTTTGTGAAGTATTTTTTTGTTTACATACATGCATATCTAAGGTACTTTCTACCTAAACATACATATATATTTTGTGAGGTATGACTACCTTTCGAGCTTGTGCTTGATTTATTTAAATTCCTAGGATCATGAGCAACTAGGTGTGCCCTATTATGACTTGAGAAACAAAAGTGATCAAATAACAAGCAGAGATTTAAAAGGTACTAGGTTGCCTCCTAGTAGCGCTTCTTTAACGTCTTGAGCTGGACGCCTGATGACTTGTCGGTCACAGACCTAGTACTTTGCTTACCTTTGGCTTTGGACTTGGTCGCCTATTGGTCGGCCATGTGTCGTAGGCAATACTCTAACCTTTTTGTGGATGAGCTGAGGGGCTCTGGAGGTGGCGACGGTGCATCTGTTGCCTGTTGTTGGCCATCCCCAGGCTGCTGTGGTGTTTCGCCCTGCGCCAGCCTGGGGGCACAGTACTTCTTGATGAAAACCCGGTTAATAGGGGGCCTGATGAACTAGCTGGGGGCAACGGGCACTCCATAGAACTAACAGAGGCCCGTAATTAGAGCTGGCAACTCCAATACCCTGTTGGCCTTCTTCGGGTCCATTGGGTGTCTTGCGGGCATGATCCCTGCAAACAATAGATGACATCAGAAATCAGTTGGGGGATAATGCATACCTACCTATGTCGGGACGACACAGACCAGCTGATACTTCCGCAGGGGGAGATCGGCATTGCGGTCGTTGGGCAGAATGTTGCTAAGTAGCAACGTCATTTATATCTGTGTAAGAGGGGTCATGTTGGTACACATGATCCACACTCGTCTCTTTGCAGCGGCACGGGTGAAATCTTGCCCCGGTATGCATAGTAGCTGTGCGATAGCCTCCCTCTCTGGTTGTGCTTGCACAGTTGGTCGCCCTCCAATAAAAGGGGGTGGCCCAGAAACTGATAAAAGGAAACTACTGGCCCCTTAACCGGGAGCGCGAGTCTCGGTTAAGCATTTAAGGGCAGAGGACCTTAAATTATCTTAAGGTGTGGATATGGAGTCCACTGAAAGTGAGGACACGTAGCCCTCTAAAGGCGAGGGTGTGCAGCCCTCTGAAGTTCAGGACGTGCCGCCTTTTGAAGGCAAAGGAGTGTAGTCCTATGATGGCGAGGACGTGCAGTCCTCTAAAGGTGAGGGCATGTCGCCCTTTGAAAATGAGGGACATGTAGTCCTCTGATGGCGAGGACGTGTAGTTCTCTAAAGGCGAGGACGTGTAGTCCTCTGAAGGTGAGGGCGTGTAGCCCTACAAAGGTGAAGGTACATGACCCTTTGACGGCGAGGACGTGTAGTCCTCTGAAGTTGAAGGTACATGACCCTTTGAAGGCGAGGACGTGTAGTCCTCTGAAGGTGAAGGTACATGACCCTTTGAAGGCGAGGACATGTAGTCCTCTAAAGGTGAGGACGTGTAGTCCTCTAAAGGTGAGGACGTGAAGTCCTCTGAAGGCGAGGACGTGTAGTCCTCTGAAGGCGAGGACGTGTAGTCTTCTGAAGGCGAGGACGTGAAGTCCTCTGAAGGCGAGGACGTGTAGTCCTTTGAAGGCGAGGACATGTAGTCCTCTGGAGGTGAGGGTACTAGTACCCAAGGGTTCACCCTTATGAGAAAGCAAGAGATCGACTCATCGAGAGGGTCGGTCATCCCAAATCCACACGACTGGATATTAGATGTAGGAAATCTATGTAGTTAACATGATTTATAGGGTTGCAGATGCATGCAACCTTTGTCTTGAAATGCGGTAAATGTAGACTTCATATGAAACAATGCAATGTAATGGAAAGTTGTACAACGTTCATGACATTCTTTCCCTATTTTGTGATTTTGATTTTGATTTAATTTTTTGGAAAACACAGATTGACTATCCTTTTGAAAGAGGTGATAATTCATGCAACCTCATCCTATCTTTCTGCAAATCTCTCCGGGAACTCCCTCAGAGTGTATGTTTTTTTTTTTATTTAGTCACTTGACCATTTTGGAGTGACGACAATGGAGTCGTTTGACGTTTAATCAATCTATTGAAATTCCAGGGTTTGTCTCCCCCCCTTTTTCTTTCTTGTTTAAAAACATCGACGGGTGAGAACTTTTGATCTACCCCTATGTTCACTTGAGGCTCATGCATGATGCCCCTCATTGCCCCAGTGTAAGGCTTTGAGGTACCAATTGTTATCTTTCGTCATGACCTTGTAGCTGGGAACCTATTGGGTGAGAACTTCTAATCTGCCCCTAGGTTCGCTTGAGGTTTTTGCATGGTGCCTTTCATTGCCCCAGTGTAAGGCTTTGAGGTACCAATTGTCGTCTTGTTTTCACAACCTCGTAGTGAGGAAGAATGAAAGAAGTAGTTGATTCTTGCAAAAAGAATTTTCCAAGGACGAGAAATAGTCGAAGGATTTTTCAGTTGATGGATTAAGTCAAATGACTCCTATGTAGAAGCAAGATGTTTTGATGCTTTGATGATGCCAAAGGATCAAGTGCTTCTAAGTTTTATTCGAGACAAGAATCCAAGAAAATCAAGATATATGATCAAGTTGATCTCTAGAATCTTAGGAAGAAGTTTCCAAATTGAAAAACAAAAGGTTTGACCAAAGAATTCTATCATTTCAAATTGAGATTTGCTCTCTGGTAATCGATTACCAGCAGCTGAAAATGTTTATAACAGTCACTAGAAATTTGAATTCAAAATTTATAATGTGTAATCGATTATACATGGATGGTAATTGATTACCAGCAGTTTTTTGAACGTTTTAATTCAAATTTCAAAACCTGTAATCGTTTACACAAGTCTTGTAATCGATTACTAGAGGGGATTTTCGGAAAATAATTTCCAAGAGTCACATCTATTCAAATGGTTTATGAATGACCATCAAAGGTGGCTTGGAAGCACGAATTTAAAGAGAGTTTTCATTGCCCAAAAAGTTTATCCTCTCAAAATATTAAGAGTTTTTCTGAACTGAACTGTCTTATCCTCTCAAAAAGATTCCTTGGTCAACCACTTGCATATTCAATAAGGAATTTTGATTGGTCTTCATTGTACAATCTATCCCTTTTAAGAGAGATTTCTTCTTCTCTTGTTCTTATTTCTGAAAAGGGATTAAGAGACCATGGGTCTCTTGTTGTAGAGGATTCCTAAACACAAGGGAAGGGTTGTCCCTGTGTGGTTCAACTTTGTAAAAGGAGTTTTACAAAGAGAGCGGAAAATTTCAAGTGGGTTGCTTGAGGACTGGACGTAGGTACAGGAAGTGGCCGAACCAGTATAAATCAAGTTTGCATTCCTCTCTTCCCTTAAACTTCTTTTATTTATTGCTATTTATCTTTTGCTTTAAAGAAGTTTATTTTGAATTGTCTTCTAAGGGTGCATTGTTAATCCAAAAAGAGAGAGTGAAAGTTTAATTGGGGAATAGTCTTTGTATCTTAATTCAACCCCTCCCTTCTGAGGCCATTTGTCCAACATCCTATTCTTGATAACTCACTTCTCTCTAAAAAGACAAACTTTCCGGAATGAGGTCACATGAACGTCTTGAAAACACAGTCAATCAAATGCTTTTTTTTTAAAACTTATTTGTTTTGAACTTTACTCGTTGTTTTACGGCACCCCCACCAACGTGCAGGACGAGCAATCTCTGATTGAACAGTCTTGGAAGTTAACACTCAAGAGCGCAGGTCGCTTAGAGCAAACAAACCAATGGCTTACACTCACATTCCGGTGGAAGTTGAATAAGCAAAGATGTGTTTGTGAAAGGATGAGAGAGACAAGGATGTCAAATTCATTTATTTTAGCATTGTAACTGTGGTTTTCAATAATGGCATAAACTTGGAAATCCTGATGAGTCATTAGAGACACCTAACAACAGCCTTCAAAATTGCCCCATGTGTGGTGTCGCTTGTCAGTGTTAGGATTCAACGAGCGATTCTCCTCAAATTTCAGCCAGCCCATATCAATTAGATGTGGGAGCAAGTTAGCATATGACACCGGAATTTGGGGTGAATCCTACAGGCTTTTCGCTGCAAAATTCATTTCTTGGTTGGTGTTTTGGTTTGTGCCAAAGGTGGTGTTTAGCATTGGTTGTGTGGTAGGTGGGTTTTGTTGTCGATTTAGGGATGGCCTTTGTGGATAAATGGGTGGTAGGTAAGGAGAAGGGTTGAGTAATGACATTGTTGGGTTGGTGGGAAACTTGGCCGTACAGGAATGGTAGTCACAGCATGGGTTTCTCCCTCATCCTCACCCTCTTCATTTGCCCCAGTTTTCTCATTCGTCCAAGCAGGATGATTAAATTTGCCTCTTTTCAGACCCACTTCGATCTTTTTGCTAGCGAAGACCAAATCTGTAAAACTTGAAGGTGTGTAACCCACCATTTTTTCATAGTAGAACACCGGTCACGTGTCTACTATCATTGTGATAATCTCTTTCTCTGTTATTGGGGGTGCTACTTGAGTTGCCAAGTCTCTCCATCTTTGAAAGATTCGTGCCCCCTTTTTGCACATGTTCTGTAGTTGCATCCTATCTGGAGCCACATCATAATTGTACTGACACTGCCTAACGAAGGCAACCATTAGGTCCTTCCAAGAATGGACTCAGGAAGGTTCCTAAGTTAGTATACCAGGTGACAGTTGTCCTAGTAAGACTTTCTTAGGAAAAATGTATCAGCAGTTTCTCATCTTTTGCGTATGCCCCCATCTTCCAACAATACATCTTTAGATGGTTCTTGGAGCAAGTAGTCCCCTTGTACTTGTCAAAGTCCGGCACCTTGAACTTGGGAATGACCATGTTTGGGTATTAGGAACAACTCTTCTAGGTTAGCAAAGGCATAATCTTCACCTCCTACAATGGCCCTGAGCCTTTCCTTTAGATGATCCACCTTTCCTTTTTCAGCCATAGCAGGAGGGGCTCTTCCCACCGCAAAATGCAAGGGTTGTGGTTGTGGGCGAAACTGAGGGCCCTCCAATGTGTTTGGCATGGATATACCACCAACTGCTTGCCTTTCAGTGGCATATTCGAGGCAAGGCTCAAAGTCGGCTAGATTGTGGTGGGGAATTTCATGTGCCTCCCCCATGGGTTGAGAGACATTTCAATGAGTATGGGAGCGGAGTTATTGACACCCTCATTGGGAATGTATGCCACATTGGGTGGTGTATAGTTGGGAGGCCAGCCATATGGTGGGAAGGCATGCTTGTTTTGAATTTGCGCATAATGGGGGGCCGCCCGTACTTCCCAAATCTTTGCCTACCATATCTGAGGTTGGATGATTCATTTGGTTAAGGCCAGATGGGGGCATCGGGTTCACCTTAGCAATAGCACTGATAGCGGCAACTGTAACCGCATTGGCTTCCATTATCTTCTTCATGCTCATCATGGCCTCCATCATTGTGGCCATTTGCTCTTTCATGGTCTACATGTCAGCCTTCATCTGCTCTTGCGCCTCCTCTACTTTACCCATTACTCTAGCTCTAGCACGGGTTCGGTAAGGGCACCGTAAAGCATGCTCTTTTCTTTTTTATAACAATGATTAAGTTTGTTTTTCTTTTTTTTTTTAAGGAAAGAATGTAATGAACAATGCGACCAATGAAAAGCATGGATGTATGTGAATGATGCAAGTTGAAGTATTGCAAATTTTTATGCAGGACATGGGGTTGAATCAATTTAGATTTTTCAGCATGGTTCATGACATCATGGTCAAGGTGAAACTGGATGTAACAAGGACATCAACAGTCCTAAATGTGTTTGGCAGTAGACGAAACAGTGATGTAACTCGATTCATCTTTTGCCCCAATTTTAGCAAGATGGTTACTTCCATACTTCAACTTGACTTGATGAACTTTTTTCAAAAAAGCATGAGCTTAGTTCAACCCTATAATCCAAGGAATGGCAATTCTGATCGCCAATACTTCAACAACCTTTCATAGGGATGAATGACTCGGGCATACTTTAAGCTATGCATGGAAAATGTAATTATGAAATTGAGATGCCCGAAGAAACATCATTTCCTAGTTAACCATGCATTAGGTACCATGTTCACTCATTTTGTTTTTAAGTGAAACGGGTTTATGATCCCAACATGGTTGGCTCATGGTACCGAATGAATTTTCATGCTTCCGTTTTAGTTTCGCAGAGGAAAATGCAAGGATCATGCATGAGTGAACATGAAAACAAGAGGTATGCAGTTTGTAGAACAAAAAGTATGTTGAACGCATATGCATGATGATGCAATGACTCATGCAAAATGTGATGCTGGAATATGATAACGGACAAATGTAGGAACGATATGTTCATTATGATGCCATGAAGAGATGCTTATGCAATGCATGATATGCATGCGTGCTAGAGATAAAATGCGGGAGTGATTTGATTCGCACCGATCTTTGGAGTAAAAAAAACGCGAGATACACTAATTTTATTCAGAAAGTTATAACTAGTCAAGATTTGAGCGACAATACAAACTTCCTAGCGGTTTCTAATTATATGGGCCATTAAGTCTATCATATGCTGACAATAGCTGAGAAGTCCGTGGATCTCCTCGGGAGCGGAGTAGGTTTCCACCATTGCTTTGGCCTTGGCTAGCAATCGGGGAAGTTCTTGACTCCCGTTCAAGGTAAGAGCAAATCGGTCCATCCACATGGTTGCCTCTTGGTGTAACGAGTCGATCACCCTTCCTCTAGTCTCCTTTTCCGCGTACACTTGGGCATACTCGTCCGCCACCCTATGCTCGTGGGCCGTGGCTAGACTTAGTTCCTCTTGGTACTTGCTGATGATGACTAACATGTTGGTCTTTGTCTCGCATAAACGCTAAGACAAACTTCTCTTGGACCTCGAGTAAGCCTTCAACTCATCCTGTCTACCCGCGATTGATCCCTTTCCTCCCTCCGGAGTTTAAGCTCGTTGTTACTACCCCACAGAGCCCCTCAGAACTTGTTCTGGCCGTGCTCTTCCCTACGACCCCTCTTGGTCTCTTGTTCCAAAGCCTTGGTGGTAGCTATATTTATAACTCTCAGTTCGGCATTCTCCTTTCGGATTTTAAGAGCTGCTGATTTGAACCTTTCTTTGACTGTTTGAGCTTGCTTGAGTTCCGTCCTAAGGGCCTGCACCTCTTCGTCTTCCTCCGGTGCCTCATCTTCCTCCCTCTTAGCGGTTCTCAGACTTGGGAGCCAATCCAAACCTTGCACGTGGGCTTTCAACCACTCATGGTAGCCACCAATGGGCCCATTGTTATTACCTCTGAGCTCTTTGTCCTTCTTTTTTACCACCTCCCATGCCTTGCGGACCTTCTGAAGTGTCTCCATGTTGGTCTTATTGAAACCTCGTGAAATGACAAGCGTGAGCTCATCCTCTAGTGGCGCCCCTCTCATAGGGTAGCCAAGTTGTCTTGTAGCAAGAACGAGATTGTAGCTGATGCAACCCCTCGTCCCCATCAAGGGAACATTTGGAAATCCTCCACATGAAATAAGAACTCTGGTTCTTCCTTCCTTCCATCGAGGGAACCAGTTGACAGATGCTCCTTCTTTGCTTGCTAAGAGTTGATCCCAATTCGCCCTTCCTTTCTCTGTGCATGAACGGTGGCTTTCTAACGGGCAAGCATGCCTCACCTCTAGGCGAAAAAGGTGCGAAACTAACCATACATAAAGAGCTGAAGTACAGTAGACAATCCTTGCATTGCTCTTTTCATATCTTCGGTCGAAGGTGTCATATAGGTCGGCTAGTATAGCGACAACCGGGCTTTCCTTGTGGTTATGATAGGCGAGAAAAGCGTCGATTGCGGCCAGGTCCACCAACCCATCCATATTCGGAAAGAGGACTCCCCCGAAAATCAACAGTGCGAGAATATCTATGAACGGGGCCCACTCGCCTTTACCTGCCAAGATTCTTGCTTTTACCTCCAAATACTTTCTCGGTATTCCGACCACCCCATTTTCGACTTGCTTCTTGTGGTCTAATTCCTGTTCCGAGATTTGGACTATCTTGGAAATTCTAGCTAATGAGGGATAGAACCCTGTGAAGAGGTATGGTTTCCTCCCCCCTAGAGGGCATCCTAGGATCTCTTCAAATTCTTCCACCATGGGTGACAGCTGGAAGTCCCCAAAGGTGAAGCACCTCAACGGCTGATCATAATACTAGGCGAGGGAGGCAATGGCCTCTGTAGAGACTTCTACCATGGCTAGGTCCCAGATTTTACCGTAAGCTTTGCGAAAAGCTTGCCGCTGGAGCTGACCCATCAACTGCCCTAACTCTTTTAGACTGGTGATCCCTAGGCTCTTGACCTTGACATGATAGAACCTCTTTTTAAGCGAAGGCATTTGACTTGATCCCACGTTTTACTAAAGTGAACAAAAATTGCCGCGAATCAAAACTCCAACATCTATCATGGGTGGAAATGGACGAATGCATGAAGAAATGCATATGACACAAATGCAATTTACGAATACGGGAGCCCGGGAAATTGTCTCCTTTTTAGATACAACGTCTTGGGGTAGCAAAGTGCCCAACGTATGTATTTAAGAAGGTGACACGGACCCTCCGTTGGTTTGTTAAAGAGAGGGGATCTAGACAGAATCCATGTGTGACGCATATGCGAAAGGCGCAACATAGTATGACAATATTCACAAAATATAAAATGGTACATGAAACTTATGCATGGCAGTGGAAAAATGGCACACAGCGTGTTTGCTCCATGCCCCCATTTAAAGGACCTATATGGGAGAAAGCTAAAAATGTTTTTAGCGATAATCCCCAAGGTGGTCATATCCCTCTTGATGGTCTCTAGAGGTATCATCCTCTTCGAAGAACATACTGCAGCAGTAGGGACTACTAGCAACAATATGTTTTCAAAGAGAAAAACTCTAGATGAGGGTTCACTGTAATCAAGCAAGTCGGAGACCTAGCATGATTACAGATTCACCTCCACTCCTTATGTTCCCACGAACCCGGGTATAGGGCCCCTTTTTTTCAACTCACCGTGTGTGCAAATAGTGTTGGTGTTTGTGTGCATCAAATGAATAAATATTCCCCATGCATACATTTAAAAATGCATTAAAAGTATCAAAGAGTTATATACACAATAACATAAAAAATAAAGGGAAACCTAACAAAGGAGGATGTTATGATAAAACATTGCACAAGATTAAATGGCCTAACTCTCAAAAAATAGTCCCCAGTGGAGTCGCCAACTGTCGCAACCTACCCTTCGGCGGGAGGGCGACGCGTGACTCGCGGGTGTGTGTTCCAAGAAAGGAATACGCGCGGAGTCGCCACCAACGTTTATTTGAGGAAAATGTCGGGAAAACCAGAACAGACGTGATCTACGAACTTTAAGTGAAAGGTTCGGGAGTTGTATTTACGCACGGGGAAGGTATTAGCACCCCACGTGTCTGTCACAAGAGACGGCAGCCTTTAATTAAATGTGCAAACATGACTTCAATTTTAGTTTCCCTTTTAAGTCTTTATTCCTTTTTATATTTTTTATCTTTTTGCGGTCAACGAGGGTGTTTCCCTTGCTCCTACGTATTCCTTAATTGCGATAAGGAAATCAGACCTACGTAGTTCTTTGTGAACAAAATGTTTGGTTAAGTTGTTTTTATCCTTTTTGCGAGATATGTTTTTGTTGAATGAAAGGTTATTTAAGGCGTTGAACCGTTAAACAAACTTTCGATTCTTTTGAAAAAGAGAGAAGACATTAAGGCATTGGACCATTTAATGTTCTCTTTATTTTTGAAAGAGGCAATAAAGCTACATGTTGATTTTAGCCCTTAGTTTCACTTTGGTTATTAATCGATTCGATTAAGAAAGAGAAATCCCAAAGGAAAATGTCCAATTGATTTTTTTGATTTATTTTACTAAAACATATTTTTTATTATTATATTATTATTTTACCCTTTTTTGGCTTCCAACGTAGTTACAGTATGACCAAACGGTCGGATTTCATTTTAACAGAAACTAACGAATATTACAATTTAAATGATCGGTGGAAATTTATTTTATTATTGATTTAGGCGAGAAAATGACTTAAGCAAATGACTAAAGCACGTCAAAAGGGGGTACAGAAAGTAAATAAAATGAAAATAAATGTACACAAAACAAATGGGGACCACCACGGGTACATAGAATGAATTGAAAAGCTCGATTTGGAAACTTACCCGTTGAAGAACGAAGAACGGATGAAGAACGGTGAATAACGGAGGAAAACCTTCACGGATTTGCTTACGGAAACATCTCGGAAGCGTTACGGAAGCACCTCGGCTTGGATTTTCTTCACGGAAACAATTTTTTTCACCCAAAACAGCTGAAATACATCACCAGGGGGATCCAAGACCCTTAGAACAGCCCCCTTCAGCCTATTTATAGGAAAAATGGGGAGGAGGTTGCCGCCCAGCTCGCCCAGGCAAGCTCAGCTCGCCCAGGTGAGCTGGGTTGCTTCCTCCAGAAGCAATCCAGCTTCAAAAAATAATTCTGGAAGGCCCAATTCAAAATTTCGAAATTGTTATTTGCACACCCCCAATTTAGATAAGTTCATCCCCCTTCTTTCGTAATTCACGGAAAAGTTACGGAAGCCTTACGGAAGCATATAGGACTTGATTTTCTTCCTTTTTTCTCTTCTGTCTCACCCATATTAAGTGAAATATGCTTACTTAGGGTTATGGGAATTTTACGGAAGCATTACGGGTGTCCTGGAAGCCCCGGAATCCCATCTTTTAACAAAACGGGGGAGGTGGTTGCCACCTAGCTCGCCCAGGCGAGCTTGGTTGCTTCCACCTTAAGCAAGAAATTGCCCATAAATCTCTAGAAGGGGCTAGATTCGAAAATTACTATTTGCATCCCCCTATTTTACTAAATACACCCCTCTTTGCCCTTTTTTTGCTGATTCTTTTTCCGTACCGTTACGAAACTTTAGGAATTTCGTAACGATACTTATTTTCTTTCCGTAAGGTTACGGAACCTTGCGGATTACATAATCATCCCCTTTTTTACCTACGGAACGTTACAGAACCTCACGAATTGTGCAACGATGCTTCCTTTTGAGTTCCGGCATGTCACGAATTGCCTAACGATGGGTGCCAAGTACCTCAAAATGGTCAAATGAAAGTTGCATGTCACCAAGCAAAGGTCCCCGGACGAAATTAGGGTATGACAGGGTTGAACCAAGCTCGTGCTTTTACGAAGAGGTTCATCGAGTCAAGTTGAAGTATGGAAGTAACCATCTTGCAAAAAAATTGGGGCAAAGGATGGATCGTGTTACATCGCTACTTCATCTACTGCCAAACACATTTAGGACTGTCGATGACCCTGTTACTTCCAGTTTCACCTTGACAAAGATGTCATGGACCATGTTGAAAATTTAAATTGATTCAACCCCATATCCTGCGTAAAAATTCGCAATACTTCAACTGTGCATCATTCGCATACATCCATGTTGTTCATTGGTTGCATTTCTCATTGCATTCTTTCCTTTAAAAAGAAAAAAGAAAAAAAAGGGAGAAAAAAAACTTAATCATTGTTATTAGAAAGAAAAGAACACGCTTTACGATGCCCTTACCAAACCCATGCTAGAGCTAGAGTAATGGGTGAAGTAGAGGAGGTGCAAGAGGAGATGAAGGCCGACATGGAGGCCATGTAAGAGAAAATGGCCACAATGATGGAGGCCATGATGAGCATGAAGAAGATAATGGAAGCCAATGCGGTTACAATTGCCGCTACCAGCACTGTTGCTAAGGTGAACCCGATGCCCCCATCTGGCCTCAACCAAATGAATCATCCAACCTTAGATATGGTAGGCAAAGATTTGGGAAGTAGGGACGGCCCTCATGATGTGCAAAATCAAAACAAGTACGCCTTCCCGCCATATGGCCTGCCTCCCAACTATACACCACCCAATGTGGCGTACACTCCCAATGAGGATGTCAATAACTCCATTCCTATACCCATTGAGAGCCAACAACCCCAAACTGATCATGCACATGTCTCTTAAACCGTGGGGGAGACACATGAAATTCCCCACCACAATCTAGCCGACTTCGAGCCTTGCCTCAGATATGCCACTGAAGGGCAAGCAGTTGGTGGTATACCCCTACAAAACCCTTTGGAGGGCCCTCAGTATCATCCCCAGCTACACCTCTTGCATTCCACAACAAGTAAAAACCCTCATGCTATGGCAGAAATGGGAAAGTTGGATCATCTAGAGGAAAGGCTCAGGGCCATTGAAGGAGGTGAAGATTATGCCTTTGCTAACCTAGAAGAGTTGTTCCTAGTACCCAATATCATCACCCCTCCCAAGTTCAAGGTGTTGGACTTTGACAAATACAAGGGGACTACTTGCCCTAAGAACCATCTAAAGATGTATTATCGGAAGATGGGGGCATACGCAAAAGATGAGGAATTGCTGATACATTCCTTCCAAGAAAGTCTTACTGGGGTAGCTGTTACCTGGTACACTAACTTGGAACCTTCCCGAGTCCATTCTTGGAAGGACCTAATGGTTGCCTTCGTTAGGCAGTGTCAGTATAATGGCTTCGGATAGGATGCAACTACAGAACATGTGCAAAAAGGGGGCACGGATATTTCAAAAAATACGCCCAAAGATGGAGAGACTTGGCAGCTCAAGTAGCGCCCCCAATAACAGAGAAAGAGATTATCACAATGATAGTAGACACGTTACCAGTGTTCTATTATGGAAATGGTGGGTTACACACCTTCAAGCTTTGCGAATTTGGTCTTCGCCGGCAGAAGGATCAAAGCGGGTCTTAAAAGAGGCAAATTTAATCATCCTACTTGGACGAATGAGAAAACTGGGGCAAATGAAGAGTGTGAAAATGAGGGAGAAGCCCATGTTGTGACTGCCATTCCTATACAGCCAAGTTTCCCACCAACCCAACAATGTCATCACTCAGACAATAACAAACCTTCTCCTTACCCACCGCCCAGTTATCCACAGAGGCCATCCCTAAATCAACCACAAAGTCTGTCTACCGCACTTCCAATGACGAACACCACCTTTAGCACAAACTAAAAACACCAACCAAGAAATGAATTTTGCAGCGAGAAAGCATGTAGAATTCACCCCAATTCCAGTGTCCTATGCTGACTTGCTCCCATATCTACTTGATAATTCAATGGTAGCTATAACCCCAGCCAAGGTTCATCAACCTCCATTTCTCCGAGGATACGACTCAAACGCAACGTGTGCTTATCATGGAGGAGCCCTGGGGCATTCCATTGAGCACTGTATGACCCTGAAGCATAAGGTGCAAAGTCTAATTGATGCGGGCTGGCTGAAATTTAAGGAGAATCGCGTGTAAATCCTGACATTGACAAGCGACACCACACGTGGGGCAATTTTGAAAGCTGTTGTTAGATGTCTCTAATGACTCATCAGGATTTTCAAGTTTGTACCATTATTGTAAACCACAGTTACAATGTTAAATGAAATGGATAAAGTTGATATCTTTGTCCCTCATCCTCTCACAAACGCATCTTTGCTTATTCAACTTTCACCGGAATGTGGGTGCAAGCCATCGGTCTGTTTGCTCAAGTGACCTGCGCTCCTGAGTGTTGACTTCCAAGACCGTTCAATCAGAGATTACTCATCTTGCACGCTGGTGGGGGTGCCGTAAAACAACGAGTAAAGTTTGAAACAAATAAGTTTCAAAATAAATAAAAAAAAGGGTTCAAAAAGAAAAAGAAAAAAAAAAGGGAGCATTTGATTAACTGTTTTTTCAAGACGTTCATGTAACCTCATTTTATCATTCCAGAAAGTTTGTCTTTTTAGAGAGAAGTGAGTTACCAAGAATAGGATGTTGGACAAATGGCCTCAGTTATCTTAAGAAGGGGGGGGGGGGGGGTTGAATAAGATACAAAGACTATTCCCCAATTAAACTTTCACTCTCTTTTTTTGGGGTTAACAATGCACCCTTAACATGAATTACTCAAAAGACCATTCAAAATAAACTTCTTTAAAGAAAAAGATAGATGGCAATAAATAAAAAAAGTTTAAGGGAAGAGAGGAATGCAAACTTGATTTATACTGGTTCGGCCACTTCCCATGCCTACGTCCAGTCCTCAAGCAACCCACTTGAGATTTTCCACTCTGTAAAACTCCTTTTACAAAGCCTGAACCACACAGGGACAACCCTTCCCTTGTGTTCAGGAATCCTCTACAACAAGAGACCCACAGTCTCTTAATCCCTTTTCAGAAATAAGAAGAAGAGAAGAAGAGATCTTTCTTAAAAGAGATAGATTGTACAATGAAGATCAATCAAAATTCCTTATTAAATATGCAAGTGGTTGACCAAGGAATCTTTTTGAGAGGATAAGACATTTCAGTTCAGAAAAACTCTTAATCTTTTGGGAGGATAAAACTTTTTGGGCAATGAAAACTCTCTTTAAATTCGTGTTTCCAAGTCACCTTTGATGGCCATTCATAAAACATTTGAATAGAGGTGACTCTTCGAAATTATTTTCTGAAAATCCCTTTTGGTAATCGATTACAAGACTTGTGTAATTGATTACAAGCTTTAAAATTTGAATTAAAACGTTCAATAAACTGCTGGTAATCAATTACCATCCATGTGTAATCAATTACACGTTATAAATTTTGAATTCAAATTTCTAGTGACTGTTATAAACATTTTCAGTTGCTGGTAATCGATTACCAGAGAGAAATCTCAATTTGAAATGATAGAATTCTTTGGTCAAACCTTTTGTTTTTTTAATTTGGAAACTTCTTCCTAAAGATTCTAGAGATCAACTTGATCATATATCTTGATTTTCTTGGATTCTTGTCTTGAATAAAACTTAGAAGCACTTGATCCTTTAGCATCATCAAGACATCAAAACATCTTGCTTCTACATAGGAGTCATTTGACTTAATCCATCAACTGAAAAATCCTTCAACTATTTCTCGTCCTTGGAAAATTCTTTTTGCAAGAATCAACTGCTTCTTTCATTCTTCCTCACTACGAGGTTGTGAAAACAAGACAACAATTGGTACCTCTAAGCCCTACACTGGGGCAATGAAAGGCACCATGCATAAACCTCTAACGAACCTAGGGGCAGATTAGAAGTTCTCACCCAATAGGTTCCTTGCTACAAGGTCATGACGAAAGACAACGATTGTACCTCAAAGCCTTACACTGGGGCAATGAAAGGCACCATGTAAAAACCTCAAGCGAACCTAGGGGCAGATTAGAAGTTCTCACCCAATAGGTTCCCAGCTACAAGGTCATGATGAAAGATAACAATTGGTACCTCAAAGCCTTACAATGGGGCAATGAGGGGCATCGTGCAAGAGCCTCAAGTGAACATAGGGGCAGATCAAAAGTTCTCACCCGTCGATGTTTTTAAACAAAAAGAAGGGGGGGGAGACAAACCCTGGAATTTCAATAGATTGATTAAACGTCAAACGACTCCATTGCCGTCACTCCAAAATGGTCAAGTGACTAAATCAAACAGAACATACACTCTGAGGGAGTTCCCGGAGAGATTTGCAAAAGATAGGATAAGGTTGCATGAATTATTACCTTTTTCAAAAGGACAGTCAATCTATGTTTTCCAAAAAAAAATTAAATCAAAATCAAAATCACAAAATAGGGAAAGAATGTCATGAACATTGTACAACTTTCCATTGCATTGCATTGTTTCATATGAGGTCAGCATTACCAAATTTCACGACAAAGGTTGCATGCGTCTGCATCCCTAAAAATCATGTTAACTGCATAGATTTCCTACATCTCGTGTCCAATCTTTTTGGATGACCGGCCCTCTTGATGAGTCGATCTCTTGCTTTCTCATAAAGGTGGACCCTTGGGTACTAGTACCTATCACCTTTAAAGGACTATATGTCCTCACCATCAGAGGACTGCACATCCTCGCCTGCAGAGGGCTGCACGCCCTCGCCTTTAGAGGGCTACGCGTCCTCATTTTCAGTGTGCTCCATATCCACACCTTAAGAGAATATAAGGTCCTTTGCCCTTAGATGCTTCACCGAGACTTGCGCCCCCGGTTAAGGGGCCAGTAGTTTCCTTTTATCAGTTCCTGGGCCACCCCCTGATATTGGAGGGCGACCAACTGTGCGAGCACATCCAAAGAGGGAGGCTATCACGCATCTACTATGCATACCGGGGCAAGATTTCACCTGTGCCACTGCAAAAAGACGAGTGCGGATCATGCGCACCAACATGACCACTCTTACATGGATATGGATGACGTTGCTATTTAGCAACATTCTGCCCAGCGACCACAATGCCAATCTCCCCCTGCAAATGTATCAGTTGGTCTGTGTTGTCATGACATAGGTAAGTATGCACATGGCTCAATTGATTTATGATGTCATCTATTGTTTGCAGGGATCGTGCCCACAAGACACCCAGTGGACCCGAAGAAGTCCAACAGGGCCCTGGGGTTTCCAGCTCTGGTTACGGGCCTCTGTCAGTCCTACAGGGTGCCCGTTCCCCCAACAAGGTCATGTCATCGTGACATAGGTAAGTATACATATGGTTCAACTGATTTCTGATGTCATCTATTGTTTGCAGGAATCGCACCCACAAAGACACCCAGTGGACCCGGAGAAGTCCAACAGGGCCCTGGGGTTTCCAGCTCTGGTTACGGGCATCTGTAGTCCTACAGGGTACCCGTTCCCCCCGGCAAGGTCACGTCATCATGACATAGGTAAGTATGCACATCGCTCAACTGATTTCTGATTTCATCTATTGTTTGCAGGGATCGCGCCCGCAAGACACCCAGTGGACCCGAAGAAGTCCAAACAGGGTCTTGGAGTTGCCAAGCTCTAATTACGGGCCTCTGTCAGTTCTACAAAGTGCCTGTCACCCCAGCAAGGTCATCAGGCCCCCTACTAATCGAGCTTTCATCAAGAAGTACTGCGTCCCTAGGCTGGCGCAGGGCGAAACACCACAGCAGCCTGGGGATGGCCGGCAGCGGGCAACAGACGCACCGCCATCACCTCTAGAGTTCACCTCAGCTCATCCACAAAAAGGTTAGAGTGTTGCTTACGACCCATGGCCAACCAATAGGAGACCCAAGTCCAAAGCCAAAGGTAAGCAAAGTACTAGGTCCGTGTCCGACAAGCCATCACGCATCCAGCTCAAGACGTTAAAGAAGCGCTACTAGGAGGCAACCTAGTACCTTTTAAATCTCTACTTGTTATTTGATCACTTTTGTTTCTCAAGTCATAGCAGGACACACCTAGTTGCTCATGATCCTAGGAATTTAAATAAAACAAGCACAAGCTCGGAAGGTAGTCATACCTCACAAAATATATATATATATATATATATATATATATGTATGTATGTATGTTTAGGTAGAAAGATACCTTGGATATGCATGTATGTAGCAAAAATACTTCACAAAATATATATATATGTATGTTTAGGTAGCAAGATACCTTGGATATGCATGTATATAGCAAAAATATCTCACAAAACATATATATGTAGCAAGATACCTTGGACACACATGTATATAGCAAAATACCTCACAAAAATATACGTATGTTTAGGTAGCAAAATACCTCATGAAAAAAAAGCGAGCAAGAAAAGAAAAAGAAGGAAGAAAAAAAATAATAATAAAAAAATATAAAAAGTTGTCTAGCTAAAAAACAACATGCTTGTGAAAATAGATAATTTCCAACTTTTCTTTGAAAGATTTTACTGATCTTAACCAGTTTTTGAAAAAAAATGTGTATACACCTGAAGAGTGAATGCTGTGAAAATTTTCCGAACGCCCAAAATGGACTCGGATAAATGCATGATTTGATAAAAGAACATATTTTAGAAACACTGGGTTGACTTAAAATAGGGAAAATGAATCCTGAGCCCTAGTGTCACATGACCATAAAAACTTGATGCTTGAGTGTCCACATGGGTGCATGCTTGACCAGTTTTGCATAAAATTTCCTAATCATCATTGTTGCATGTGTATCATGGAAATAATGTAGGACATCCCCTTTATCCCCGAACCGTTGGCCAAACCCTGACATATATCATGACCAGCCGTTCTACAAGCCTTGAGCCAAAATCCCAACTTATCATAAACCATGACCCAGGGTGAGAATGTCAATCCTTGCCCTCGGGAAACAACAAAAAAAAAAAGAAAAGAAAAGAAAAGAAAAATTCCCAATCAAAGAGTGGGAGAAAGCAAAAAAGGAAAGAAAGTTCCCGATCAAAGATCGGAAGAAAAGATAAGAAATACGCAGAAAGGTCTTTGGACCAGACAATATATGAACAATACAGAATTGTCACCAAGTAAACAAGAAAAAGAAAGGAAACCACGACCTGAAGTGGTCCTCTCCCTTTGATTGCCAACCAAAATCCTGTGCACTAGCGACTTTCTCGCCCCGCACTAAACAAAAATAGAAAAGGAAAAGGCAAAAACACTCAAAGCCAAATTCCCCACCTAAAAACCATTCCCAAAATAAGTCCTATTGATCCATGATCACGCATGTAATCTTTGATTTGATAGGAAATGATTTGCAAGATCAAGTCATGGCATATCTATGGTTCGAAATTAGGACGAAACACTTACCTGTGTGAGATTAATACACTTTGAGTGATTTTCTTCTATTTTTGTTGAAACCAGTGTTTCCTCTAAATGGTCATTTAGAAACGAAATGCTAACATCCAAAATCTCATTTGTGGTTATGAGAAGATTTCATCAGCATACTCCCCTTCCTCGGTAGACACATTGTTTTTCATCCGAAAAGCATATGTTGCTCTAATTAGTTGGAAGTTTTCTCTCTTTACTAAAGCATGTTCGGATTTTAGTGAAGAAAACACTGAGACTATTTTTAGTCTCACAAGTTATCAAGAACTACGTAGGTCTGAGTTCCTCATCACAAATTGAGGATACGTAGGAGCAAAAGCCCTGCTTTTGTCGACCACCCCACCTTTTGTTACCGTGACCCAAGAGTCTGGTGGCATGCGGAGCCACATGACCGTGGGATCCCCAAATTCGTATGTTCCATCATTTATCATTTTTATGTTATCCTATTTCTATGACTTGAGGGACTAACGTTTGTTTTGTTTTTTCGATCGTCTTTTTGTTTTGTGCATACATGTCGTTTGGACTATTGCGTTAGTGCTTACTTCGTTGTTGTCAATAGTGTTTGTTGAAATTCCGGAACCATGTAGAGTTTTTCATTTAGGAACGTCGTCCTAAATATAAAATGAACAAAAAATCATGATAACGCCAAAAATAAAGCATTGTGAACGAATGTCGTGTCTATGTATACAAAGAAAAGAAAAGAGTTTTTTTATATATGTAAAAGAAAATGTGTATAGAAGGATTTTGTGTGTGTAAATAATGTGTGAAAAGAAATTCTTGTGTGTGTGTGAGCGACGAGTGTATATAAAGAAACTTTTGTATAAACCACAGGTGTGTGTTGGGAAAAACGAAAAAAAGAAATCTTCGAACATGAATAGGGTTTGTATATAGACCGTGTTGACGTAAAGAGAAAGAGTTCTAATGCGTATACAAAAAAAGTTTGTCATGTATAGGAATGTAGGTGTACAAAGAAAAGTTTTTCTCGTAGATGGCAATGGATATATAGTTTTTGTGAACATAAAAATGAAACAAAAAAAGAAAGAAAGACCTCGAAGGTTGGCATGTTATGGTTAGGAAGCATAAATCATTCGTAGAGAGCAAACATATCTACTGGAAACAAGGGATTGATGCTAAGAGTTTATTTTCCTGAATAACCGAGATAAGAATGGATGAATTCATTGAACTGATGAAAGAACATAATTTGGAAACGTTGGGTCTGTTGGTGTAAATTCCCAACCGTAGTATCACAATGCCATAAACAGGATGCTCGAGTGCCCACCTGGCTGTGGCCATGACTAATTTTGCACGTTGTTTCCAAATCATCATTGTTGCGCGTGCCTTGTGGAATAATATGGAAGTTCGGCCTGAGACCGACACCTTGACACACGAATTTGTTTTGCCCCAGATATCAAGATCGGCCTCCCACAATAAAAGACCCCATTGAGACACAACCTTAGACTATTTTGAACCTTGGCCTATAAAAAGAATCCTCATCCTTTCCCCCGAAGCAAAGGACAGCGGAATCTCCTCAAGGGAGAGCAAATAGAATGCTAAAACCCGATTTCCCAAAAACCGCCTGAATTCTTTTTGTGTCTCTCTTCTCCCTTTTCCAAAAAGAACAAAAGACTAACCGCCTAAATTCTTTTGTGTCTCCCTTCTCCCTTGTCAAAGAATTCAAAACAACACAGTCTGAGAATTCTTTTGATTCTTCCCATTCCCTAATACAAAAGTGTTCAAAGGACTAACCGCCTGAGAATTCTTTTGTATCCCCATTCACAAAGTATCAAAGGTTTAACAGCCTGAGATCTTTGTCTCAACACATTGGAGGGTACATCCTTTGTGGTACAAGTAGAGGGTACATCTACTTGGGTTTGACTGAGAACAAGAGAGGGTACATCTCTTGTGGATCAGTTCTAGTGGAGGGTACATCCACTAGGTTCAAAGAGAACAAGGGAGGGTACATCCCTTGTGGATCTTTGCTTGTAAAAGGATTTTTACAAGGTTGAAAGAAATCTCAAGGACCGCAGGTCGCTTGGGGACTGGATGTAGGCACGGGTTGTTGCCGAACCAGTATAAAAACTCTTGTGTGTTTGTTTCCTTCTTCCCTAGTCTTTTACTTTCCACTGTGCATTTAATTTCTGCTTTTACTTTCTGTTAAGTTTCTCTTCTACTCCTCATTCTCTTAACAATTTAGTAAAAGCCTTAGAAGAGTAATTTTTAATTAGTAAAGGTTTAGGAATAATTAATTCAACCCCCCCCCTTCTTAATTATTCTGAGCCCACTCGATCCAACAAGTGGTATCAGAGCAGGTTTCTTGTAGAATGGCCTCCTCAAATCCCTTGTTTCCTGAAGGAAATTCCATTCACAGACCACCCATTTTCAATGGTGAGGGTTACCATTTTTGGAAAACCTGCATGCAAATATTCATTGAAGCCATAGATCTAAATATATGGGAAGCAATAGAATTAGGACCACATATACCCACTATAGTTGATGCAAGCACAAGCACTACAACCCAAAAACCTAGAGATCAATGGACAAAAGAAGATAGGAGAAAAATCCGGTATGATCTCAAAGCCAAAAATACCATCACTTCAGACCTAGGGATAGATGAATACTTTAGAGTGTCAAATTGTACTAATGCCAAGGATATGTGGGATACTCTCCAGTTAACCCATGAAGGAACCACATATGTAAAAAGGTCTAGAATAAATACCCTTACCCATGAATATGAATTATTTAGGATGAACCCAAATGAAAATATCCATAGTTTGCAAAAGAGATTTACACATATAGTAAACCATCTTGCATCTTTAGGAAAAATCTTTACCAATGAAGATTTAATTAATAAAGTATTAAGATGTTTAAGTAGGGAATGGCAGCCCAAGGTAACTGCTATTTCTGAAAGCAAAGATCTCTCTTCCATGTCTCTTGCCACTTTATTTGGTAAATTGTAGGAACACGAGATGGAACTTCAACGCCTCAATCAGAATGAAGAAAATGACAAAAAGAAGAGGAGTATAGCCCTTAAAGCCTCATCTTCAATACAAGAAGAAAACGAAGAAGAAGATTCAGATGATGAAGAAGATTTTTCTTTCTTTGTTAAGAAATTTCAGAAATTCATCAAGAAAAGAAGAATTGACAGGCGTCAGAATTTCAATAATGGAAGAAAATCACAAGTTGATTCTCAAGTCCTTAGGTGCTACAAATGCAACCTAATTGGTCACATCAAGGCCAACTGTCCGTCAAATGAAGAATGGTCGGAGAAAAGTGAAAAGAAAAGATTTGACGAAAGAAGAACTAAGAAAGCATACATTGCATGGGATGACAATGATTCATCTGATGGTTCAGAAAAGGAGATTAATCTTCTAACCAAAGATTACGAAAGTGACGAGAACATCTCTCAAGGATGAAAAACAAGGAGAAAAAGCATGATCCTTATCTTTGAAGATCTAGACACTTCAATCCTGAAAAAGGTAATATCAAAACCATTATCTTATTAAAATTTCTCTTAAAGTTGAAATTTTTATTCAAACAATTTGATTATGATGACTAACAATTCTTTATTTGTTTGTCTTTTGATTGTTTGAAATCATGAGTATATTTGCTTGATTGATTTCATCCTATTTGCATGAAATATTCATTCATTTAAATAAAATCAATATTCTTCATACTTGTGTTTTGATTGTTTTTGATAAAATTGATTATCTTCATGTTTTAAATATTTTTGTATGACATGATATGTAAATTACATGATTGAAAATTATTCATAAAGTATTTTCAAATATATTATTTTCAAATATAGTTTTCAAAACTTCTTCTCTCCTAGAAAGCCTTCTGTTTTTGTTTTCTGGCTAAAATAACCACTGGTAATCGATTACCATAATAGTGTAATCGATTACAAGCAGTTATTTCTGGCAAAGTTGCTCTCTGGTAATCGATTACCATATTTGTGTAATCGATTACCATATTTGTGTAATCGATTACGACGCGTCCCTGCACCTATATATTCAAATTTCAAATTCTGAAACCTGCAACCTTTCTCTCTCTCAAAAACCCTCGCCCCCAATTTTTCTTCCAACCATATCTCACTCAATTCTTGTCCAAATCACTCCCCGCAAAGCCCAAACTTCATATTTTTTCAATCTCTTTCATTTGAACCGATTGAAATCCCGAAAAAACTCCTCATATGGTGGAACCATCGAAAAAGCGGAAAGGAACCTCGAGTCGAAGTCAGCGGCATTCAGGGTCACAAGAAGCCCCAATTCCTCCCTCCATTCCCTCTGAATCATTATTCTCATCAGAGGAACAGTGTGTACGGTACACAAACCTCTTTTCCTCTCATTCCATTGTAGACCCAAAATTCATTGATATGGAGTTCTTCTCAAATGAGAATTTTGAATGCTTCCAAGCATTTGAAAACTCCAATCTTATTCCATTCATGTCTCTGAAATTACCTATCTATTCTGAATTAGTCAAAGCTTTCTATTCTAATTTAGAAATCCATGAAGGTACCCTAATGTATGAATTTTATGGGATTAAGATGGTCATTGACCAATCCCTATTTTATGACTTAACAAAATTTCCTAGTGAAGGTGTACCTTTTGAGGGTGCACTGATTGATGAATGGAAATTCGATTTCTCTGTGCATGATGCCCGTCGGTTGGTTTGCACCAACCAAGCGGATATGACCGGAAGACTTCTTGCCGGTTCATTGGCTTTTGAGAGCCACATCCTCCATTACCATATTGTTCGCATCTTACTCCCTAGATCTTCAAACCTTGCTCAGGTTTCTAAAGAAGATCTCATTGTCATGTGGGCCTTTCATAAAGGTTTACAAATTGATTGGGCACACCTTGTTAGATATCGCATGCATAAGGAATTGTGATTGAATTCCCCTTTGCCTTATCCTCATATTATTACCCTTTTCCTTCAACATTTCAACATCCCTCTTGATTCTGAACCTTATGTTCCAATCAAGAGATCATTCCTTATAGGCGCTTCAGTCATAGCATCCTTTGGTTATATAAAGGAGCATGATGGCTCTTGGGTGAAGAAGGACATGAAGGAGAAGATTCATCCCTTCTTTCGAAGATTATGGAAAGGTTTGATAGTCTTCAAACCTTTGTTAGTGAGAGGTTTGATACTTTAGAATTGCAAGTGGATATGTGTTTCAATGAAATGGAGTCAAGAATGACAAAGGTTGAAGAAGATGTATCTTACATTCGGTCAAGCTTCGATCTTCCACCACCGCCGCCACCATCATCTTAGAATTATATTTTAATATTATTATTACTACTTTGATTTTCAGCCTTGTATTTTGGCTATATTAGTATGGTATTTGAACAATTTACTATTTCCTTATTTGCATGGTATGTTTGGACCAATATTAAGTATGTTATTTGACTATGTGGAGTTTATAATTAATCTATTCATGGTTGTTTGCTTCATGGTTTTCATGGTTCTTGCTTCTTGCTTCATGATTTGGTTGATATTTTTTTCATGAATATTGTATGGATGTTTAAATTAAATTTGTTTGATACGCACTTTGGCTTTTTGTTGATGCCAAAGGGGGAGAGAAATGGGATTAAATCAAGAATTCACATGAGTAATCAACTTATTTTTAAGATAATCATAAATTCAAAAACAAAGGGGGAGAATTTATGAGAGTGATCAACTAGGAAAAAGTGTGTGTGTGTTTCTTGATTTCAGAAGTTGTCATCATCAAAAAGGGGGAGATTGTAGAAGCAAAGCTTCATGGTGAATCAAAGGTGTTTTGATGATAACAATGATGATGACAAAAAGCTCAAAGATCAATCAAAGAACAACTCAAGTGACTCAAAGATCAATCAAAGAAAACCTCAAGTGAATCAAGAACAATTCAAGAGTTCAAGATAAGAATCAAGAAGAATTCAAGACTCGAGAAGAAAATCTAGAGACAGGAATCAAGATTCAAGGTTCAAGATCTCAAGAATCAAGATCAAGATTCAAGACTCAAGATTCAAGAATGAAGAGAAGACTCAATCAAGATAAGTATTAAAAAGTTTTTCAAAACTTTGAATAGCACATGAGTTTTTGACAAAACCCTTTACCAAAGAGTTTTTACTCTCTGGTAATCGATTACCGGTAGCAAAATTGTTTTGAAAAAGTTTTCAAATTGAATTTACAACATTCCAATTATTTTCAAAAAGCTGTAATCGATTACAATGTTTTGGTAATCGATTACCAGTTCCCTTGAACGTTGAAATTCAAATTCAAATGTGAAGGGTCACATCCTTTCACACAAAAGCTTTGTGTAATCGATTACACTTATTTGATAATCGATTACCAGTGACTGTTTGTGATAAATAAAAAATGTAACTCTTCAAAAAGGTTTTGACTTTTTCAAATTGGTTTTAAGTTTTTCTAAAAGTTATAACTCTTCTAAATGGTCTTCTTGACCAGACATGAAGAGTCTATAAAAGCAAGGCTTTGATTTGCTTTTCAAGACACTTTACTTTTCCAATCAATCCTTTACAAGCCTTGAATCTCTTTGAACTTCTTCTTCTTCTTTGTACCAAAAGCTTTTTGAAGTTTTCTGGTTTTCCAAACCTTGAAAACTTGTTCATCTTTTCATTTTCTTCTCCCTTTGCCAAAAAGAATTCGCCAAGGACTAACCGCCTGAATTCTTTTTGTGTCTCTCTTCTCCCTTTTCCAAAAGAACAAAGGACTAACCGCCTGAATTCTTTTGTATCTCCCTTCTCCCTTGTCAAAGAATTCAAAACGACACAGTCTGAGAATTCTTTTGATTCTTCCCATTCCCTAATACAAAAGTGTTCAAAGGACTAACCGCCTGAGAATTCTTTTGTATCCCCATTCACAAAGTATCAAAGGTTTAACAGCCTGAGATCTTTGTCTCAACACATTGGAGGGTACATCCTTTGTGGTACAAGTAGAGGGTACATCTACTTGGGTTTGACTGAGAACAAGAGAGGGTACATCTCTTGTGGATCAGTTCTAGTGGAGGGTACATCCACTAGGTTCAAAGAGAACAAGGGAGGGTACATCCCTTGTGGATCTTTGCTTGTAAAAGGATTTTTACAAGGTTGAAAGAAATCTCAAGGACTGCAGGTCGCTTGAGGACTGGATGTAGGCACGGGTTGTTGCCGAACCAGTATAAAAACTCTTGTGTGTTTGTTTCCTTCTTCCCTACTCTTTTACTTTCCGCTGTGCATTTAATTTCTGCTTTTACTTTCTGTTAAGTTTCTCTTCTACTCCTCATTCTCTTAACAATTTAGTAAAAGCCTTAGAAGAGTAATTTTTAATTAGTAAAGGTTTAGGAATAATTAATTCAACCCCCCTCCCTTCTTAATTATTCTGAGGCCACTCGATCCAACAATGATCACACTGCCAAGGTTTGTTTTCTGTTTTGTTTTTTCCTCTTCATCTTCCCTTTAATTTGGTTTCCTATATTTGTATATGGATAGGAACTATTATGCCAATGAAACCTTTGAAACATGAATGGGATTATCAAACCAAAAGTTGTGTCCAGACTCTAGAAGGTCACACACACAATGTATATAATGTATGCTTTGATCCTGAACTACCTATAATCATTATTGGCTCTGAGGATGGCGCAATGCACATTTGGCATTCAACAACTTATAGGTAACTTTCTGTTGTCCACTAATTACTGAGTTGAGAGCTTTATTTTTTCTTATCTAATTTTATGCATTACTCTTGCCTTTTTGTCTCAATGTCATCACTCTTTTATAGAAACTTGAATAATTTGATTTTGGTTTACTTTGTTTTATCATAGAGAATGATGTATTGTGCTTGTATGCTTTATTTTTAAAAAAATATGATATTGTTTTTAACTTGTTGCTTCTTCACCTATTTTTTGAGGACTTGTATGTCTAAATTTGATGCTTACTTGAGAATTAGTAAGACTATATAATGATGTTTAATTCTTATATTAATTTTTATGGTGTTGCAATCTGCTTGCAGGTGTGAGAACACATTGTCTTAAAAGAGTTTGGGCTATTAGATACCTGAAGGGTTCACGCCGGTGAGTTTTGTTTTTGGATTAAATTGTGAAAGTAATTTCTAAGTCTCATAACAACCCATCATCTTGAGTTAGTGCAAAGTTCAATTTTCATTTTAATTTGCATTATATTTTTGACAAAAAAAAATACCATTCTATATAAGAACGTTGTCGTGTATACCTGAAAGGATCAGTCCCCAAGTATCACCTTTGGCACAAACAAGTATTATCTCATAATTTCTTTATTTATCAGTTAAGATCAACTATATTTTGAATGAATGTTTTGTTGCCTCTTTTGAATAGAATGGTGTGCTTCTATGTTACTTGTCATTTCTTTGTTGGCAATGCAATAATGAGAGCATGATCTAGTGGACGGAGTACACAATACATCATTTGAGATTGCCTCCACCATGAAGTAATATCATCAATTTCATCATTTTTTTTATTTGATATGATTTTCAGGTATAGTGTTCCCATTTTTTGTGATGACTAATCAGCACACCTAGTTTTTGATTTTTCTATTTGTTGAATCTCTTGATCACATCACAGGGTGTCCTGCTCTATGGGCCATCTATGAAAAATTGGTTTCTATCAAAATGGATCTTTCCATTATCTGTGAGGATTAGTTTAAATAATTGAAACTTGAAAAGCACAAACAACTTGATATATAAAATTGTCCCAATTAAATATGTGCACAATATTCCTTTGGGGTTTAGTGGGTTTACCTCATCGTGCCACTTATCTTGTATGACTTACTATGTCTCCCAAACTTGTTCTTTGAATTCTGCCACCTAAATTCTTCAAAGGGAAATTCATTGTAACTAAATGGTAGGGTGCATAGGTTATGTGTTTATCATTATTTGCACCTAAATTCTTGAAAGGGAAATTCATTGCCACAGACTGCGCTCAATGCACTACCCAACTTTGATCTTGAAAAGCTCCAAATTCTTATAGCTTCAAATGGAAAGTCATTGTCATAGACTGCACTCAATGCTCTTATGCAAAAGAGGAATGCTCTTATATCCATTTTCACCATTCCTGTTGTTTGCTATACTAGGACACATAAAACATATACACATGGTCAATTATTTTAACAAGGGGTAGCTAGTTGCACCACTGATTAACTTTTAATGATGATTAAATGAAGCTAAAATTTGTAAGATTCAGCATTTTAGTTATTCTATTTAGTCTAAAGCTTATTAGTAGCCAATGAGAATATGTAAGGGTGATTCCCTCCTATAGAGTGGTCCTTAGTTTCTATGCTAATTTACTAGCTTTTGTTGACCTTAATTTTACACTTTTCTCGCCTTTTATCACTCAACACTTATTTTTGCTCACTACTTTTTACTTTATATTTTTCCAAAGGTTTTCATTTCCTGGATGCATTTTTGTGCCGTGCATTTATTTGTTGAGAGCATCCTGAGATATGATTGGAATCTGCATATTATGATAACTCAGAAGCTCACTTTCTAGTGCTTCCAATGAATGCATTTCATTTGATGTGTATCTAAGAAATTCTTAAGAGGGAAAGTACAAGCAGGGAGAATGGGATTTGTAGGAGCCCTAAGGAACATTGTTTGCCCTCTCTTAGTTGCATCATCAAGAGCTTAAATGTCTGGAATCTCCACCAATGCTTCGATGGCACCATTTTTTCATGCTTTTCCATCTCCCTGCAAACCACCTCGATGGCTTCATCCCCTTTGGAATCACTTCCACAGCTTGACAGAAACTCACTTCCCCAAGAGATGACAGCTTGAGACCCTCTGATGCGTCCCTTTTTGAGTTTTTATAGTTCATTTTAAGGCTGCCACATCTATTTTGGTTGTAAACTAACTTTGGAGCATGCTATCAACTTATGAAGCTTTAACACTGAACATTTTACTATTTTTTTTTGTTTTAAATGCTATGCTTAAGTAGTTAACTGTAATTAATGTAATACAATCATATATTTAACTGTTGTCTTCTTTTTTTATGTTAATGCCTCTTGCCTTTAGTTGGGCATGTCCTTTTTAGTGCCTCTTGCCTCAAAATGTTAAAACCTTAAGGATTGATGACCTTGATTTACTGACATTAAATCATACAAAAATTAGTATTTAAAAAATATTGACAGTAGTAGCCTTAGCTTTTATTTCCAATGACTATGGAGCTGGTAGAATGACTTCAAAACCACGGAGGGGGTAACTAAATTTGAGTCCTATAGTAACAACGGGTGTACAACTAACTTTTTAGTTTTGCAAAATCATTTATAAATCAACTTTGGGGCTGATAGAATTGATTATGAGAGAAGTGCAAATTTTTAACTTTTCTATTGGTATGATTGATTTTTGGTGTGAAACGGACCCATGTAGGTTCTTGGAGGAACAACTTGAAGAGTGAAGCTACTTTCACCAAAGGGTGTGGATGTATGCCCCGTGATAGTAATAATTGAAGGTAGTTTTTAACTTCATTTTTTTTTAAATGATGTTTATTTATTATTTATGTACTAAACTAAAGTAGTCTTTTAAAAATTGATGCTTTGAGGAAATGGGTTCATGACAATGTGAGTGCTAAAGTTACTACATCTGTAAGAATTATCTATGGAGGTAATCTTGCATCCACTTTACCTATAGAATATTCATATGGTAATCATGCATCCATTTTACATCATGCTCTTTAATATGCAATTACAATATAAAGTATCTTTTAACTACAAATTCCTATATATGTAAATAAATTACTTCAACTATCTTAAGAACATACTATAAATAAATTATTAGGATATAAAATTAGCCGCAATTTTAATTTAAAATTTATAATTAAAGAGATACTATGATATGGACGCCGGAGATTGAGAGTGAGTTAACGGATAAGTTAAGTGGAAGTAGTTGAGAAATGAGAACCACATTGTTAGTTGCTAGTTGGCACCTGTCCCACTGGCCATTAAAGGCCGCACTTTCCTTTCGGTGGGTCACCCTCCCTCCGCTCTGCCCATCAATTTCTCCGTCCAATTACACAAGTTGTTTAAACCTCGTCTTGTAAGCTCAAGAAGTAACTAGATTGTTTTTAAATCTCAAAGACAAAGTTTCCATTTATACAATCTCAATAATTTTAAGGGCTTACTCTAATTAAGTTTAGTCTTATGGGATCCAAAGAGTAAGTAGGATAATAAGTTTTTTTTTTATAATATATTAAAATGTCTTGCAAAATAGTGTAATAATGAAAATTCTACTCTAACACTCTTTCAACTAAAATGTTTTTATGATTGTTTAACTTTAAGCATTTCATTAATGTTAAAGTTGTCAACATGAATGCTTAAAATTAATTTTGTAGTCTTATAATTCGTTAATTTCTCCCCTCTTGAGCTTAAAAAGGTACTTTTATTCTTAACAAAAAATTTAAACAATGTTGTGTTAATTCATGTGCTGCAATGATAAATTTTATTAAACAATGTTTTTTAAATTGAAACAACCTTACTAAGCAACAACATTAGAAATAACTTTAGAAGATAATTAATTTTAAAATTAGTAGGATCCAACAAATTATTTTTCATCCATTTTCACTCATATCTATGTTTTCCTTCTCATCTCTTCTTTATTTTTCTTTAACTAAACATATTTCATTTCTATTTTATTTCTTACTTAGTTTTGCTATTTTTTTATATCTTCATCCTCTTTTTCTTTTTTATATACTAGGCAAGACAAGTGTATTTATGTGGATTATAATTTTCAGTTTTGAGCATTTATGTGGGTTATAAAATATTCATATGGTATCCATAATGTTTGATCTTGCTAAAGAACTTTTGAAGTTGGTCATTTCATGTGGCCAAAGATAAAAATAAATAAATAAATAAAATCTACATGTGAGATCGTCTTAGAAAAGTATCTTTCTAAGACCTTCTAAGAAGGTTCTAAGCTAAGAACCGTCTTAGAAGCATACCTTTTTTCTAAGACGGTTATTTATGGAACCGTCATCAAAAGGCTAAACTTTCGACGACATTGGCTTCAAAGACGGTTCAAAATTGTCTTTGAATGTACATTATAAACGCCGAGGAATGTCGTTTTTGCAGTAGTGTTGTGGTCTCTATCATGAAAAATAAAACTAATTTAATTTATTTTTATATTAAGTAAATAATTTAAAATTATTTTGTAATAAAATATATTTAACTAATTAATTTTAATATGTATATGTAAAAATTATTTTTAAGTAGAATTAACTTTATAGGAATTTAAAGTCAAAATAAATATTGTGATGGAAGCTTTCTTGTGAAGCTTCTATGGAGGCTAGATCTTTGAGCTTCAATGAGTTCCTTCGATGATGATTTTCCACTATGGAGATGCAGCAGAAGATAAAGGAGAAGAGGTCAGAGGAGGCGCCATCCACTAGGGAATAAGTCATGGAAGAAGGAGTTTCACCACCAAGAGAGTGCCTTGGATAAGAAGCTTAGAGAGGAAGATTCAATGGAGGAAAAGAAAGAGAGAGAGAAAGAGAGGGGGGAGCACAAGATTGAAGGAGGAAAAGAGGGAGAGAAGTTGAACTTTGAAGTGTGTCTCACAAGACTCTCATTCATCAAATTTACAACAAGTGTTACACATGCTTTTATTTATAGCCTAGGTAGTTTCCTTAAGAAACTTCCTTGAGAAGCTTCCTTGAGAAGCTTCCTTGAGAAGTTTCCTTGAGAAACTTTCTTGAGAAGCTTCCTTGAGAAACTTCCTTGAGAAGCTTTCTTGAGAAGATTCCTGGAGAAGCTAGAGCTTAACTACACACACCCCTCTAATAGCTAAGTTCACCTCCTTGAGATGAAAAACTAGAACTTAGCTACACCCCCCCCCCCTATAATAGCTAAGCTCACCCCTATGCCAAACTACATGAAAATACAAAAAAAAAAAAGTGTCTACTACAAAGAATACTCAAAATGCCCTAAAATACATGGCTAAAACCCTATACTACTAGAATGGCCAAAATACAAGGCCCAAAAGAAGGAAAAATCTATTCTAATATTTACAAAGAAGAGTGGACCCAACCTTGGCCCATGGGCTCAAAAATCTATCCTGAGGTTCATGAGTAGGGATGGAAATGAGTCGAGCCGCTTGTCAAGAGCTTATGGCTTGGCCTATTTAAGGCTCGGCTTGGCTTGACTTGTTTACTATAAAGGTCAAGCTCAAGCTTTTTAAAAAGCTTTTTTAGATAAAAAGGCCAAAGCCAAACTATAAAAAAAGCTTATTAAGTTTGACAAGTCGGCTTGTTTAAGTAGTAATAATAATAATAATAATAATAATAATAATGACAAGATGAAGTGACATAAAGTGCTTAGAGAACTCAATTACATGTGGACAATTTTCAAAAAGAAAAAGACTCAAGTTAAAAGGATAATGCAATCAAATTAATACTTCCAAAGAAAAGAATGTTTTGTAAAGACATTTTCAAACAATTTAAATATTTTTATTTGGCTATATTAGTATAAATCATCTCTAATCCATATATTTTTTAATATTATGCTCTTTTTTTCATTTTCTTTTGATATACTTTGTGTTTTAATAACTTGAATTCAATATGATTTTGTTTATCAATTATTTTTGGATTTGTACATTACTTATACGAAATTTTATAAGTTTCTTTTTTTAGTTAGTATTTCACTAGGTTTTAAAATAATTAATTGGTTAAAGACGTCTTTAAGCAGGCTTTTAAATAGGCTCGTAGGCCAAGCTAGACTTTTATGTAAGCCGAGCCGAGCCTTTAAAAAGAGCCTATGACAGGTAATGAGCCAAGCTCAAGCCTTACGTATTCAACTCAAGCCGAGCTCAAGCCTAGTAAAGCTTGGTTTGGCTTGGCTCATTTCCACCCCTATTCATGAGAACCCTATGGCCTTCTTTAGTAGCTCTAGCCCAATCCTCTTGGATTCTTCTATCCAATACCCTTGGGGGTAGAATTGCATCATATTGTTTATTCCATCAACATCTCAATCTATCACTTTCAGGATTCAAAATCACTATATATCCTAGGTGTGCTCGGTTGTTTATGATTCGATTATTCCATCCAAACATAATGAACTTTGGTCTCATTTGTCCCATATTAGCAACAACATTTCTCAGCTTTGGGTTCTCATGGTGATATGAATGAAATTCTCTCTTCTTTTGAAGTCATTGGAGGCCATTTTTCCCAAACTTGTGCCTCTATCTTAGCAAATGTTATAGAGTAGTGTGGATTCATGGATTTGGATACAATGGGTGGTGTTATGATGTGGTGCAGGATTACTTTGAATGTGTATCATATCCGAAAGAAACTAGACAGAAGTTTAGCCTCTCCTGACTAGCGTATTCTTTTTCCCCATGCTCTTTTTGAATTATTGCCTTCTAGTAGTTTGGATCACAATCCTTTGTTTATTAGTTGCCTCAAATCTTGCAGTATAAAGTATAAGGCCTTCCATTTTTAGGCAGCCTGGACCTCTCACCCAAACTATGCTCCCTTAGTTGACCATACATAGGCATAGTTCATCAGGGGATACTACAGAAAGTTGGAACTTATCTGAGAGGTCTCTATTAATTTTAACAAGGAGGCCTTTGGAAATATTTTCAGGCATAAAAGGCACTTGGAGGCAAGGATGTGAGGAGTTCATAAAATTATAGATAATCAATACTTATCTGATCTGGCTGCTCTTAAAAAAGATCTTCAAAGTCAGCTTGATATTGTGATTGAGCAAGAAGAATGTTGTGGTTCCAAAAGTCACAAGAGAATTGGGTGAAATTTGGTAACAGGAATACTAAGTTCTTTCATGCTCAGAAAATTTTGTAGAAGGAGAAATAAAATCACTAGCCTTCACATTGATGTTGTGTGGTGTGATGATGAATGCACACTCAAGAGGGAAGCTCAAGGCTTCTTCAAAAATTTACTCCATAATGGTGATTCTTGTCAACCAAGTTGTTTGAATATATCACATGTTCCTTAGATCCCTCAACAACATTTTGAATCCCTTATGTGTCCTATTTGTATGGAAGATGTTAATTAAGAGTGCAACTTTTTCTATGAATCCCTATACGGCCCCAAGGCCATATGGTTTCCAACCCATCTTCTCCCAAACCTATTGGGATACTATTCATGATGATGTCTGGAAGATGGTATCCATGGTTTTCTCTACAGGTTTCATTAATCCCTCTTTGATTGATACTTTCATTGTACCTATTCCTAAGGTGGATAATACCACATGTATGAGAGATTTCAGACCTATCAGTCTTTGCAAAGCTCTCTTGAAGATCATCTCCAAAGTTCTTGTTTTACGAATTAGACCTCATCTTGACACTTTCATTGGCCCTTGCCAAATTAGTTTCATTCCTGGTGGAGGCATGTGATATAATGCTCTAGTGGAACAAGAGATTGTTCATAGTATGCATAAAAAGAAAGGTAGATCTGGTTATCTTATGTTCAAGATCAATTTTGAAAAAACTTATGATAGAGTAGATTGGGATTTTCTATGACTTACACTTTCTGAATTTGGATTCCCTTGTACTACTATTAGGGTTATTATGAATTGTATCACCTCAACTTCCCTTGCTTGGAGATGGAATAGTGAAGTCCAAGAAGGTTTCCACTAGAGCATTATATCACATGCAAAATAATTAAATTTTCTCTCATGTGTATCACTCTCTCTCTTATGTGTATCACTCTTTCCCTCGGGTGTATCACTCTTCTTTTTCCTATTCCTCTGTGGTGCCTCACTATTTTCTTTCTCTTGTTCTCTCTTTTCTCTCATTCTGATTTGGTCATCACACACTTCTCTAGGGGATAGAGGTTTAAGAATAAACAAGGAAGATTTGGCTATTCGCCTGTAGAGCTCTTCATTGTTACGGTTCAACAAACGTTGCATTTGTGTAGTCATTGCGTCCAGTAATAAGCGCTGAGATCTGTCTAGTTGATGATATACACCACCATTGTCACCATCTCCTGCCATGATTAAGGAACAAAGAATTTTGCAGTAATTTAAAAAAAGATTCAGGACCTCACCACACTCTACTCACGTGTTTCTCTCTTTGATAGTAGTTTACTCGTGTTTAATGCTCTCAATATAGGCTTTTTGTGTAATGTATTCCCTCTTGCCTTTTACCACTCGTGTTCCCTCTTAAGTTACTAGATGGACCAAATTAGACACACAAGGTAATATAAAATAAAAGGAAAGACAACATAATTATCACAGACTGAGTAACAGATTTGATTTGGGATAACAACTTGGACTTGATTTGGATAGTAGATTGGATTTGATTTGGATAAAAGATTAGATTTGATTTGGATAATATATTATATTTGATTTGGATAACAGATTAGATTGGATTTGGATAACAAATTAGATTTAATTTGGATAACAAATATGATAACAAATAAGATAACAGATAAGATAACAGATATGACTAGTAAACTTCAAATGCTCATAACTTTTGCTATGGTTGTCCGTTTGAGGCCCACTATATATCAAAATGCTCAGAATTTAGAGGAGAATCCAAATAAGGGGATTTGGTACACGATTTTCTGCCAAAAAAAGCCTCTAAATGCCTCAATTTCGTGTTCAAAGATCAAACACCCACTTTCTTTCTTCTTTTTTTTCTTCTTTTCTTCTCTTTTTTTTTTGCAAAATTTCTGCAACTTTTTTTTTAAATTTAAACAGAGTTTTTTTTATATACAAAGTCTGAAAGAAACAAGAAACAAGAACAACAACAAAAATGTGACAAGAACAAGAACGAAACAAAGACACAAACAAGAACGCAACAAGACGCAAACAAGAAAACAAATAACAGAGCAAGAACAAAAACCAGAAAGCAACAAGACGCAAACAAGTACGAAACAAGATGTAAACAAGAACAAAACAAGAACGCAAATAACAGAACAAGGACAAAACACGAACCTAGACAAATTACAAAGAAAAAGAATAGGATAGGATAAAACCTGTATCAAGAGCCGAAGCTCTGATATCAGATGATGTGAACCTGATTAGGAGCGGAACGTTTGATATAGGCTATGGAGTTCTGGATGACGCCACTTCCAAAGAGGGAAGATAAGTCAGGGTAGATGCCACTTCCAGTGAAGGAAGATAAGTTAGGGTGGACACCACTTCCGGTGAAGGAAGATAAGTCAGGGTAGACACCACAAGGATTACCTTGATAAGTCTGATAATTGGTTCAACAAGAAACCCAGAGAGAAACTCTCACCAAATTTTATCAAATGCCAAAAGTTTCTTTATTGAAAACAAAAACCAATACTTATAGTGTATCAGAACAAAAGATAAAAATAGACGTGGGCCTTCTAAACAGTTTGGGCCAAAATTACAATAAATAAAAATTATAACTAAAAAACATATTTAACTTGGGCCTTCAAATTAGTTTGGGCCTTCAGCAACAATTAATAGTCTTGATAGTGTCTCTGCCTCTAGGCCTTCATCCTTCTCCACTTAGGCCTTCATCCTTCTCCACTCGGGGGCTTCGTCCTTCTCCACTTGGGCCTTCGTCCTTCTCCACTTGGGCCTTTAGCTTGTATTTGGCCAGTTTCATGATTCTCATCACTCGTGGAGTACTATTTTTGACAAATCAATCTTCTCTGTTTCCAAAACATTTCCAAAACCTTTCACCTCCACCAAAAAAACTCATTTTCTCACACTCCCTCCTGGACTTCCCAAACCAAACAACGCCTCTACTCCTCCAAGCTCCTCCACGCACTACGCCGCAACAACAACCCTACCGCGACTCGAGAAGTCTGTGCCACTACAAACAGTGTCCTTGCCTCCATTTTCAAAGGCCAAACTCGCTGGAGTTGTGCCATTCTCTCAAATATGATTTGTCAGTGGAAGTAGAGATGCCACAAGAAGGTCAAGAAGTACTCTGCCAAAAAATTCATGAAGAAGATGATGCTGGAGATTCGGAGAAGCTTGCCAACTGTGCAGAAGAAAGCATGCATTCTCAGAAAGTTAATTCTTGGTTGTCGGAAGGTTTCATTTCCAAAGCTTCTAGAAGAAGTCAGTGACTATATTTCGGTGTTGAAGATGCAAGTACAAGCCATGAAGGCTCTCGTCGATGTCCTTGCCACTAGTGCTTCGTCGCCAGCTCCGATCGGTTTGAGTAAATGTAATCACAAAAATATTGTGTACTTCACTACTTTATATGGTCATATTTATCTTAATTGAACTTTAATTTCTTTCTATCCTATACACATTGGTTATGTTCAATCATAATTTACATTATGCCTTCTTCACATTCAGCATAATAGATGCAATAAACAGGAGTGATATTTGATGAAATAAACTCATTGCCCTAATGATTAAGGAAATGTGTACTTTTGATGCCAAGTTGTAGAAATCTAGTTATTTTTTATATTATGTTCCCCTAGAAATTAGTATTGAGATAATTTTGTTACGAAAGTATATACATATATTCATCTATGGTAAAATGCATAACATAGCCTACAACAGAGGTCTATTGCATTTATATGTTTGTAAAATCATGTTTTTATTTTCAGGATCTCAAGGCTTCGAAGTTGAAAATTAAGAAAGAGTTTGAAGAGATGCAGTCACAGTTTCAAGGATTTTTTAATGATGTTGGTATGAATAATTAACCTTTTCTAGTTTCTTGATTTTTAACATCATTGTTGGCAAAATAAGATATAGTTGTTTTTCTTTACTTACTTTTAGTGGTTATATCTCATCACTTTTAAAGGGGATGCCATGCTTAAGTTAACAAGACAAGCATTCAACCAATTGATATCCCAATGATTTTAAATTTCATTTTTCTGTTATTGAGCTTTTGGGATGTCTCTCTAGAAGATAAAAATTAACAAGATTATAATCAAGTTAGAGAAATGCATTGGTGTTTTAAAAGATGAATTTCTTTTGTGTACCTATTTCTATAAAATAGCATTTGCTCAGAAAAATCTGTTGGTATTGATAGTGTAAAGAGTTACATTGCTTCATGAATTCAGGGAGTCAAACACAGGAGATGTCAACTAAAGCTCTTGGATATCACAAAGTAGTAGAAGAGAATAGGAAACTATACAACATGGTCCAAGATTTGAAAGGTTGGTGTACTTTTAGTTTTGAGTATGTTTAATTTAAAGGGTCACTTTATTTTTAAGCATTCTTGACCATGAGTTGATTTTGTCATCCTTTTCAAATTAGAAAGTGTCAGGATTTTATCGTTACTCACTTCTACTATGTTGCATGCAGTATTTTGAGTGAAATATCACTTTCAATAAGATATTACAGGTTTGTTGGGTACATGATATTTCACTTCTAAGCAAGCAATTGGCAGTTTTGGTTTTCAGTATTTTCTTATTGGTTCTATAGGTAATTTAATTTTTTCTTTCCTAGGTAGCAAAAATGTTGAATATTGTAGGATAACTTTGTATGCATCATTAGGGGGATGACTTCAACTCTATATAGCTAATTTGAACTTCCCATGTGTTGCATGCATTTAAATATTTGGAAGGGTATATAGTGGGAAGTCTGTTGAATGAAAGTGAGCGGAATGTGGTTTAGAAGGAAGTAGATTTTTCAATTTTGCCATTGGTTTTTGGTAAGTCTTTAACTTCTCTAGCAGGAAGTGATTGGGGTGTTAACCAGTGACACAAAAGGCACTTTATATCTCATTCGAATGTGATCTTTCTACCTAGTTGTTATACAAACTAAACAATTATTCACCATTAATTAATTTAAAGGTTAAATTAGTTTTTTAATTTATTTTTTACATTTGATTTAGTCCTTTATTTGTTTTCGAGTTCAATTTAGTCCTTTAATTTTTAAATTTTGCTTGATTTAGTCCTTTATTTTATTTTTTGATTCAATTTAGTCCTCAATTTTTAAAATCAGTTCAATTTGATTTTACCGTCTAAATTATTGATTGTCACGTGTTACTTAAAATGGTTTTGAAACCATAGATCACTTGTATATATTCTTTCTACATGTTGTTTACAATATAGTATACAAAATGAATGGTTGTTGACATCGGGCAATGGAAAATTAAAATTTGATTATTTTGATAATTCTTGATACATTTAACTATTGAGTATTTAAATCATCATCGTGAATATGTTATAGGGAAAATGGAAATAACACAAATTAAGCCATACATTTGCAAATATACAAATGATAGCAGCAAATCTTTTGTAGGAAGACACCAAGGTGTTTGTAGGGAACATATCTAGTGGCTTAGAAAATGTAACGTTGATTGTATAATTATACATATATGATCAAGATTATGTTAGGTTTCTTACTTTTCTTTTTCTTCTGTCAAGAATTGGTTATAATGGATTTCCAAGAGGTTGTTCTAATGACAAGCTACCCTTATATGCTTATATGGAAAAGTTGCCATTGTCTTGGTTCTTGTTGGAAGACTAAGAGAATTAAGAGTTGTTAATATTCTAACCAGTAATATAGATTTGCAACTAGTATCTATGTTTAGATTAAGTAGTTTCTTTTACTAATTTTGAGACTTCTTTATCCTTATCATAACTCTGCAGTTTATTATGGAATAGAAAATTCTTTTTCTAGATTTAGCTCCTAATGTTGTACAGGTGAGGGATTTATTGTGTGTGTCTATGTGTTGATTGTCATGTATTTCTATTTTGATTCCCTATTTTCCATTTTAGTGGTTAGTGATGTTTTGTAATCATGCAGTGGTTGTTGGGATCTTACAATACCCAGATACTTCTTATGGTGTTCCTTGCAATTGTTGGCAAGATTACATATGGACTAGCAAAGGAAGCTAAAAGAAGCAAAGGTTAGTGTTGAAGCCCTAAAACAAAGTATCGATGGAATGAGCAGTGAGAAACAACCACAACACTACAATTTGGTTAGTGTGTTTCTATTGTTGTCTAGTTTGCCCTTGTCAGAAAGGCATGCTAGTAGCTTGAATAAGTCAAAGAAATCTCCTTAAATGCAAGATCTAGGCAAAGGTCACGTGTAAAGATGTCTACTACTATATATATATATAGAGAGAGAGAGAGGTAGGTAGGAGTGTTTTATTATGAGAGGTGGGAGGATTAAATAGCCGCCCTTAGATCAAAATAGAAGGTCAAAATTTAATTGCTAATTAAGACTACAGGTGCATTCAATTTTGTTTCTCTCACACGCACTGCTTTTCTCACTCTTGGGTTTCCAATTCTTTCGCGCGTATTACCATTTCTTTCTTCATCGTCCCATCATCTTCCTCGTTCGTTTGTGATCACCATTATCAAAAACTTCAGCTTTTGGTTAGCACAGGCCTCTCCCTGTCACATCTTCCTATTGAGTTTTTCAACTTGCTCTGTTTTCATTGCCTTCCTAGACAAAGGCTCAACTAAATCATAAGGCTCAAGCACTTTCTAGTTCAAGGTATTTTATGAAATGGTTTATTTTTGAAAAATATACCAGTATGATTTAGTTGAGCCTTTGTCCAAGAAGGCAATGAAAACAGAGCAAGTTGAAAAACTCAATAGGAAGATGTGACAGGGAGAGGCATGTGCCAACCAAAAGCTGAAGTTTTTTATAATGGTGATCACAAACGAACGAGGAAGATGATGGGACAGGGAAGAAAGAAAAGGTAATACACGCGAAAGAATTTGAAACCTAAGAATGAGAAAAACAGTGCGTGTGAGAGAACCAAAATTGAATGCACGTGTAGTTTTACTTAGCAATTAAATTTGGACCTTTTATTGTGATCTAAGGGCTGCTATTTAATCTCTCACCTCTCATAATAAAACACTTCTCTCACCCGAGAAGAGCATCACTCTGATTTCTTTCTCCCTAAAATTTTCTCTTCCTTCTCTTATAAAAACTTATTTTTGAGAGCAAGAACATTAGTGTTCAGAAGGTTCGGGGATCCTTTCGCTGCACACGATCAGAACCAACAGGTTGTCGTATCTTGGGAGAGGAGCGCAATCAGATTTTCCTACCAGTGCAGTGGGGGTGTTTTCTCTCTAAGGATAATGTTTGCGCGCTTCAACCCAGGCTAATTATTTCTTCCCCTAATTTATTTTTTCCTTGTGCTTATTGGTTTTAGCCTAATCACACCATGTTGAAAAGCTATTGAAGAAGTTTAATTATTTTGATGTGAAACCTATTTTTACTCCTTATGACTCATCCATCAAGTTAAAGAAAAATTTGAGTAAAGGAACTTCTTCATATAAATATTCTCAAATTATTGGTTCTTTTTTGCATTTGACAAACTTCTCTAGGCCTGGCATTGCATATGCAGTTGGTAGATTAGGAAGGTATAATAATATTCCTAATCATTCTCATTGGATTGCATTAGAAAGAGTTTTTTAAAAGGAACCATTAATTATGGCATTCATTATACATGTTTTCCTACAGTAATTGAGGGGTTTAATGATGCAAATTGGATTTTTTATTCTGATGAAACAAAATCGACAAGTGGTTATGTTTTTACTTTAGCTGCTGGTGCAGTATCATGGAAATCTACTAAACAAACTATTATTCCACGTTCTACCATGGAAACAGAAATTATTGCTTTAGATACTGCTACTAGTGAGGCTGAGTTTCTTAAAAATTTGTTATGTGATTTGCCATTGTTGAATAAGCTTATACCTCTAATTCCAATGCATTGTGATAGTCAAGTTACTATATCTAAAGTTACTAGCAAAAATTTTAATGAAAAAAGAAGACACTTAAGAGTGAGACATAAGTCTATCAGAAATTTGCTTTCTCATGGTGTCATTTCTCTTGACTTTGTCAGGTCAGAAAACAATATTGTGAATCCGCTTACAAAAGGGTTGACACGTCAACAAGTACTTGAGTCGTCGAGGGGAATGAGACTAGAGCCCATTATTTAATTACAACAATGGACACCCGTCTCTGTGTGATTGGTGTTCCCATGAATGGAGTTCAACGGGTAACAATGAAATTGTTTGTTGACTAAAGTATGCCAAAATAAAATTTGGCGGAGTTGTTCCGTTTCTCATTCCTATGATGAGGTGTATTATAAATTGTGACAATATTAAGGTTGAGGCGTTTATATATGTGTATTTTTGGTATAAATAAAATACCTCTTAATGAATCCGATGACAATTATTGTAGGGGTGGGGGTCACAAACCACTCTTTAAGGATTCACCTAGTGAGTGTGGTGGTGGGGACACCACTGTGAGATATGGGCTAATCTCTAAGTGACACTCACGAAACAAAATACATATGCAAGGTCGTGTAACGTGCTACCACTAATTAGAACCTAATTGAATGCCAATATTATAGGGGTTGTGTACTAAAGTCTGGTTAAAGAATGTGTAGTTCAAGACAATTAACTCACTACACTTTTCTCGGGTGAAAGTTTATAAACACAAGGTATAAGACTCAAACCTGGAAGGTTCCTTATACTGAAATACAATATCACATGTTATTTCTCTTACTTTTGTATATAAATTATTTTTAAAAAATATATATATTTTAAAATTTTAAACTATGTGGGGGAATGTTAGTAAATATTTGTTTTATAATTTAAAATTTATAAATATATATTACTTATATTAATTCTATTTTATAAAATAAAATATTTATTTTAGAATATGTTACGTAAAATTAGATTTTCTATCTTTCTAAGATTTTGTTTTAATGGGTCAATGCAATTTGTTAGTTTGTTTTGATACCTGTAAGTTGGTTCCCAATGGTCATATTTGGTTTCCAACAATCATATTTTTGTTGTTGCATACGGGGGTCTATGCCTATATATATCTTTTTCCTCCTTTCTAGAAAATACAAGCAAAGCAACAATCCGATTTCTTTCTCCCTAAAATTTTCTCTTCCTTCTCTTATAAAATCTTATTTTTGAGAGCAAGAGCATTGGTGCTCAGAAGGTTTGGGGATCCTTTCACTACACACGATCAGAACCAATGGGTTGTCGTATCTTGGGAGAGGAGTGCAATCTGATTTTCCTACCAGTGCAGTGGGGGCATTTTCTCTCTAAGGATAGTGTTTGTGCGCTTCAACCCAGGCTAATTATTTCTTCCCCTAATTTATTTTTTCCTTGTGCTTATTGTATGATATTGTGTATTATTGATTCATGTGCTTCCAATTAAAGTTATTTTGCTACTGTTATTTTGTTATTTAATTCAAGGCTTTGCATTTTCTTCTTATTTATTTATTTCATTTTATTTTAATTTTCTAACATATCCTACGTTTAAATATGGAATAAAGAAAGTTGTACATTTTGTAGAATGTTAGTGTCAAGAGGAATGGTGCTGAATTCCAATTAGCAAATCATGAATATAACCTTGAACTAACAAGATTCTTTGTGGTTACCTCAATGCTATCTGAATCATTGAGTTAAATGTCTTTCCCAAAACTAGTTCCATTTGAAGCCTTTACTGATTCTATTGAAATTATTGCATATTGCGTAGGTATGGTGGTTGTATTCTAGGCTTTAGTCCATATGTTACGAACAATATTTTTTATTTAATTTGGTTTATATGTTATCTATTGAAGACATAGTAGGGTAGATTTTAGCAATATTCTCAATTGAACACTTTGTCAAAAATGGCACCAGCATTCAAAGAATATTTGCTCACCTTACTGATAGAGAGTATGATTCACTTTACTTAAAGTTACTTTATTATATATTGTCTAGTGTCTGATAGTACACTTTATTTATTTTTCTACAGGAATACTATTGAGTGTGTTCTTTTGTGATGAATATGTGAAAGTTATCATAGACTTAGTAAGAGATTGTAATGTTCCTACTTTTTTTTTTGGCAATTCAATATAGCAGACTAAGAGCATGTGGTGCCTTGACTCATGGTAAGCATTAATATTAAGGTTTAAAGTGGTTTTATGTGGAATTACACAACATACTAATCTTGCTAACAATTAACTAAATACATGACAATGAAACAAGTGAAATGTATATTGAAATTGTGGTCAATGTCAACAACATTATATTGAATTCAAACTTACCAATCATGCCTAACTCTGGAATGAGGTATAGATTCATTGATTGTGTAGAAACTTTATTCGTGCCTTTGTGAAAATGTATATTTCCTTTGAGCAATGCATGTATTGGTTGAAGCTTAGCATTACATGTGTTTTATCAGAGTGAGGCCTGACAATGTCTATGGCATTCATATTGGACCAATGACAAAAGACATGTATTACAAATTCCTAATCGTTAATAGCCATAAAAGAATTGTTGATTTGCATTAGTTTTTTTTATTGTTTCTTATTTCAGTTATTAGTTGGATTATTGAATATGGTTAATATGAACTTTACTAATGAGCACATGTGGTGCGTTTATTGTGAAGGATGGTTTGTGTGTAAGGCCAAAATTGTTGGATTCATGGATAATAAACCTTGGTAGGAGTTAGAACATGGCAATTGATTGATAGAATATAATGATGCTTGCCATTACCTAAATAAGTGTTCCAATCATTCCCAGGAATATAATTGAAATGAAAAACACTTATATGTGTTGTTTTCCAACCATATTGAACCTGTCAATACTAACACACCATTAAATTACAACTATTCATTAATAGTTCAAGTATATGATGAATTTGGAATTGCATGGTTAAAATTACCAAAAGATGATGATGGAAAGTTACTCAATGAGAAATGCCAGAACCTTATTTTGTCCAGTCAGGTACGTACAAATTTGTCATCCAGCTCACATGGTTTTCATAGTATAAGCAAATTTGGATAACATTGATCTTCTAACTTCTTCAAAATTCAGATATAAGAGTCTATCCAATAGAGGTCATGTCACTCATAGGCAAACAACTATTGTTTTTAATTGAAAGAGGTCATGGTGAAGGAAGGTGACTTGGGGATGTTAGTGACTATCATGATGAACATGTACATCAAATTTTTCATGACAAGCAAGTACTAAGAATGTTTCATACCAAAGAGTACTTAACTATAGCATAAGAGGCTTATTAAGTATTGTTTGGTATCATACTATATTTGTTAGAAACTTGACACTAGTTAAACCCATTCATATTATTAGCTAGGTGCAAAGACAACTACACAAAGATCAACATTTGAAAATGCTAAGATGATTATTACACAACCTGTACCACAAGCAATGTTAATTGAATGGATTAAAAAGCAAAAGGAGGACCTAAGATCTCAAGGTTTTGGTGGAAGCAGCAATCATGCAAACCAGACTACTCTTGTAGTTTCTGATGAATCAACATGTTCTTAAGGATTGGAAATTGCTTTCATATTGTAACCAATTAGTGTGATAAAATTGAATGGTTAACATATTAAGCTCTATATCAGGTTAACATATTCGTAGTAGAAAACCTTTTCAAATTTCGTTTATAAAAGAATAAAGATTACTAAGCCAGGTCAATATCAACTTAAAGATCTTAAACTGCATGAAGTACATGTTTAGTGTTATTATATATAGTAACAAGCAAAAAATATCTACAAAATCAACTAAAAGGTGGCTAAAAGTCCACTAAGTCTAACATCTACCAAAAAGTTGGTGTGACTAACAGAAGCTATCAAAAAATATATCTTTTCTCAGTAAATTGGCAAGGATGGTCCACTAAGTCACATTTACCTTTTTAAAAAATAGTTTCATAGATGGTAGGTCGCTTAGACTTGATGTTTTAGTGATAGAACATCCAAAAAACCATATATCAAACCAAACAATTATTTTACTCTTCAAAGGGTGATTAATAATTTTTGTGAATCATATTCTACTCAGCTATCTTTATTCCAGATTTTTAACACCTATGAATCTTCTTTATTTAATGTTTCAATAATATTAGTTCATTATTAAACCACATTTATTTTGCAGGTAATTAAACATGGAAGAAAAGGTTTCTAATACAATATTTCATGCTAAAGCTGCAAGATTAAAATGAAAACTCATATTGCAAGGAAAGTGTTTAGCAAGAACTAAACATCACAATGCTAATAGGACACACATAATCAACAAAAATATAGGTATTTCATCTTTACACTAATATCCAGACCTTGTATTTAGTGTATTTATATAAGGTGTATTGCTGTTGTAAGTGAAACACTAAGCTTTTGTTATGAATTTTATAGGAACTGTTCATTGGGCTGGAACAAGAGGCAAACAACAAACTTTTGAAAATCCATTAGCAGATATCACTAATACTCATCCAAATAGCAATGACCTCCCAAACAGACGAAGCGAAACTATCAACAATATTTATAGGCTTCGAAGTAATTTGCTCAATGAATTTGTTGTTGCATCTTCAACTTCTACTGCACACAGATAACGAAAGCCATGGTCATAACATTGTACCTGAACATGTAAATGAACCACTTCATTAGACACATGAAGGTTATCCAAATGAAAATACTGAAAAATACAGGTAACAATAATACTCAGACTATATCAAATGAATTGCATGTCAAGTAATAAAATACAGTATTATTACTATTTGTTTTTATGCAAAAACAAGTCACAATTTACTAGATGATAATGATGATTCTGCTTACCACATTAGCACAGGTTTTAATGTCTATCAATGAGGTTTTAGTTTAAGCACAGTGTTACTAATCTAAAACTAATAAACTTTTATTTGTTAGGATATGTTGATCTAGGAGACCTTACTAAAACATTTCCATATTTCCAAGTTGCTATGTGGTATTAAGAAAGAACGAGGTAAGATACAAATCATGCTAATCCCAAATATAGTCTTTGTTGCAGCATTGGAAGGATACAACTTTCTTTTCTCAAGAATCCTCCAATATTGCTGCAAAAACTACTATGTGATCAACAATTACGCCAAAATAGAAATTACCAACAAAATATCATAGCTGCTCAATTGTATATCTATGATATAAAAAATGAAATTGAAAACAAAATTGGTGGAACAAGGTAAAATGTGTTTTTTGAGTTTTTGTTAGAGTGCGAGATTTTTAGATTTTTATGTTATTGTATTTATGTATATGTCTATCTTTAAACGTTTCTTGTATGACACCTCTTGTAATGTGAATTTGAATGCCAAACTTATTATTGACTTCAATTTATTGTTCTCTTTAATTGTGTAGTGTTAGAAACATGACAGTTAAACTGAAAATAATATCTTATTTCTATATGCTTTGTCCTAGAAAACGTGCATAGTCTGAAAGTTTTGTCTGAGGCGTTGGTATGATCTTTAGCATTTCTACTCTACATAATGTATAATCTATTTTTCATACACCCTTAATACAATTAAATGATGTATAGAATTATTCATTCCATATTATTGATGAAATTTTCTTGTAATTTATAGAAGACGAAATATTCTAGATTCACAGCTTGTGTTGAAGTTAAAAGAAATGCTTGATGAATACAATGTGTTTGCTAAGTCTTTTAGGATGACCATAGAAAGATATGATAAATTTCAAAAAATTAATCTTAATTTACAATTTATAGTAGGCATGAAAAAAGATAGAAGGATTTATAATTTGCCCACAGTTTCAGAGGTGGTTGCAGTTATTCTTGGTGATGCAAGTCAACCTATCAATCGAGACATAACAATTGAAAAACAAAGTAGGCAATTACAAAGAATCAATGAGCTTCATGCAAGTTATCTTGGATTACAATATCCTCTCCTATTTCCTTATGGCAAAAACGGGTACCACAATGATATCAAACATAAAGATATGGATGATTCAGATCAAAGAAAGAGAAACAAAGTAACTATCAAAGAGTTCTTGTGTTTTAGCCTGCAGTCTAGAAATGGTGAAGGTCAAACTTTATTGAGGTCCAAAAGATTGGTTTGACAATTTATTCTTGATGGTTACGCAATGATGGAAGCATAACGATTAATGTTTATAAGAACTCATCAAAAGCAGTTGGGTTGTGATAAATACAACACTTTAAAAAACTCACAGTAAGCAGATGAAAGTTAAGATGCCAATTATGGAAAGCGTATTATTCTACCTTCATTTTTTGTTGGTAGATGCAAGTATATGGATCAATTGTACTTTGATGGAATGGTCATATGTAGCAGTGTTGGATTTCTAGATTTGTTCTTGACTTTCACTTGTAATTTGTATTGGCCTGAGATTCAAAGGTTTGTTTCAACTCTTAATTTAACCGCACAAGATTGGTCAGATATTGTGACAAGAATTTTTAACCTCAAGCTAGAACAACTAATGTCTAACTTGAAAGATAAAAACTTTTTAAGGAATGTACTTGCATTTAAGTTATGCACTCCTAATGCACTTAGTAGTTAAGCGCTTATTGTATTTATCTTTGTCGCAACCTACCCTTCGCCGGGAGGGCGACGCGGGGCTCACGGGTGCGTCTTCCAAGAAAGGAAAATGCACGGAGTCGCCACCAACGTTCATTTGAGGAAAACGTTGGAAAAACCGGAAAAGGTGTGGTCTACGAACTTTAAGTGTGAAAGGTTCGGAAGTTGTTTTTACGCATGGGGAAGGTATTAGCACCCCACGCGTCCGTCACAAGGGACGACAACCTTTAATCAAGTGTGCAAATATGACTTCAAAATGTTTTATTTTCCCTTTTCTATGTCTTTATGTCTTTTTGTGTTTTTATGCTTTTTATGTTTTTTGTATTTTTTTTATCTTTTTGTGGTCGACAAGGGTGTTTCTCTCGCTCCTACGTATCCTCAATTGCAATGAGGAAATCAGACCTACGTAGTTCTTTTAGAACTAAACGTTGGTTAAGTTGTTTTGATCTTTTTCCGCATGATCGATTTTAACCGCACAAAAATTGTTTAAGGCATTGGACCATTAAACGATCTTTTGATTCTTTTGAAAGGAGAGAAACGTTAAGGTGTTGGACCATTAACGATCTCTTGTTTTAGAAATGTTAAGGCGTTGGACCATTAACGATCTCTTGGGATGGTCAACAAAAGCGGGGCTTTTGCTCCTACGTATCCTCAATTGTGATGAGGAAATCAAACCTACGTAGTTCTTGCAAAAGCGGTAAAGTTATGGGTTGATTTTATGCTTTTGAACGGTCCATGTTAACCGATAAAAGCAAAGAGGACCGTTTAAGGCGTTGGACCTTAAAATGGTTTTAAGTGACTTTTGCGGACAAAGTTTGATTTGTGAGTTGATTTTAGCCTTAGTTTCACTTTGGTTACTAGTCAATTCATTCAAGGAAACTTCCAAAGAAAAACGTCTGATTGATTTTTTTGATTATTTTATTCAAAGATATTTTGATTATTTTATTATCATTTTTTCAAGATATTTTGATTATTTTATTATTATTTTGCTTTTTTGTTTAACCGAGGTTACAGCGTGAACGATCGGTTAGATTTTGCTTTAACAGTGATTAAACGACATTACAACACAAATGATCGGTTGAAATTCATTTTATCATTTATTAGGCAAGATAACGGCTTAAATACACGGTTAAAGCACGTTAAAAACGGAAGAAAAGAAAATCGAAACTGAACGAGATGAAGATGAAAGCAAACAAAACAAGAAATGAATTGAAAGTCTCGGATTCGAACACTTACCGGTTGAAGAATGAAGAACGGACGAAGAACGGTGAAGAACGGAGGAAAATCTTCACAAATTTGCTCACGGAAACGTCTCGGAAGCATTACAGAAGCACTTCTTTTCGATTCTTCTTCACGGAAACGTGTTTTTTACCCAAAATAGCTGAAATGCATAGCCTAGGGGTCATGAACATTTTTTAAACAGCCCCCCTCCCCTATTTATAGGGAAAAAGGGAGGTGCTTGCTGCCTAGAGGCTTCTTGAGGAAGATTTCTAAGCGCACCCCAATTAGTAAGTTCACCCTCCTTTTCGTACTTTATGGAAAAGTTACGGAAGCCTTACGAAAGTGTTTCGAATTTGATTTTCATCTTTTTTTCTCTTCCCTTTCACCAATATTAAGTGAAATATGTTTACCCAAGGTTTTCGGAAATTTTACGGAAGCATTACGGAAGCCACGAAAGCCCTAGAAACCATTTTTCAACAAAACGTGGAGGAGCTTGCCGCCCAGTTGTTTCCTCCTTAAGCAACTTTGGAAGGGCCTAGATTTGAATTGCTATTTACACCCCCTATCTTGATAAGTTCACCCCCTGATTTTGTGTTTTTGGCTGTTTTCTTTCTGAAATCTCACGAAACTTGACGGATTCCACCACGATGAGTGTTAAGCCTTCTGAAGCGATCAACAATGGTCCTCAGATGAAATTAGAGTGTAACAGTTTATTTACACACATTCCACTTTGTTAAATACACTCCCTTTCGTATTTTTGACCGGTTTCTTCTTGAAACATCTCGAAACTTTACAGATTCCACAACACTAGGTGTAAAACATTTTGAGGTGGTCAAACAAAGGTCGCATGCCGACAAACAATGGTCCCTGGACGAAATTAGGGTATGACAATGTTTATGCTTAAACTAATCATATTACAATTGCAGATATTTACACAATTGAATTCCAAAAGAGAGGATTGCCACATGCTCATATCTTTTTTTTTTGCATCCTGCCAACAAGTATCCATTTCCTGCAGATATTGATAACATCATATCAGCTGAGATACTAGATGTTATTGAACAACCACAACTCTATGAGTGCGTCAAGAAACATATTGATGCAATCCTACCCCGAAGGACATTGGTTAGAAGACTCTAAGAAGATTGGGCCAGAGATGCAAGAGAAGATCATAGGGTTCTCATGAGCCTTAAGGTAAATTTCAGGCCCATGAGCTAAGTATGAGCCCACTTGTCTTTATACATATTAGATTAAGGTTTTATTATTTCTGGGCCTTGCATTTATAGATCCATAATGTAGGTAGGGTACCCTAGACATAGTTTTTGTATTAGGGGTAGTTTTGTCATTTCACATGCATTAAGTGAATATTTGATGTGTGTTGTGAAATAAATTTAATTGAATTGGGAGAAGCCCAATCCAATTAAAATTTAAAGGAGGAGGTGAGCATTTGCTTGCTATACCCCATTGTCACATCATATAGTTACACTTTGTGCATGTCTTTCATGCTTTACATGTCTCATGACACCTAAGCACACTTAGTGGAAACTCTTAGACCTGATCTTGGATTAGTGGGTTGAACCGTAGCTAAAATTCACTAATCATAATTAGTGAAATTTTGGCTCCAAAAATTCAATTTCAAATTCAAGTGAAATTTGAATAGAAATTCAAATTTCCCTCCAATTTTGTGTGATACTTAGGCTATAAATAAAGGCCATGTGTGTGCATTTTTTCAATTTTGATCATTTGAGAATTACACTTCAAAGTTCAAACCTCATTTGAGATACAAATTTCGTGCTCCTTCTCTCCTTCTCCTTCTCCCTCCCCTCATCTTCTCCTACCTTAAAGCTCTTATTCATGGCTTCCTATGGTGGTGAGCTTCTTTTTGACTCATCTTCTCCTTGAAGTGAAATCTCCAATCATCTTTCTTCCTTCTCCATTTTATTGTCATTCATCTTCAAGAAGCGAAGGACTCCATTGATGAAGAAGATCCAAGGCCTACAAGCTCCACATGGAGCTACATCACATATGATGCATGGCCTATGTGGTAATGCAAACAGAAAGTTGCCATGCATGAAAGATGGGAAGTGTTCTAGATTTTTTTTCAAAAAATTGGCAACCTGAAACTGTTGTTGACCAAGATGGATATTGAGTTTATGAAAGGCGTAATGATGGAAAATATATTGAGAAAAATCACATAGCCCTAGACAATAGATATGTAGTGCCATACAATCCAAACCTATTATTGAAATATCAAGCTTACCTCAACATAGAATGGTGCAATCAATCAACATCCATCAAATATTTATTCAAGTGCATAATCGTGGCTCTTGTACCTATGCAAAATGATGATGGAACAACAGGACAATGTCTTGATGAGCTTAAGCACTATGTCGATGGTAGGTATATTTCTCCTTGTGAAGCTTGTTGGAGAATAATTTCATTCTAGATTCACAAGAAATCACCTGCTATTGAAGGATTGTATTTTCATTTACCTGGTGAAAATTCAATAATATTTGAAGATGATGATGGCATTGATGCTTTGCTTTCCAAGCCAATTGTTAAGGATTCCATGTTTACATCTTGGCTACAAGCTAATAGCATTTACAATGAAGGAAAGCATCTAAAGTATGTGAAATTCATAACAAAGTTTGCATATGTATGAAAGGATAGATGTTGAAAGCCATGTAAAGGAGGCTATACAATTATAAGGCTTAACTAGGTGCCTCCAAGTAGTGGAGAATTGTATTATCTTAGGATGATGTTGGTTGTGGTTATAGGACCAACCATTCATGAAGAAATTTGTATAGTGAATGATCAACTATATGCTTCATTTAGAAAAGCTTGCTTTGCCATGGGCTTCTTGCTTGATGATAAGGAATACATTAAGGCTTTAAGAGAAGCATTCCATTGGGATTCTAGGAAATTTCTAACAATATTGTTTGTAACAATGCTCATATCTAAAAGCATCAAGAGACCAAAGCATGTGTGGTCTGAAACATGGGAGTATCTAATTGATGGTATTCTACATGATCAGAGCAGGATTACAAACATACCAAGTAAAGTATACAAAACCTATACCTTTTATATGAGTTCTAGCTTCTGTTTAGAACTAAAAAATTAATTTATTATTTTTGTTCATAGATTTAGAGCTAGCAATTGCAGAATTACATAATTATGATAAGGTTCAATTAGAACGTGATTTCCAAGCATACTTTGCTTCTCTAATAGGTTAGCAATAAATATGTAATATGAATACAATAGAAACAATTAAGATGCATATAGTAAGTAACATCTTATTTTGTGTATTGCAAATATAGATGAGCAAACATATCTTTAATTCATGGCTGGGGGAATTTTTCTCCTATATTGGGAAGACTTTTATGTGGAAGACGTTAGCCTCTACATTGTGTTCAAAAGGTGATATTGTTTTAACTATTGCTTCAAGTGGTATAGCCTCATTGTTATTACCCAATGACATAGCTGCACACTCCAACTTTGTTATTCTTGTGCCTACATTAGAAAACTCCACATGTAATATCTACCAAGGTACTGAACTAGCTGAACTATTAAAGGCAACAAAGTTGATTGTATGAGATGAGGCTCCTATGGCACATAAGTACTATTTTGAAGCATTGGATAAAACACCGAAGGACATTACGTGTATGTCTCATGTGGATAGTGTTCCATTTGGTGGAAAAGTAGTATTTGGAGGTGACTTTCGGAAAATCTTACCTATGATACCTAGAGGCAGTAGATCGGACATAGTGCATGCTACTATAAATGCTTCCTATTTGAGGGATTACTATACAGTTTTAAAGGTTGACAAAAAATATGTGCTTGCATCACAACTCAACAATGTCAAATGTAGAAAAAATAAAAAACTTTTCTTAGTGGCTTATTGTCGTAACCTATTGTTAGTCAGTGAAAACGACTAACTTTTGTGTATAAAACTTGTATAAATTGTATCAAACTCTCCCAATTTATGGTTATTTTGTAATGTTATAAGTATTTTCTGTTAAGTATAGGTAATAAACACTTAGTATTTTCAATTTGTGTGTTTAATAATCATTTTCTCTCAATTTCAAGTTAATTAGGCAAGTTTTGGAAAAGGTTGTTTTCACCTTCTTGCTAAGCTAATCTGCTGGCTTAGCGAGCATCCGCTAAGCGCAACACACCTGGGCTAAGCGCGAGGAAGAATCCAGAATAAGATGAGTTGTATAGGTTCGCTAAGCGCACCACTTCATCTCTCTAAGCGCGCTGCTTCAGTTCATCCGCTAAGCGAGAAAGGTACGCTAAGCCAAAAATCACTAACGTGCGCTAAGCGCACGAGCATGAACAAGGCCACCTATTTAAGCCTGAAATCAGATTTCTTGAAGAGAGTTTGGACTGGGATTTAGAGCTTTGCATGTCTAGGGTTTCTAGAGAGAGAAAGGTCCAAGTTCCAACCTGAAATCAGATGTTGTGTATGTGTGTCTTAATGCGGTCCTGGTTGAGTTTAGTCTTACAAGAGGAATCTGCAGACGATGCTTGATCAGGATTAGGGTAAACTATCATGAGAAATTGGGGTTTAGTATCTCAGGAGACACCATAAGAACACATGAGCATTGTTAGATAGAGAATATCTTTTTAGCATCAGGCACCTATTAGGAAGACCAACGTGTTCTCTACTTGTTTTTACACATCATTTCTCTCGCGTGATTTTCTTTCTTTTTGCACAGATAGTTTATACACTTGTTCATATTCACACTTACTTTTACACACTAGACGCCTAATTGCTGAAATAGTTTACCAAATAACACAAGTTCCCCGAGTGTTCGATACTCGGTTCTTGCCGTTTTATATTACTTGTGCGATCCGGTGCACTTGTCGAAAGTCGAACAAGTTCTTGGCGCCGTTGCCGGGGAACTTCTTTTTATTTGGGAAGTTAGCTCGTTTTTAGGTGTCTATTCTTTATTTGTTATTCTTTGATTGCTTTTGTGAATATTCGTTTATAAATTCTATTTGTCTTTTCTTGTTAAACTGTATAACCACTGTTCCGTTAGTATTTTGCATGTATAGACTCTCCTACAGGTGATCTAGTCACTCCTAAGTAAGGCAGCTCTTTCATCGCTATATCATGAAGATTATTATCTCAATTCCATTAATGAATTGTAATTTAGCCGAAGGAGAGCATCATAAGGACAGTTGTTATTATTATTCTATAAATAATTTTGACCGGAAACAGGAACCGGTCATGTACGATTACCATGATAAAGAAAGAGCCCCAAATCTTGAAAGTATTTTGGCAGACTTTATGACGTACCAAGCAAGCTCTAAAGGTTATTGTTATTCAATGCAACAGCAGGGAATTCAATTTGAAAGGAACCAGTCTTCTGCAGGTTATCAATGGGAGTCATTCTGGCAATCTGAGTATCACAATAAAGCAGAAGGAGTTCTTAATCTGGATGATCTGTTAATACAATTCAAAGATACGGTAGAATCAATACAACATTCCTTTAGAAGGACTGAAACTCAGATTAGTAAGTTGGTTGATGACTTGACTAACGCTGCGACTAGAAAAGAGGAAGAGCGTACAAAGATTGAAACACATCAAGAAAGCATTTGTCAAGTTACTTCAATCCATCATCAATTGACCAATGAAGAGGAAACGCTTGAAGTCTCCAGTACTCCAGAATATCCCTACTTGGCTACTGTTGGCTATGTTGGAGGGAAAGATAAAGGTAGGTTGGAACTCAGCATAGAGGATCAAAAGATCTCTTTAGACCTCTTTGAGGCCATGAAACACCCAGATATGGGTGATGCCTGTTTTGAAGAAAAAGAGGTAGAGCAGGAAATAGCATTATCAGCCGCAACCATGGTACTACAGTCTCTCTTGAAAAAAGAACCTGGCTATGGGAGAGATTGCTTAGCTTGTGATGAAGAGCTTGATGATTCAAAAGACAGTTGTGTTGACCAGGTGGTTTTTGAAGAATTGGAAAAACTAAGACCAGTAGAAAATCCCAAAGCAGAATTAAAGACCCTTCCGGCACATTTAAAATATGTATTTTTGGAAGAAGATGAGATCAAACCTGTTATAATTAGCAACTCTTTGAAGAAAGAAGAAGAAGATCAACTGGTGCAGATTCTAAAACGACGTAAAGCGGCTATTGGTTGGCATATTTCTGATCTAAAAGGAATCAGTCCATCATATTGTATGCACAAAATCAATTTGGAAGCCAATTATAAGCTGGTGCGACAGCCCCAGAGAAGGTTGAATCCTATAATGAAGGAAGAAGTAAGAAAAGAAGTGCTCAAGTTATTAGAGGTGAGCCTTATCTATCCAATTTCAGACAACTCATGGGTTAGTCCTATTCAAGTTGTCCAAAAAAAAAGAGGGATGATAGTAATAAGAAATTATCAAAATGAACTAATTCCTACCAGAACAGTCATAGGGTGGAGAATGCACATTGATTATAGAAAGCTTAATGAAGCCACAAGAAAAGATCACTACCCGCTTCCCTTCATGGATCAAATGCTTGAGAGACTTGTAGGGCAATCTTTCTACTGTTTTTTGGATGGCTACTCAGGTTACAATCAGATTGCAGTAGATCCTCAGGACCAAGAAAAGACAGCTTTCACATGTCCCTTTGGTGTTTTTGCTTATCGTCGCATGCCATTCAGGTTATGTAATGCCCTCGCTACTTTCCAGAGATGTATGATGGCTATTTTTGCTGACATGGTAGAAAAATGTATTGAAGTCTTTATGGATGATTTTTTGGTATTTGATGCATCTTTTGAGAACTGTTTAGCAAATCTAGAGAAAGTGTTACAACACTGTGAAGAATCCAATCTGGTGCTTAACTGGGAAAAATGTCACTTTATGGTTCAAGAAGGCATTGTGTTGGGACACAAGATTTCAAAAAAAGGAATTGAGGTGGATAAAGCTAAATTAGATGTTATTGATAAGCTCCCACCCCCAATCAATGTGAAAGGCATATGCAGTTTTTTGGGACATGCAGGGTTTTATCGGAGATTCATTAAAGACTTCTCCAAAATTGCTAAACCTTTAAGCAATTTGTTGAACAAGGAAGCTGTGTTTGTATTTAATGAAGAGTGTCTAGAAGCCTTTAACACTCTCAAAGCTAAATTGGTTTCTGCTCCTGTGATTACGTCACCAGAATGGGGGCAAGAGTTTGAATTGATGTGTGATGCAAGTGATTATGCAGTAGGTGTTGTACTTGGGCAGCGGAAAGGTAGAATATTCCACACCATCTATTATGCTAGCAAAGTTTTGAATGATGCTCATATTAACTATGCCACAACTGAAAAAGAATTATTGGCAATTGTGTTTGCACTTGAGAAATTTCGGTCTTATTTGGTAGGATCAAAAATAGTAATTTACATTGATCATGCAGCAATTAAATATTTGTTGCGAAAAGCTGATTCCAAGCCACGATTGATCAGATGGATACTGCTGCTTCAAGAATTTGATCTGGTCATTAAGGACAAGAAAAGGTTTGAAAATGTAGTAGCACATCACCTATCCAGATTGGTGAATGAGGATGTCACTTCAAAGGAAGCTGAAATAAGAGATAAGTTCCCTGATGAATCTTTGTTTTCGATTGTAGGAAGACCCTGGTTTGCTGATATGGCCAATTTTAAAGCAGCAGGGGTCATACCTAAAGATCTCAATTGGCAGCAGAGAAAGAGGTTCTTCTATGATGCTTGACACTGTGACATCCTGGAAATTTCTACCCGAAATTTTTGGAAACGATGTATTTTGAATGATTATATATATATATATATATATATATATATATATATATATATAAGTATTATTCAGTGTATATGCATATATGTTCTTGATAGAAGTAGGAATAGTGGGGGGCAAGATATGCGGGTTAGACTAATTAAGGAAGAGAAATCCATAACTGGGAGGTTATGGGTTAATTCTTAATTAATTAGTCTAAAAATCATCGTTTTGCGTGTGACTTAAAATTTAACAAAACCAACCTCTGAACCACGCTCGGGGTTTTATTCTGAGCGTTTTGATATATATATATTGATTACTTTCGAAAACTGGCCCCGACGGACACAGAGAAACACGAGGAACTAGAACCAGAGAAACGGCACGCAAACCGAGGCATGATTTTAGCGTTTCAAAGGTCAGATTTTTCTCACTTTTTGTGACTGAGTATGAGTCACATCAAGAGGAAAAAGTGAGCCCTTTTTGCTCCACTGAAATGGAGACATGTGGCATAGCTTAAATAAAATAATAATAAAAAAGGAAAAAGCCTTTTTAAAACTAAAAAGCAACTCTCTCTCTCCTCACTCAGCCCAATTTCAGACAACCCTCTCTCTCCCTCTCCCTCACGTTGCTTTTCTTTCTCCTTCATTCTCCATTGAAGCTCCAAACAAAGCTCCAACCTTTGGCCATCATTTCTGCTCCAAATCACGAAAGGAGGGCATTTTCGGAGTCGTGAAGCGCATCTCTACGTGTGGGACTTCGAAATTTCAGGTTTGGGTGGACTTCTTTCTCTCTTGATTTTCGTGGGTATGGGGTTTTGGGAGATATGATGGGTAGTTTTGCTAGTTTTCTGCTTCATGATAGTTATTTGTGAAGAAACTTGTTGAAAGCATGTTGAACTTGCCATGTTTGGATGAGTTAAACATACCCATTATGTTTTAGGGTTTTTATGATGATGCTTGTGATGTTTATGTGCTGAAATTGCTTATGGAAAACTGTTAGAGATGAAGGATGGAATTAACCTAGGGTTAGAAGGTGAGAATATAGTGTTATGAGTGGAAAAAGAGTGAATTTTTTAGGGCTGGAAGGCCAAATCTGGAATTGGTAGTATTTAGAGGTTAGAGTGAGTTAATCCTAGCTTGAAATGCCATTTAGGATTTATGAGAAAGGTTAGGCTGAGCTAGAGAGAAAAACAAATGACCAAAGTGAACAAAGAGCCATTTCTAGAGTAAATTTGGGTGTTGAGGAGTCAAATTTTGATTTGGTGAAATTTTAGGTGTAAATCCAGTTTGAACAAGTTTAAATTGATGTTATAGACTTGTGTGAGGTGAGAGTTTGCTTCAAAATTATCCCATTCTCAATTTCACTTCTCAAACCTAGAAAATCCATTAAATTGAGGGGTATTGGACACCTAGATTTTGTGTTGTTGTGTTTTGAAGCTTGACTTTGGTTTAGACATGATTGATACATGATTTGGGACTTGTAGGATTTGATTTGGGAAAAATTGAATGAGGGAAAGTGTGATTTTCGAAATCTGCACTTTATGCAGAATTTGGCTGTGAAATTATGCAGCAGAATTTTGCATAAGTGCAGAAAAATGCTTGTGTGTGGTTGGCTGTGGAAAGAGTAGTGCAGAATGAGTTCTGGATGTTTACTAGTAGATCCCAACGGTCAAAATGTAGGCTTATGCACTAGAGACTTCCAGTAAAATTTTGGAGTCGATCCAACGGTTAACGAATCAGAACGAAGGAAATGTTACTGGGGTCTTTAAGTGAGAAAAAGTTGTGATCTTGGTTTGAGTTTTGGGCAGAGTTTTCTGCCTTTGCCCTGTTTTGCTTGGTTTGTTAGTTTGTGATGATTTGGATGTTGAATTACCTGGATGTTGGGGAAGCTTGGGAGGATTGATGGGGACCCGGTGTTGAGAGAAACGAGGATATGGGCTACGTGGGAGTACGTGAGCTCAGTAGGAGGTGGGCAACAGGGGATGGTGGGTTTATGCGCGATTTGTGGATGTGGAAAACTTGTTGTGGACCATCGCCCGACCGCCACCTAGTACCACATGTGATGGGTACCCCATAATCCTACAAGCTTGAGATGAGGAAGTGTAGAAGGGTGAAACTTCCTGCTTTTATTCGTTGACCACAGAGTGGTACCTGGAGATATGTCGCGGGGGTCAGGAGACCTTGGGGACGTCAGGTGGGGTGCTATTGCCCAAAACCAAGCTTGACCAATCCCGACCCAACCCTGGCATAGTCAGTCAGTGAGAACCTGTGATGTACCTAAACAGGCGAGCTCCAGGCAGTCAACAGATAAAAGGAACAAAGACCACAAAGCAAGGAGGCTTGTGTGGTGGCTGGCCAGCTGTGAATCTTGTGTGATACATGGATTATGGCCTCTGGTAATCGATTACCAAGGGTGGGTAATCGATTACAAGGCTTAAAAATGAAGACAAGACGCTAAGATGGTCTTTGGTAATCGATTACCAAGGGGTGTAATCGATTACCATGCTTGAAAACGAGGTCAGGAAGCTAGGAGAGCTTCTAGTAATCGATTACCAAGGGGTGTAATCGATTACTAGGCTTCAAAAAGGGAACTGGGAGATTGTGGAGGCCTCTGGTAATCGATTACCAGTCTGTGTAATCGATTACACAGAGGAATGGGTCACTGGTAATCGATTACCAGGTATGTGTAATCGATTACACAGTGCCTTTTTCAGGTTTTCATGTCCTGAAGCTGTGTAATTCGAGTTTGGCCTCTGGTAATCGATTACCAAGGCTGTTTAATCAATTACTAGAGATGAAAAGCCTAAAGATACCCCTCTTACTTGCATGTAGTGGTTATGAGACGCATTGTGTTGCGGCATAGTTAGATTCTTGTGAAAGAGTCTACCCCTTTCTTTTCTTTCTTGTAGATCGTGATGGCGGTGCAGCTAATCCATGACCGAGTGGAGATGGAGTGCCTAGAGGGAGCTTGGGAGACCCTCGAAGGCAACACGAGGTGCCGATTTCGGGGCACGATTCGATTTATGGCTACTTCATTGGTGCATCTAGATGAACCCATGCGCACTCTTCAGCGTACTGTGGAGTGGATACTACCCACGCCTACACCATATCGTCTAGTGGAGCTAGTCCAAGTGATCGAGGTAACGTCATCCGAGGAAAACCCAGAGGAGGATCTCGAGGAGCTACCTCCCGAGCCTGCTGTGGATGCTCTTGACTTTCAAGAGGGTGATGAGGACCCACTTCCTGAGGTGGATTCTCCCGAGGAAGTCATGTCGGCATCTGAGGCAGACTCTACGGAGGATAGTGGCCCGAGAGAGATGGCGACCAGTGGAGGCTCTTCATCATAGTGGACAGTTCCATGGACTAGTTTTATATACTTATTGAGGGTGGGTGTATCTAGGACTGACTGTTAGGTTTACTCTTTTGTTCTTGTATGGGTAGACCTGTTGTATAGGAATTTGATGATTGTATACATGTGGCTGAAGCCATCACTGTGGACACCTTTGCTTTGGATGACACTATGTATTTTGTAAAACTCCCATATTTTGGACAGCTTTAAATGATGAATGTATTTATGATCAATCTTGTTATTTGAAAAGAAAGCATTAGCAACTTCATTTGTAAAAGAGTTTACCGACCGTATTTTATTTTATTATTTTCACGTGACGACCTAAAGTAATGGCTAGTATACTCTTCCTTTTGAAACAGCAAAATAGTTTAGAGATTACGAGTGGTAAGAAAGAAATGACTCTGAATAGAGTTGTGAACTGGCCATTCAGGACTCTATAGTGAGGATTTTCCTTCTGAACCTAATTATTGTGAAAAGAGAAAGAAAAAGAAGAAAAAAAATCTACCATGGTTTTTGTTATTTAAATCATTACTATTAAACCAGTCATTAATTTAGGGACGCCACAAACACTATGTCTGGGATGACCCACACTTGTTCAAAATAGGTGCAGATAATCTCCTTTGGAGATGTGTAACAAGTGACGAGACCAAGGGCATATTGTGGCATTGTCACAATTCACCATGTGGCGGGCATTATGGCGGAGGTAAAATAGCAGCCAAGGTCTTACAGTCAGGATTCTTTTGGCCAACACTGTTTAAAGATGCCCATCATCATGTTTTGAAGTGTGACCAATGTCAGAGAATGGGGGAATTTCCCGAAGAAATGAGATACCTTTGCAAAATATCATGGAAGTTGAAGTTTTTTATTGTTGGGGTATTGATTTCATGGGTCCATTCCCTTCATCCGCAGGGAATGAATATATTCTGGTGGCTGTTGATTATGTGTCTAAATGGGTGGAAGCTATGGCCACATCAAGGAATGATGCTAAGACAATGGTGAAATTTATCAAGAAGAACATTTTTTCTCGAATTGGAAGATGCATTATAGGCTTATAGAACTACATATAAAACTCCAATTGGTCTGTCTCCTTTTCAGCTAGTGTATGGCAAATCATGTCATTTACCGGTTGAAATGGAACACAAGGCATATTGGGCTCTAAAATTTCTGAACTTTGATGAGAAGGCATCCAGGGAGCACAGAAAGATTCAAATGTTGGAACTAGAAAAAATGCAATTAATAGCTTATGAATCCTCACGACTTTACAAAGAAAAAGTCAAGACGTATCATGATAAGAAATTGTTAAAGAGAGAATTCAAACCAGGACAAGAGGTGTTACTTTTTAATTCAAGATTGAAATTATTTCCTGGTAAGCTGAAATCCAAGTGGTCTGGACCTTTTATTATTAAGAAAGTTCGATCTTATGGTGCAATAGAGCTATATGACCCATAATCTCAAAATCCGGATAGGACATGGGTTGTAAATGGCCAGAGGTTAAAATTGTATCATGGTGAAGAATTTACAAGGACATAGGGCACTGTTCATTTGATCACCCAGTGAGGTAAAAGCGTCAATCTAATGACGTTAAAGAAGCACTTCGTGGGAGGCAACCCAGTTTTAACTTCTGTTATCTTTGCTTTATTTTTTTTCATGCATTTAAATCATTTGGAACTTGCTATATAGTCTGTACATAGGAGTATATCAGCCAACATTTGGATGTTTAACATAAGGGTTTCAATTTTTTGGAAAAAGGACTGAAAAATAACTTAGAAAAATATTTTCTGAAAAAAAATTGTCCTTTCGCTAAGCACAAGCCTCGTGCGAAGCGCATCTCTGTTCATGCACTAAACTACGAGTCTCATGCGCTTAGCGCTCAACCCTTGCATCTGAGGCTGATTTGGTCCGCTAAGCTAGCCAAGGTTGAGCTAAGCTAACTTCAATTCGATTTGAATTCAGCTAAGCTTCAGCCTGATCACTAAGCGACAGCTTATCCATGGCTAAGCGTGACCTATTGTCGCCAAGCGCAATTCCTTACGGCCATAATTGAGGTCCATGATGCTAAGCGCCAATCATGGCAGCTAAGTGAGATTCATTGCAGCAATGTGAGCACTAAGCGAGTCCCTCTCAGCTAAGCACATGCTCCTCTATACTTAAGATGCATCATTTTAGCTAAGCTGGCCAGAGCCTGGCTTAGCGAGAGTTGCAGCTTTTCTAATCTGCAGACCTCGCTAAGCGGAAGAATCAACGCGCTAAGCTAAGCCTTTTCTCTGTGAAAAAAAAACTTTTTGAATTTGAAACATTGGCTAAGCGCGCGGATTCGTTAAGCAACAAGTCTTGAAAAACCAAACGTCCCTCTCTCGCTTAGCGAGACATTTGCTAAGCGCGAGTGTCGAAAATCGCTTGGTTAAGTGTAGCTTCAGGACATTGACAAGTGCTGAACCTAAGGGACAGTTGGAGAATTATGCACAAACACCATTTTCTCTTTCTCCCTCTTTCATCCAATCTTGCATCTGCATTGTATTTACTGAATCAACAATTCAAGTAAGTCCCATACAATCTCTTTCTCTGCTGGTTTGCTCAACCTTAGGTTAGACAACATTTAAAACTAGCTTCAAAAATTGTAGGACTGTAGTATATTTAGAAGTACTTAAAATTTAGGTTTTTGTATAGGTTGTCTGATGTAGATTGTGTTATAAACTTTGCATGTGTGATTTGATTGTAATGGATCCAATGTTTGAAGAAAATGCATAGTGTTTTCTACGTTTTTTCTGGAAAACACAATGAACTCGCTCAGTGAGCCTCCCGCGCTCAACGAGCTCATCTATATTTGTTGCACATATGCATTTTTTGGAAGACTTCGCTGAGCGTGCCTATCGCGTTGAGCGAGTGCATCAATGTTAGTTGAATTCTTCTAAAGAACTCGCTGAGTGCATTTATTGCGCTAAGCGAGCTGACTTTGAAAAGATGAATATTCATCCTCTTGATGAAGTATCGGTGGCTAAGCGAGGCAAATTCGCTAAGCGTGGATCAGGGAGCGCTAAGCACATATCTTTGCGGCTGGTTTTAAGCTTAGCGGGCTCTATATTTTGCTAAGCGAGTATAACTTTCTCTTTGAAGACTCGCTAAGCGAGCCCTCTTTCGCTAAGCGGCCTTTGCCTTTCTTTTAATTTGACTTTTGCAAATGTTCACATTCTTTTCTTGCAGATGGCATCGAGAAAGAGAGTAAGAACTGAAGACATCCCTTCATCTTCCAACCTACCTCCTCCAACAGCAACCATGGAACCAGATGCCCAACAAGCACATCCCATAATTCCTATGTTGCAGAGCTTATTCAGGGGGCAGCTAATAATTGTATACAACCAGCAAGAGTTAGCTCACAACAGGCCAATTGTATCCATAGAACAATTTCTGGAAAAGGTGGCCTGGCTTGAAGCTTAGCTTCCTCTAGGGAGACCCCCTGAGGTTGTTCCTTCTAGTCCTGTACCAGCAAGGACAGAGCCAAGACCAACTGAGCCACAACCTCCAGTAGTAGATCCACTTGCTTCTCCAGAGGTTGAGATACTATCTCCTCCCCCAGCTCCACCGACACCACCTCTGATAATCATTCCTGATGACTCAGGTGATGAAGTTGCTGCTCCTCCTAATTCACCAACCTGCTACCTAGAGGATGGTTCAGACTTTTCTGATTGGATGGACTACTGAGGAAGATGTGGTTCATCTTGACAAGAATGTGGATATTTTTTATGATTTTGTGCTTCTTTTGTTGCGCTTTTTGGTTTACTATTAGTATAATTATGGTTTTAGAACAATATTTATTTTTTGTTAATTTTGTGCATGGGTAGCTTAGTTGCTTAGCCTGAAGCATCCTAAACAGTTTAACTTAATTTTAAATGGTATGGCAGTGAAGCAGTTTACTTATTTTGTGAAAATGGTTGTATGTCGTATTTTGGATTAAATGCATGATTAGGATGAAGTTTATGTCTCTGTTCATAAGTTTGAACAAATGTGTATGTTAGACAAAGAAAGAACAAGAATTTGAACTTGCAATTAGAATTGTTAGTGAGTAGACAAATTGATTGTGAAAGAAAAGCTTGAACCAAAACCGGTGAAAGTGTGACCTTAAACTGTGAGTGAACGACTAGCTGTGAGTAATAGTCTTTGCATGAATCTCTGAATTTTAGAATGAAATGTATAAATGAGGACATGATGAAGGCCATGATTGTACAATCACAAGCTTTTTTGACCAAACAGCTTACCTTGAATGATAATTGCATCCTTTGCTCCCTTTTTGAGCTGAATGATAGTAAAAAAAAAATTGAACCCTGAACTTAAATAATTATCTCCTGATACCTTGTTTAGATTTTAGGAGAGCATATGGTTCAAGGAAAATTTACTCTAAATTTGGGGGAGGGAAGTCAATTAGAATGAAAAGAAAAAGGTTAAGCATCAGCACACACAATAAATAAGTTGTATGTTAAAAAAAAGAGAAAGAAAAGAATAAATTGTGCTGCTACAATAAGGTCAAAAGCAACTTAAGAGGAAAAGCTAGTAAGCAAGCTAAGTGTATTAAAAAGACCATTGGGATAAATCTGGGATTTGTGCTCTCTGAGAATCTAAACCTTTGAATCCTAGAAAAACCAATGAATTTTTGTAGCCAAGCCTCACTACAAGCCTGAGAAAGTCCTTCTGATTTTGTTTATACATTTTTTACTTTATGGCATGAGATGAAATTCAAAGATTGGACCTCTTGCTAGTTTTTATTAATGAATAGCTTAAATACTTATGCTTGAGTGAAACAGTAGTCGTGAGACTATGGTTTAAGCTACTTTCCTTGATATTTGTCTTATGCCTAACTTCATCTATCTGTTAAGGTTACATTTTATACTTCTCTTTGGATACTACATACCTTGTGAAAGACAAGTGATGAGGGAATTTTACTCCATTCTCTTATCATGCAATCAGTCACTTTGTAGCATACACCTTTGTACATAGTCACTGCATGTCATTGTCACTTGAGGACAAGTGAGCTGTTTTCTTTTTGCTTGAGAACAAGCAAAACTGTAAATTTGCGGAAGTTGTTAGTCAGTGAAAATGACTCACTTTTGTGTATAAAACTTGAATAAATTGTATCAAACTCTCCCAATTTATGGTTATTTTGTAATGTTATAAGTATTTTCTGTTAAGTATAGGTAATAAACACTTAGTATTTTCATTTTGTGTGTTTAATAATCATTTTCTCTCAATTTCAGGTTAATTAGGCAAGCTTTGGAAAATGTTGTTTTCACCTTCTCGCTAAGCCAATCTACTGGCTTAGCGAGCATCCGCTAAGCGCAACACTCCTGGGCTAAGCGCGAGGAAGAATCCAAAAGAAGATGAGTTGTACAGGTTCGCTAAGCGCACCACTTCATCTCTCTAAGCGCGCTGCTTCAATTCATCCGCTAAGCGAAAAAGGCACGCTAAGCCAAAAATCACTAACGTGCGCTAAGCGCACGAACAAGGCCACCTATTTAAGCCTGAAATCAGATTTTGTGAAGAGAGTATGGACTGGGATTCAGAGCTTTGCATGTCTAGGGTTTCTAGAGAGAGAAAGGTGCAAGTTCCAGAGAGTTTTGAGAGATTTTGTTGTGTGAAGACCTGCAGAGACCAGAGCTTGAAGCAGGAGCCGGTTTGAGAGCTTGAAATGAGTTTGTGAGTGATTGTGAGATCCTAGAGGTGAAGGAGACATCCTCACCACTTGTATTTTTCCAATCTTTCATCTTGTTCTTCTCTTTGTTCTTAAGAAGGCTTCCTGGTATGGAAAGCTAAATTCTCTGTTGGATTTTCCCTGTAGGTACCTGATGTAAATATATTTCTATCTATTTAATGATGTTTTGTGTGTTCTCTGTGCTATCTACTTTTCATTCCAGTATGTCTTTACCTTGATCACGTAGATGCATGCTTTGTTAGGGTCATTCAACAGTGGAAACTGGTTTGACTCTAAAGTCCGTGATAGTGCAGGGCTGAGTTGTCGTGCTTTCACGAGGAATTGGGGTGCGGTAAGTTAGTTGAGTATGTGTGTCTTAATGCAATCCTGGTTGAGTTTAGTCTTACAAGAGGAATCTGCGGTCAATGCTTGATCAGGATTAGGCTAAACTATCATGAGGAATCGGGGTTTAGTATCTCAGGAGACACCATAAGAATACATGAGCATTGTTAGATAGAGAATATCTTTTTAGCATCAGGCACCTATTAGGAAGACCAACGTGTTCTCTACTTTTTTTTACACATCATTTCTGTGGCATGATTTTCATTCTTTTTGCACAGATAGTTTATACACTTGTTCATATTCACACTTACTTTTACACACTAGATGCCTAATTGCTGAAATAGCTTACCAAATAACACAAGTTCCCCGAGTGTTCGATACTTGGTTCTTACCGTTTGTGTGATCCGATGCACTTGCCGGAAGCCGAACACCTACCCTTCGAAGGGGGTGCGAAAATAAGGGTTTGTCTCCAAGGGAGAAAACGAGCAGATTCGTCACCAACGTTTATTCGAGGAAAACACTAGAAAAACCAAAAAGACAAATGTCTGCAGATTTTGAAAATAAGGGTTCAGGAGTTGTTTATGCACGGGGAAGGTATTAGCACCCCACTTGTCCATCACAAGGGATGATAGCCTTTAATCGAGTGTGCAAAATCATGACTTTGATGTTTATTTATTTTCCCTTTTTTTATGTTTTTCTTTTTACTTTTTGGGATTGATAAGAGTGTTGCTCTTGCTCCTACGTATCCTCAAGTGCGATGAGGAACTCAAACCTACGTAGTTCTTTATAAGCGAGAAAGTTATGTGTTACATTGATTTGATTGATTTTAATTCCGAACAAAAGTTGTTTAAGGCGTTGGACCTTGAAACGATGTTTTAAACTTTGAAAAGCAGAGAGAATCGTTAAGGCGTTAGACCTTGACACAATCTTTTGATTTTTGAAGAGATGAGAGATTCGCTAAGGCGTTGGACCTTGAAGCGACCTTAAGTGATATTTGATAAAAATATCAACAAACGATAGTCTCCGGATGAAATTAGGGTATGACACTCATAGATGTTGGTGATAGGAAACTAGGAGCAGGTAATGATGGATTTTTTGAGATAGAAATTCCATTTGAATTTCTAATTACAAATTTCTCTGATCCTATTAAATCCATTGTCACCCATATCTACCAAAATATCCAACACAATTATAAAAATGAAGACTTTCTAAAGTCTAGAGCTATACTAGCTTCAAACATTGAGGCTGTAGAACAAATTAATGAGTATGTATTAAACATTGTGCCAGGTGATGACAAAGAATATTTAAGTTGTGATTCCATTGACATGACAGATTCTGCAGAAATTCAAGGTTACCAAGCTATTACACTAGAGTTTCTACATTCATTAAAAACATCTAGATTACCTAATCATAAAATTAGGTTGAAAATAGGAACACCTATTATGTTGATTCGAAATTAGATCAAGCATAAGGGCTATGCAACGGTGCAAGGCTAATTGTGTCTAGAATGACTAATCATGTTATTGAAGCATGAATTATTTCTGGTAAAAACATAGGTAGTTTGGTCCTTGGCCTTTCAAGATGATTAGAAGACAATTCCCAATTATAGTGTCATATGCTATGACAATCAATAAATCTCAAGGACAATCTCTTGAATATGTTGGATTATATCTTCCTGAACCAGTTTTCAGTCATGGCCAACTTTATGTGGCATTCTCATGAGTTCAAAGTAAAAGTGGATTTAAGATTCTAATTCATGATAAAGAAAGAAAACCACAAAATATAACTATCAATGTGGTTTTCAAGGAAGTATTTCAAAATCTCTAGTATGTGCTAATATTTTTAAGTTTTTATACAATTAATCATTCAATATAACTTGTTGATAATAATAATCTATCTTGTGGATGCAAGATTTTGTTTAGAATCTATTTTGGAACAACATCATCACACCAACTTTTTGGTGAGTTTACATTAAACAAATCTATTTTGATTTGGTCTACTTAAAAAAAGAGAGATTATCCTCCATCATATTTAATTACATTTTATATTTTAGCGCAACATAATTAATGAATTATCTTATAACCTTATCTTTTTTGTGTACAATGATGTCTTCTAATACTAGGTTCATATAAATGAAATAATTAATTTTCTAGGAATATAGATTCAAAAACAGAGAATGATTAGAATATAGAGGATGAAAACACTTTTTGGATGGGTCCAATAAGTAGAAGAAGACCTTACAAGTTTGTCCTTGTAGACCTAAGACAACTAGAGCCTAGAAACATGAAGGTAGCAAGGGAAAGTTAGTTATATAGAGAAAGTATAGATGAGAGATAATGTCATTTATTTCATGACCAAGCTTTGTAACACTATGTCATTGATCAACTAAAAATAACTTAATTTAATATACAATTGGGATGAAAATGCTACTTTAGTAATTTATTAGCTTATAAATTTATTATTCCTTTTCTATATAATAATAAATATTAATTATTGTCGATTTAGTAATGATTCAATTACAGTTAAATCATATCATAAATTTTAACTTACAAAAAATGTAGCATACCAATTTTAATATTTTTTAAATTAATTTTTTTTTTACTTTTGAGAATAAAAGAATTGTTTGGCTAGAAAAAAATTTATTTCCTATGGTTTAGGTAATAAATAGTGGCACTATCATTCTACTCTGATCCTGTGAAATGGCCCACTAATCAGGTAGCTCAGATGGGGCATTTTCTTTATACACCATTCAAATATCAAATAGTTCATTTTAAATTTGAGTTATTATCTCAAATGCACCTATGCATATTTATTTGAGATTGTAATTTAAATTTGCAAGGTCCAAAATTAATGGATTATTTAGTAACAATAGTTGTAAGCAAAAAGCAAATGAAAAAAGATTGGGTGTAGTGCAGGAACAGAATCTCCTGAATTGTGCGCAATCCCAACATGGGCCTTAATAAAATCTCCCAAATAACTATTTCATTCGGTCATGCTTAATATCCATTTCAATTGCCATTCATTCCATTCACTCATTCATATGTTCAAAACATGAAAATAGAGACGACGTTGGTAGAGGAATTGATGCAATCCTACCCCAAAGGGCATTGGATAGAAGACTCCAAGAAGATTGGGCCAGAGATGCAGGAGAAGGCCTTAGGGTTCTCATGAGCCTTAGGGTAGAATTTAGGCCCATGGGCTAAGTATGAACCCACTTATCTTTGCACATATTAGATTAGGGTTTCATTATTTTTGAGCCTTGTATTTAGGGCTCCGTAGTGTATGGAGGGTACCCTAGTAATGTAGGATTTTTTAGCCCTTGTAGTTTATGGCACCTATACTAGTTTTTGTATTATGGGTAGTTTTATAATTTCACATGCATTAAGTGCACTATTTGATGTGTGTGTGTTGGAGAGAAGTTTAATTGAATTGGGAGAAGCCCAATCCAATTAAATTTTGGACCTTTCTAAGAGGGAGGTGAGCATTTGCTTGCTACACCTCATTGACACATCATATAGCCTCACTTTGTGCATGTCCTTCATGCTTTACATGTCTCATGACACCTAAGCACACTTATTGGATAATCTTGGACTTGATCTTGGATTAGTGGGCTGAACCATAGCTAAAATTCACAAATTATAATTAGTGAAATTTTGGCTCCAAATTTGGCTCCACAAATTCAAATTCAAGTGAAATTTGAATAGAAATTCAAATTTCCCTCCAATTTTGTGTGATACTTAGGCTATAAATAGAGGTCTTGTGTGTAGATTTTTTCAACTTTGATCATTTGAGAATCACACTTCAAAGTTCAAACCTCAAACCTCATTTGAGACACAAAATTTAGTGCTCCTTCCACCTCTCTCTTTCTCTCTCATTCTTTTCTTCCATTGAAGCTTCCTCTCTAAGCTTCTTATCAAATACACTCTCTTGGTGGTGAAGCTCCTCCTTCCATGGCTTATTCCCTAGTGGATGATGCCTCCTCTCACCTCTTCTCCTTCTCCATTCCGCTGCCATTAAAATTCAAGAAGTAAAGGACTCCGTTGATGAAGAAGATCCAAAGCCTACAAGCTCCACATGGAGCTACATCAAGAATGAACTCCATCTCATACCCAAGGACTAGACATGATAGAGCACACTCAATCCATCTCACGCCCAACCACAATAGAGTTATGTGACGATCCATTTCACTTGGTAAGCATCTTCATAATACTGCACTCTAGGTTAAATTTTTTTTATCCCCAGTCACAGACCCAAGATCATGTTAGGGCTTTTAAATTGAAACAAAAAACCAATACTTTCAACCTAGAAATATCATTTTTCAATAACAAAAATGGGTATATGCACTGTGTGCAAGTGATTGTAATGCGTAGTATTAAACCATAAAAGATTGGGACTTTACTAGCGTATGAATACATGCAAACGATATTGACGATTTCTCTGTATTTGAGAGATTATTCATTCAAGGTTATATTTTTATAATGATTAAATCGTTAAAAAAATAGTAACATCAATGTACATTAGTTTAGGATTTTAGTGAATATAAAACAAAAAATTGATTCTTTCAATCTATGAATATTAATTTTTTCTCTAACAATGGCTATATACAGTGTATCCATAAAATATTGACACTTTACTATAGGATGACTACATCCAAACTATAATAGAGTATACTTTGTATTTGAGAGATTATTCATTCAAGGTTAGATTTTTAAACTAACTCAATTTTTAATAGTGACATAGAACAAGAACATATTTTGTTTATATCGTTATTTATGCTTCACCATTTAATAATAGTAACTTTTATATTGTAAATGGAGTTTAAAAATCATGGATGAAGATCAGAAGAATTGGAATGAAATGGCTAAGGTAATGATGATGGTTAATAGAAAACCAACTAACATGTTCAATTAAGGATCAAGCTAGGAATTTCAAGACTATTCTCAAATATACATGACATGATATAACATATCAATATTGCTTATATTAGTTTACTTTAAATGTAATCTTATAGTGAAGTTAGTAGGAACTTTGTTGTAAGATGGGAAAATGAATTAGAGCATATTTGGCATCTCCTACATAGTAATGGAAAGATACACTTTGTTGAATACAATCAAGATCTTTAGAAACCAACTATAGTGGCTGGTTGGATTGAACAGAGAGATTACTATGGATTGGCAGGTAATCATCAAGTAACCATGACCCATTTTGGATCATCAGTTTTCCTCTTGACAATCGACAAAAACACCTCTTAACCACAAGCTTATCCAAAGTGGCATTCGTTGTACCACCAAATTCCTAATTCAGCCACCTTTAAAGTCCTACTGAATTAGTACAAAGTAACTTGTAGCAATTTGGTGAGTAATTCAACACTGTATATAATAAGTACCTCTGTCTGTAAAAATTTTAAAAACATATACATATCTAACATGAACTTAATCTTAATTTCAGGATGCACTGAGTTCTATGTACTCATTTATGAAAGATGCAAAATTCACCAATGTTAATTTGGAAGGGACTACAAAGGCAACATTGTTGACAATAATTGGAGGAAGTATGCAAATTCACAAAATTTGGAAGTTGACCAGGAAATTATATTTGAGTTCCCAGATCCAAAATTTAACTTTGTTCTATTCTAAATTTGTTTGTAATTTAACTACATTATACTCTACCAATCTCTAGAAACTTTGGTTTATAACTCTTTCTGGTGTATTTTGTGGGAAATGGTGCTAGGAATGGTTCTGCTATGATTTTTTGAACTAGACAATTTTATTATATAAAATATATTTTGTATTCCAATTTTATTAGATTTGGTTTTCATTTACTTCTTTTCAAGGACGACTTATGTTTTATTTTTAGGATTTTTACAACTTTGAATGTTGAGCTATGTTATGTATAATTATAGTTGGTTTTTAACTCAGCTGCTTGGTTCATAATTATTTAGTAACATGTGAAATGTTGTATATTATGTTTTGCATTTCGCACGTTTTAGTTTTAACATTTCCTAATAATCTTATATTAGTTTTTCTTCTCATTTACTAAATTCTACAGAGTTACAACTAAATGTATATGTAGCTTACCCATGCGGACCCATGCGTCCGCATGGGCACTGGACTAGTTTGTTTTTAATATAACACCCCTCTATATATCTAATTAAGAAAAGTTTGGGGGGCCATGCCCCCTATGTCACCACTAAGATCCGTCTATCCGCGTATGTATGTGTGTGTGAAATATCTACTTTCTCAAGCTTTCACTTTTTCTAACATTCACTTTAATTTGAATTTTTCTCTCTCTTGAAATGATAAATTTCACTTTTCTATCATACATTGTTATATGCCCTCTTATGCTTTCAATATCAACTCAACAAGTTGTAGCTAAATATCATATATAAACTAATTTCAAATATATTTTTATCTTTAAAATTCAAATAGCTCCTAATATTTATGATATATTTTCTTATACTTTTAACATCAATAGAACAATTTAACAAAATGTAACTAAATATCATAAATTAATTTTGAATTTATATTAAAGAGTTAAAGAGGTAAGTCCTTAATGGTCCATTTTATTAGTTAAATACATATATTATCTTCAAAAGTCAAATACACTTCTAACATGCATTTGATATATTTTTTATGTTTTTAATATCATTCCATTAAAAAAATTAATATCATTACCAACTGAACATATAACTTCTTACATATCACTTTTAATCAATTATTTTCATGATCTAGCAACTATTAAAACTTTTAAAAATAGTAATATGTAAAAATAAAACAAGATACAAATTTATATATAAAGAGGATTATTATATAAATAACACAATTTTATTAAATTTTTTTATTTCTCTTGATCTATCATTGTCAATATCTTTAGTTCTAACTTAATTTTTTATATTTATCAAAAGAAAATCAATAATTAAAAATGATAATATATCACAAATACATGTAAGATCACTAGACAATAGCCTATGATCTAACCTACATTAAGTTTAGACTACGTTGGACTTTTTTGAAAACAAACCATTTGTAAACTTTTTATAAAAAGTCTATTTGTTTAAAGAATCTTTTAGATCCAACAAGCTAACATATAAATAATAAATAATATTTTTTTGTTATTATTCTTTTATTATATTGTATCAAAACCATAAATATATTTTTAAAATATTAAGCCTGTTAACCTATATAGATAGTCAAATATATAAGTTTATTAAGCGACGAATTTATGCTTTATTTAAACAACTTATTATAAAATAAATATTTTAACTAAGTTATCATCAAGATAATAAATTTATATAAAACGTAATTAAACTCTGCTTGCCTGGGCTTCATATGTTAGAGGATCCTATGCTATGCTATGGGGTGTTATTATTTACTTTTTGCTTTATTTTCATTCCATTTATCACTTTTTTTTTATAAAAGAAGAGCAGCAACTACTAAAACTCGAAAAAGTGATCCGCACACGCCCTTTAAAACGATATCTGGCCGTTGAAATCCATTTAGCGACGTTCCTTAATGGTCAATTCATTAGTCCACGGATCGCAATCCTTAACCGTCGATTAAGCGAAAAATCCAAGGACAAAAACCAAATTTCAAAGCACGCTAGCTTCCTCTTCCCGCTCCAATAAATACCCAATTCCCCGCTCCACTCTTCATTCCAATTCAAACAGAAAACCTAATTTCTCAAATTTGATTTCGCACCAAATTTTCCTCACTAAAATGTCTGGTCGTGGAAAGGGTGGCAAGGGTTTGGGAAAGGGAGGTGCCAAGAGGCACAGGAAGGTTCTGCGCGATAACATTCAAGGAATCACGAAACCTGCGATTCGTAGGTTAGCGAGAAGAGGTGGCGTGAAAAGGATCAGTGGTTTGATCTACGAGGAAACCAGAGGAGTTCTGAAGATATTCTTGGAGAACGTGATTCGTGATGCTGTGACCTACACTGAGCACGCTAGGAGGAAGACAGTGACTGCTATGGACGTGGTTTATGCTCTTAAGAGGCAGGGAAGGACCCTCTACGGTTTTGGAGGCTGAACAATTCTTTTTTTGGCTGTGCTCCTATGTGCTTGTTCTCTTGGATGCTGGTGATGTTTAGGTTCATCCTGTAACATAGGCTTATTCAGCTCTAGATGTAAAACGTTGAACCGTAATTGGAATTATATGAATTAGTACTTTTTTGTTGGTGGAAATTATAGCTCGAAACTTTGGCCTCACGTTTTTTATTTGGTATTATCATGCTCTGCACTGGAATGTTTTGACATGGAAACTGGTCTTGTAATTTAGATTTGATAAAAGGAAAGGAAAAGTACACTATTCAATGATGTTTTGTATGGTATAAAGGTTAATTGAATTTTGATTTGTGAAAGAGACAATATGCTGAAAATGATTGCCTTTGTTGCTGATTACTATAGATTTTTGGTGAATTTGATGAAGTTTTAAGCATTGCGTGTTTATTAAAGTCAGAACAATATGAAACAATTATGAACTAATCTAGAAATCTAGTGAAGACAAATCTCTGAAGTTTATTAGAATCGTATAGCTGGCTTGTTTTTTGCAATATGGTGAGTTTATGCTGTTATTTTTTGTCAAATTTTGCTTTCCCTTTTTATTGTGTTACTTTGAGCTCATGCTCGAGGTACAAATTTGTGACTCCGTGGGAACTCTAGTGGTATACTAAAAATCTAAGAGTTTTGTAAGATTTGTGATATAGCATAAGTAGAATTAAAACTCCAAAAATAACCATCATTGTAATTTGTTTTGTTCATGTTTCCTAGTTAAGGAATGAGTCTACACTCTACAAGCTTATGTTAAGAATCAGATTTTTTGTAATGATATCCTATCAAATTTCCTTCAACCATTTCTGTCAAGTTGGACAGACACAACTACCTACTGGAAGCCCTATTTTGTTGCTGACTAGAGGGAGTAAATTTGATGATGGCTTCAATCTCGGGACAATGAATTGTCTTAGGCAATTATGACTGACGGTTCCAACAAGAGCAATCTTGCTTATGAAGAATGATAAACCGATGATCAACAACTTTGGTTGTTGTTTAACACCATGACTGAAACTCAAATCACAAGTTTCACAACATTCACAAGGGATCATTGTAGATTGAGGAATATATGATCAAGATGAAAACCTTGACACAAGCTTAAATTCTCAAGATCCCAATCTCAACTTTTGAGTTGATCATACAAACTTTTGCTGGAATGGATGTTGACTTGTTGAGTATAAGCTCAATATTGTCGTCCAATTATCTAACAAAGAAAACATGACTTGGGTTAATCTGCACATTCAGCTTCTAGCACTTGAAAACAATATAGAACAAAACAATTTTACAAACCTCACCAGCCTCCATCAATGTTTTTGGTAATGTGGCCAATAGATCAGACAATAAAATAAGCAGACAATTGGACTAGACAAACATGGAGATGTTGTGGTTTTGTGAGTTAAGCACCCTTCAACCATGTCCCTGTGTGCTTTGTGAATTTTTAAGTTCCATTATGAAGTAAGCTAAAACAAATAAGGTTATTATGGTGGATTAGATGTCTCGGCTCAGGTTTATTGACAACTTTAATGACCTATTTGGGTTGAGACATGATGGTTGTGGATTTATGTTGGAGGCTCTAGGAGAGAATAAGGAGGGAGCCATTGTTTCTTTTTCACCATTTTAGATTACTTAAATTTTCAATTTTTTCATTTTTTTTTCTTCTATTTCTGGTTTATGGTCTAAAAATATTGCAAGGTGACGATACAATGTATGAATTTGATTACTCAATATAATAAATAAATTGTTAAAGTAGGATAATAGATTGAAATGGTGCCTGCTTGATTCAATGTTCATGAAGTGATTCATAGTTCTACTAAAAGTAGCATCACTTGTAAGATAAATAAATTTACCAAGAATGAATTTATGAGTTTAAAACACTGACACAACACTTACTTATTTAAGACATAATCAAGAACATGAGAATTGTCTGTGCATAGTGCAACCTGTAGAAACCCAAGATCACACTTTCATTTTCTAGAGTTTTCATTGAGACAAATCCTATAGAGCAATTGTTAACATGATGGTGAAGGGGACCTAGTCTTGGTATTTATTAACCCTAGGCACATTCCATTATGGGCCCAGTGGTTAGCCCCAAACTGTTTTCCCACACTGATCAAAATTAGGTGTCCAAAACCCATGAAAAATTAATCACATTATTAGTGGGCTTAAGTATCATCAAATGAATCATAATATCAGACTGTTTTTAGAAAAATAAAATTTTACAATTATTTGTAACCCACAAGAATATATGGAAAAATTCTAACATTCTCCCACTTGGGCATAATTGATTGTGTATCTTTAGTTTTAAAAAATATGTTCGAAAACGACTCTCGGGCTAATAACATATTGTGGCCACAAAACATATGATTCCATGATACAACACCTAATTAAGACTTCATCCAACAAAAGCCATGTAACACCGAATCATGGCGATAATTACATCTCTAATTAATGTAACACCTTCCATGATTACAAATATTATCGACTTCGTTGACTAGTCATCAATGTGAAGTGTAGCAAGAAATGACGTGTCAATGTGATTAAAAAGTCATACCATCATTTTATTCGTCACTCCTCAACTTCTCTTAAGAGCTTGAAACCCTGAGAAACTACATGGTTTATCAAGAAACCATCATGCCTTAGCTCCAATCCTAGTGTCGATCACTGACTCACTGATCCCAACAACACCGAACTTTAATAACATTATGCCTTAGCTCCAATTTTGGTGTTGACCACCAACACGATGGTCCTAACGGCATCGAGATTTAATAATTTCACATTTGATACACATACAAAAGGCATCATAATGAAAATCATCTCATCATTTATTCATCAATTCAAATGTAAAATGTCATCAATACATCATTTTCCAAAATTCAAAATAAGGATCCAACAACATGAAAAGGAAATAACATAAATGTAAAGCTCCCACTAACCAAGTAGTTTTGAGTAGTACAGGTGATGCAATCCTAGCCCCTAAGGGTATTGGATAGAAGACTCCAAGAGGATTGGGCTAGAGTTGCTAAAGAAGGCCCTGGGGTTCTCATGAACCTAAGGGTAAATTTTTTGAGCCCATGGACTAAGGTTGGGTCCACTCTTCTTTGTAAATATTATAATAAGTTTTTCCTTCTTTTTGGGCTTGTATTTTGGCCATTCTAATAGTATAGGGTTTTAGCCTTGTATTTTCAGGGCATTTTTGAGTAGTCTTTGTAGTATAAACTTTTTTTGTATTTTCATGTATTTTGACATGGGAGTGAGCTTAACTATTATAGGGGATGTGTAGCTAAGCTCTAGCTTCTTATCTCAAGGAGGTGAGCTTAGCTATTAGAGAGGTGTGTGTAGCTAAGCTCTAGCTTCTCATCTCAAGGAGGTGAGCTTAGCTATTAGAGAGGTGTGTTTAGCTAAGCTCTAGCTTCTCTAGGAATCTTCTCAAGGAAGCTTCTCAAGGAGGTGAGCTTATTTATTAGAGGGGTGTGTGTAGCTAAGCTCTAGCTTCTCAAGGAAGTTTTCTCAAAGAAGCTTCTCAATGAAGTTTTCTCAAGAAAGCTTCTCAAGGAAGCTACCTAGTCTATAAATAGAAGCATGTGTAACACTTGTTGTAACTTTGATGAATGAAAGTCTTATGAGACACACTTCAAAGCTCCACTTCTCTCCCTGTTTTATTCCTTCAATTCCGTGCTCCCTCCTCTCTCTTTCTTTTCCTCCATTAAAGCATCCTCTTCAAGCTTCTTATCCAAGGCACATTCTTGGTGGTGAAGCTCCTTCTTCCTTGGCTTATTCCCTAGTGGATGGTGCCTCCCCTCTCCTCTTCTCCTTTGCCTTCCGCTGCATCTCCATGGTGGAAAATCACCATTGAAGGACCTCATTAAAGCTCAAAGATCTAGCCTCCATAGAAGCTCCACAAGCAAGCTTCCATGAAGGCCCTCATCCAACAACTCCTTTACTTGAGGAATAAACTCAAGCCCTTAGTGTGGCAATGCTAGCAAGTGTCTTTTTACAAAAGAGAAAATGTGGAGGTTGTCTAAGAGGGGAAGTTTCTTGAATGTTTGTCTTTATTGTAAAATGAGTTTCCTTCTTAGCTAACCTCTTGGAGGAGAAACTTACCTCCTTACACTTCTCTTTAACCACTAATGGTTATCCTTCTTCTTGGGGGTAGATTTCTTCACTAGATTCTTACCCTTTTGCTTCTTCACTTTCACTAGAGGAAGGTGAAGTAGTAGCCTCATCTTGGCTACTATAAATGTCTTGGCCCCTCATAATCATGGTTTTCGTGGTGGGTCATTGAGAAGTAATGTGTCCTCTTCCAAGACATTTAAAGCACTTTATAGAGCTAGTCTTCTCTTGCATACTAGCCTTAGGGGCTTGCTTTTCTATTGTCTTCCCCTTATCATCTTTGGGCTTAGAAGGTATCAACCCTAAGATTCCTTGACCTTGGTCTTTCTTTGGATAAGAGTGAGAGCCATAAGATTTTGAAGTAGACTTTCTTTTAAGTTGTTGGTCTACCCTTATTTCCCAATCTAAGTTAGCCTCTACATTGTCCTTTCCCTAGAAGTATGGGAGGTTAATGTTAGCCTCTTGAGGCTTTCTTTCCTTTTCTCTACTATGGGAGTGAGGTCTAAGATGTGACCTATGCCTTTCTTCGTAATAGTCACAAAGTTCTTCACTTAGGCTCTTGCAAGAGTTGTGACTACTATATGAGACATGTTTTTCTCTTTTCATTTCTTTCATTATTTTTCTTCTTTCTTCATCTCTTATTTTCTTTCTTTTATCTTGACTTATTTCTTCCACTCTCTTTTTTCCTTTTTCTTTTCTCTCTTGTTTTCCATAACTTGAGGAAACTCAACTCATCTAAGATTCTAGATAAAGGGTCTTTATGACTAGTACCCTCGCCATTAACACTAGATGAATGATGACTCATGTTGGTTCCTAAGTTGTGGTTCTTTCTTATTGGAGGTTTGGAAACAAAAGGTAAAAGAAACTATGTTTGAAACTAGCAAAAGTAACACTAAAAGAGGTGTCAAAGATAAGGTAAAAACTAATTGGTAAAAGGCAAGCTATCTAGGTGGTTTGACAATGGAAGGTAAAGGAAATAAGCTATGAAAGTAAGCAAGAAATGTGAACTAGGCGAATCCTAAGAGTGTTTAGATGATCACATTTAAGGTTCCCAACAAAACACTCACAATCCTAAGAGAAAATTGCCTAAAATTATTACACACAAGGGGAAGTAGGGTGACCTATTGGAGGCTCCCAACTTACTTCCAATGAAAGACCTTTTTTTTTTTTTTTTACAAAATTTGAAAGCAATGAAGTAAGTAAATTGTCAATTACAAAATTGCAAAAAGGTCCTCAATTTTGGTGGTTTTTCTCTCTTTGGTGATTCACTCAATTTGGAGTGCTTCTTAGTCCAATAACTCTTAAAATGGTTGGCCCCTTGCTTCTTGACCCAAATTCTTCAAGGGATGGCACCAATCCTCTTTTCCAATTCCCCTATATGGCAACTCACAAACAAGGAAACAAAGAAAAAAGCAATAACCAAAGACAAAAAAAAATGAAATGAAAGCTAAACCAATGGAGTTTTAACAAAACAATTTTTCAAGGATTATTCAACAATTAAAGCAATGAAAATGACATAGAAGCAAGCTAGGACTCAAAGAGAAACTTAGAATGGCTCTAGAGTAGAGTAAAAAAACTGGAAAAAAAAAGACTCAACAAACCTCTAGCTTTGGCACTTGTTTTCACACTAATTTTCAATTGAAATTTAGGAAATAAGATTGGTATAAAATAGGCACCAATTATAGAATAAATTTTGAGCCAAAACAACAAGCACACTTCCCTTTCACTTTTTTTCCCTTGGATACTGATTTTTCTGCCAACTTGTGTGATTTTTAGTATTTTTTTATTTTATCCAAATCACTTGGTTCTTTTTTTATAGCTTTTTTCCATATGTCTAGAAAATTCAGTAAAAATTTTGGCTCAAAATTAGAAGTAACCAATTCTCAGTAATTTTTACAAATTTGTATGTCCAAGCTGCCAGCACCAGCGATTTCGGACTTTGAATTTTTTTTTAGCATGGAATATTGATTGCCTTGGGCTTACTTTCACCCTTCCTATGTATGTTGAACTCACTAGGCTTGTTTACCACAGTTTTAGGAGTTCAATATTCACTTAGAATCAAAATTTCAGCCAGCAATTCATTCACAAAAACTCAAATTCACAATAGACACAATCATAAGGAAACCTAAAAGTTCAAGAAAAGGATCACAATCAAAGACTCTCTAAGAATTTTGCATGAACATGTTAAGGACTAATTAACATGCAAGATTTGACTCAAATCAAATAATAGGCTAAAAGAATTTCATACACTCATGAAAAAATGAGTTAGACAAAGAAACAAGAAAAATAAACTTCAGCACAACATAAGAAATCTTATGTGACAAGTTTCATGACTAGACATGACTTCTATGACAAAACTACAATAGGTGAGCAAGTCACTCTAGATTGTTGAGGTTTTCTTCTACTTTAATGTTTTTGTAAGAATTTTATGGTTTAGGTTTCAGCCACAAAAAATAACAAGACAAAACTCAAAGGAACCTAAACTCAACACAATTCATGGTTCAAGAACAAGAACAAGAAATTTGAACCATAGAAAATGAAATCTAGCTTCTATAGCAAGTTTAATCGGTGGAAACTCTAAAGAATCATGTTAAAAACATTTAGCACAAGACATGTGAGGAGATACATGGAGAAAAATGAAGAAACAACAATGGAAGAGAAGGTAAAGCAAAACATTAATGGAGGTTTAAGGAGCACCTACTTGAAGCTCTTGTGCTCTGATTACCACTTGATGGAAGCTTGCTTCTGGAGCTTCTATGGAGGCAGGATCTTTGAGCTTCAATGGTGATTTTCCACCATGGAGATGCAGTGGAAGGCAAAGGAGAGGAGGAGAGGGGATGCACCATCAACTAGGGAATAAGCCATGGAAGAAGGAGCTTCACCACCAAGAATGTGCCTTGGATAAGAAGCTTGAAGAGGATGCTTTAATGGAGGAAAAGAAAGAGAGAGGAGGGAGCACATAATTGAAGGAATAAAACAGGGAGAGAAGTGGAGCTTTGAAGTGTGTCTCATAAGACTTTCATTCATCAAAGTTATAACAAGTGTTACACATGCTTCTATTTATAGACTAGGTAGCTTCCTTGAGAGGCTTTCTTGAGAAAACTTCCTTATGAAGCTTCTTTGAGAAAACTTCCTTGAGAATCTAGAGCTTAGCTACACACACCCCTCTAATAACTAAGATCACCTCCTTGAGAAGCTTCCTTGAGAAGATTCCTAGAGAAGCTAAAGCTTAGCTAAACACACCTCTCTAATAGCTAAGCTCATCTCCTTAAGATGAGAAGCTAGAGCTTAGCTACACACACCTCTCTAATAGCTAAGCTCACCTCCTTGAGATGAGAAGCTAGAGCTTAGCTACACACCCCCTATAAATAGATAAGCTCACCCACTTGCCAAAATACATGAAAATACAAAAAAAGTCCCTAATACAAAGACTACTAAAAAATGCCCTGAAATACAAGGCTAAAACCCTATACTACTAGAATGGCCAAAATACAAGCCCAAAAAGAAGGAAAAACCTATTCTAATATTTAAAAAGAAGAGTGGACCCAACCTTAGTCCATGGGCTCAAAAAATCTACCCTTAGGTTCATGAGAACCCGAGGGCCTTCTTTAGCAGCTCTAGCCCAATCCTCTTGGAGTCTTCTATCCAATACCCTTGGGGGGTAGGATTGCATCAATAGGCCTATTTAGAAAAATTAGTTTTTGCTCTAATCCTTGAACCTTAAAATCTTTTGAGCTTTAGTATAAAATTTTAATCTTTACAGTAATAAAGATATTAGAATGAAACAAGGGGTAAAATATCAAATAATAATAATAACAGGTAAATGATGAAACATGACTAGAAAATAAGTTGAGCTCCATTTTGTTAGTTAATTATTTTATAATAGTTAATCGTTTTATAATTGCAGTAATTAAAAAATATCTTTTTCTTATGAAGAACAATGAAGGTTTTAGTAATAATTATTTTTTTATGTATTTTTGACTTAGTTTTTATTAGAACTATAAAAGTTTAATGATAATCACTTTGGATATACTTCTAATTTGATTATCATGAAAATTCTTTAAATATATAAAAAAATTAAAAAGGATTAAATAATAAAAAACATCAACACACAAATATTTTTTACAAAAGAACTATGTAACTCTAATTTTCCATTGCACTTGGAGATATGTAGGAGCAGGAGATCACTCTTGTCGAGCCAAAAAAGAGAAAAATAAAAATTTGGAAAAATAAACATACAATAATAATCCTTTTTTTGATAATAATAATTTTCTTTTAATAATGAAAATTCTCACTAAAAACATTATATTAAATGTTTAAAAATATTATTGTTTTGTTTTAAGGGGTAAAATAAATAAATTTAAAGTTATAATAATTTTGCACATTCAATTAGAGGTGAATTGCCTTTAGACATTGGTGGCAACTCCCAAACTCAATGTTGGTTCCAAAGATGATTTTTTTCTAAAAAGGTTTTTTCGATGTTTTCCTTAATAAATGTTGGTGACGACTCCTCTTTTTTTTTAAAACATATTTTTTCGTCCTCCTACCACAACCCCAGTTGCGACATCTGTATATAATTGTTCTGCTTCCATTGAGATCTTAAACGGATCAATTATTGCCATTGGAAGCAAGATATGTAATTCTCTTTAGGAATGTCTGATCTTGATTTAGCTCTACATAAGGGTAAGCCTATGATCAATTTGGAGAGCATGCCTGAATAGAAGGAACTTTTGGCTAAGTGGGAGAGGTCTAATAGGTTACGTTTGGTTGCTATCAAGAGGACCGTCTCAGAACATCATCTAAGTGGTCTGTGATGGAAGCTTGCTTGTGAAGCTTTTATGGAGGCTGGATCTTTGAGCTTCAATGAGGTCCTTCAATGGTGATTTTCCACCATGGATATGCAATGGAAGATAAAGGAGAAGAGGTAGGAGGAGGCGCCATCCACTAGGGAATAAGCCATGGAAGAAGGAGCTTCGCCACCAAGAATGTGCCTTGGATAAGAAGCTTGGAGAGGATGCTTCAATGGAGGAAAAGAAAGAGAGAAAGAGAGAGGGGGGGGGGGGGGAGCACGAAATTGAAGGAGGAAAAGAGGGAGAGAAGTTGAACTTTGAAGTGTGTCTCACAAGACTCTCATTCATCAAAGTTACAATAAGTGTTACAACAAGACTCTCATTCATCTAAGAACTAAGCTCACCTCCTTGGGAAGCTTCCTTGAGAAGATTCCTGGAGAAGCTAGAGCTTAACTACACATACCCCTCTAATAGCTAAGCTCACCTCCTTGAGATAAAAAACTATAACTTAGCTACACCCACCCCCTATAATAGCTAAGCTCACCCCATGCCAAAATACATGAAAATACAAAAAAGTCCCTACTACAAAGACTACTCAAAATGCCCTGAAATACAAGGGTAAAACCCTATACTACTAGAATGGCCAAAATACAAGGCCCATAAGAAGGAAAAACCTATTCTAATATTTACAAAGAAGAGTGGACCCAACCTTGGCCCATGGGCTCAGAAATCTACCCTGAGGTTCATGAGAACCCTATGGCCTTCTTTAGCAGCTCTAACTCAATCCCTTTGTAGTAAGAAATCTAATACCCTTGGGGGGTAGGATTGCATCATCCCCTGCACCTTGGAAAGGATTTGACCTCAAATCCTGAGGTTCTTCATACTCTGGGCTCCTTCCGTCGATACCTGTAAAAAGATTAAAAGCATATATATTAGTGGTGTTGGGTATGTTAGAGTAGGATAAGGTCTAAAAACCCCATTCCTGGGCATCTTCCCTTGAAGGAATATGGTTCCTTACCAACTCAATGAGTGGTGCTGCAAGTATAGAAAAATATGGGACAAACCTTTAGTAAAAGTTTATTAAGTAATGGCAGCCCCAGATTTCCCATATACTTGGTGGAGTAGGCCAATAAGGAATGACCTTTATTCTCTTAGGGTCCATGGGAACCCCTTGATCACTATTTAGAAAATTAAGGAAAGTAATGCAATAAAATGTACCTTTTTCTGTATTTTCATGTTGATTATTCTTACATAAAAGTACGACAAACCTAAGGTGTCCCATATGAGCACCTAGGTTTGTATTAAAACCAAAAATAAGAACAAACCTACCTAATGAGTCCTTATGTACATGAATCATGAAGATGTTAAGTGCATGAGTGATTTTACAAAAGAGGGTTGCACCACTCAACACATTCATCATACCACTTATTTTAGGGATTTGGTGCCTAATAATACCTATTTTGGGCACAAAAAAAGCACAAGGATTTAAGCTCTTACGAACCAAACCCTCATCCAACAACTTCTTTACTTGTGGAATAACCTCAAGCCTAAGAGGTGTGGCAGTGCTAACACGTGTCTTTTTACAAAGGAGAAGATGTGAAGGTTGTCTAAGAGGGGAAGTTTCTTTAATATTTGTCTTTATTTCAAAATGACTTTCCTTCCTAGCTAACCTCTTGGAGGAGACACTTACCTCCTTACACTCCTCCTTAACCATGAAAGGTTGTCTTTCTTCTTGGGGGTAGATTTCTTCATTAGATTCATCCCTTTTGCTTCTTCACTTTCACTAGAGGAAGGTGAAGTAGTAGCCTCATCTTGGCTACTATAAATGTCTTGACCCCTCATAATCATGGTTTTCTTGGTGGGGCATTGAGAAGTAATGTGTCCTCTTCCAAGACATTTAAAGCACTTTATCGAGCTAGTCTTCTCTTGCATACTAGCCTTAGGGGCTTGCTTTTCTATTGTCTTCCCCTTATCATCTTTGGGCTTAGAAGGTGTCACCCCTAAGATTCCTTGACCTTGGTCTTTCTTTGGATAAGAGTGAGAGCCATAAGATTTTGAAGTAGACTTTCTTTTAAGTTGTTGGTCTACCCTTATTTCCCAATCTAAGTTAGCCTCTACATTGTCCTTCGCATGGAAGTATGGGAGGTTAATGTTATCCTCTCGAGGCTTTCTTTCCTTCTCTCTCCAATGGGAGTGAGGTCTAAGATGTGCCCTATGTCTTCCTTCATAATAGTCACGAAGTTCTTCACTTAGGCTTTTGCAAGAGTTATGACTATTATATGAGGCATGTTTTTCTTTTCTTAACTCTTTTAGTATTTTCCTTCTATCTTCTTCCCTTATTTTCTCTTTTTCATCTTGACTTATTCCTTCCACTTTTTTTTTTCCTTTTTCTTTTCTCTCTTGTTTTTCTTTCCACAACTTAAAGGATCTCAACTTATCTAATATCTTTTACAAGGGGTCCTTAGGAGTAGAACCCTCACCATTAACACTAGATGAAGAATGAAGACTCATGTTGGTTTCTAAGTTGTGGTTCTTTCTTGTTGGGGGTTTGAAAACAAAAGGTAAAAGAAACTATGGTTGAAACTAGCCAAATAAACACTAAAAGAGGTGTGAAAGATAAGGTAAAAACTCATTCATCAAAGTTACAACAAGTGTTACACATGCTTCTATTTATAGCCTAGGTAATTTCGTTAAGAAACTTCCTTGAGAAGCTTCCTTGAGAAGCTTCTTTGAGAAACTTCCTTGAGAAGCTAGAGCTTAGCTACATACACCCCTCTAAGAACTAAGCTCAGCTCCTTGAGAAGCTTACTTGAGAAACTTCTTTGAGAAGCTTCCTTGAGAAGATTCCGGGAGAAGCTAGAGCTTAGCTACACACACCCCTCTAATAGCTAAGCTCACCTCCTTGAGATTAGAAACTAGAACTTAGCTACACACACCTCCTATAATAGGTAAGCTCACCCTCATGCAAAAATACATGAAAATACAAAAAAGTCCTTACTACATAGACTAGTCAAAATGCCATGAAATACAAGGCCAAAACCCTATACTTCTAGAATAGCCAAAATACAAGGCCCAAAAGAAGGAAAAACCTATTCTAATATTTTCAAAGAAGAGTAGACCCAACCTTGGCCTATGGGCTCAGAAATCTACCTTGAGGTTCATGAGAACCCTATGGCCTCCTTTAGCAGCTCTAGCGCAGTCCTCTTGGAGTCTTCTATCCAATATCCTTGGGGGGTAGGATTGCATCAGTCTGTCAGAGAAAGAAACAACTAAGGAGTTTCTTGATGCTATTCGAGAGAAGTACCACATATCTAATAACGTTGAGTCTGAATGTCTAATGAAGCAGTTAACAGACATGAGGCATGATAATGTTAGGGGTGTAAGGGAATTCATTATGAAGATGGTTCACATCCAAACCAAGCATAAATCTAACCAAATTGACCATAATGAAAAATTCATAGTTAAACATGCCTTAAATAGCCTACTTGTTGGTTTCACATAAATTAAAACTACCCATAATACCATTGGTGAGAAATGGATTGTGAATGACCTTATTACCAAGTATGTTGTTGAGGAAGAGAAACTCAAGAAAGAAAAGAGTGACATAGCCCTGTTATCAGTCCATGGCAAACCCATTTTCGGCAAGGGACACTGGAAAAATACAAGGAGTGCCTCTAACGCTTCTTATAAATATCAAGGTTTGGGGAAACCAGGTAAGGGCCAACACCATGATGTAGGAAGGCCTAGGCTAGATATCTTTAATAAAGGTATTTGGTGCAAGGAGAAAGGGCATAAGAAATCTGATTGTGAAAAGTTCAAGGCTTGGCTAGAGAATAAGCAGAAATCAAGAGGTAATAACTTAGCTTTTGTCTATCTTAAGTCTAATCTAGTTGATGTTCTTATAGATTCTTGGTGGCTTGATAGTGGTTTCACAACCCATATCATTGTGTTTTTTCAGGGGTTCAAAAATTTGAGGAGATCAGTCTGAGGGAAAGCAAGTTAAGGGTAGGAAATGATCTTGAAGTTTGCTTAGAGAAAGTCGGAGACATTAGCCTAGTTTTAGGTTCTGGATTTGAATTGGTTTTGAAGGATACCTTTTACGTACCTTCTTTTAGGAGAAATTTGATTTTTGTTTCTTGTTTAGACAAACTTGGTTTTAGTTTTACTTTTGGTGATAAGAAAATAAATTTAATGTTAAACTCCCAAATTATAGGTTATGGATCTCTAGTGGATGGTTTATATAAATTATCTTTGGGTTCTAACCATATTTCTTCATCTTTAGTTGTTGAGAATTCTGTTGCTAAAAGGTCTATAGTTCAAGACTTCTCCCTCCACTCATATTCTCCTACCTTCAAGCTCTTATCCATGGCTTCCTATGGTGGTGAGCTTCTTCTTGACTCATCTTCTCCTTGAAGTGGTGTCTCCAATCATCTTTCTTCCATCTCCATTCTGCTACCATTATACTTCAAGAAGCAAAGGACTCCATTGATGAAGAAGATCCAAGGCCTACAAGCTCCACATGGAGCTATATCATGTAGTATCAAGAGCATCTTCGTCAAGGTGATGTTCTTTTACTTCCTCTATCTTTTTGTTCGGCCAATTCACTTTAATTCCTTGTTCTTCATCTTATTCATCATGCATATCCTCCATTGTCTTATGGTTTGGGGCTGTTTAAAGTAGATTAAAAAAAAAATAAACTGATTAAATCTTAGAGCTACACTTGTTCTTGCATTTCTATGGTTCAAATTTTATAGATCTACTCTTGAATCATGTTTTTGTGTTGCTTAGGTTCTATCATTTTTCACTTAATCCATGTTGTCTTAGAGTCATGTTAAGTCATAATAATTGTTACATTATGTTCTAAGTTTGTGTTGAATTATGATTTTGTTGATTGAATTCTAGATACATTTGTTCATGTATTCTTGTCATTCTTATCCTATCTTTTGAATTTTGAGTCTAATTCATGCATGTTATTTAGTTCATAACATGTTCTAAATCAATTCCTAGAAGTAGTCTTGTTGTTGAACTTTGTTTTGTTTTCTAAGTTTCCTATATGATGCCTATGAAGAAATTGAGTTGTGGTGCTGATTTGTGGCTGGATTTGTGAATCAAAATAAGTCCTAAGCTCTCTTGAATTATGTTATTCAAGACAATTGAGCATAAGCAAACAAAAATTTTAATCATCCAAGCCTTAAGCAACTTCAACACTACTCTTGATTTCTAGGTTGAAATCGCTGGTGCTAGAAGCTTGAACATACGAACTTGTAAGAATTATTGGGAATTGGTCAATTCGAATTTTGAGCTGAAAGTTTTAATGAAGTTTCTAGACATATGGAAAAAATTAGAAAAGAAGAACCAAGTGATTTGGATAGAAGGAAAAAATACGAAAAATAACACAAGTTGGTAGGAAAATTAGTGTCCAGGAAAAAAAAGTGAAAGGGAAGTGTGCTTGTTATTTTGGCTCGAAATTTGTTCTATAATTGATGCCTATTTTAAAACAATCTTAGTTCTGAAATTTTGATTCAAACTTAGTGTGAAAACAAGTTCCAAAGCTAGAGGTTTCTTGAGTCTTTTTTTTAGTTTTTTTTACTATACTCTACAGCCATTCTAGGTTTCTCTTTGAGTCCTAGCTTGCTTTTGTGTGCTTTTCATTGCTTTAATTGTTGAATAATCCTTGAAAATTTGTCTTGCTAAAACTCTGTTGGTTTAGCTTTCATTTCATTTTTTGGTCTTTGGTTATTGCTTGTCTCTTTGTTTCCTTGTTTGTGAGTTGCCATATAGGGAATTGGAAAGGGGGATTGTTGCCATACCATACAAGTATGATTTAATGGCCTAAAAGAAAATGTTACCGCTTGTTGCAATATATGAGAGTCAAGTGATACCAAAAACAAAAATACATATCCAGTATAAAACAATCAAAATATATAATAATTAAAAAAACAATCATCAAAAGTAATCAATAATAAACATAAACTTCAAACACAATCATCAACATCAATCATCAAAGACAATCAACATAGCTCTCAAACATAATCATCATAGACAATAAAAAACTCAATCAAAAGCAATCATAAAAAAATTAAAACTCAATAAAAAAATCATCAAAAGTAATCAATAATCAACATAACCTTCAAACACAATCATCAAAATCAATCATCAAAGACAATCAACATAACGCTCAAATACAATCATCATAACTATCAAACATAATTATCAAAGACAATCAAAACTCAAGCAAAAAACAAGAATCAAAACTCAATCAAAAAATTAACAATCATAAGCAAAAATAATAAAAAATAGACAAACATTAAAATCCTCTTGTTGGATAAGTGACCTTTATCACATGATTGATGAATACTTAATAAACTATGCTTAAGATCATCAATAAGTAAGGCATTTTCTATGGAGGTAGAGGGATTCATACCTATTTTTCCAACTCCAACAATTTTACCTTTGTTTGTTGTCTCCATAGATCACATATTCACTATCTTTGGGAGAAATATGAAAAAACTTTGATGCATCTCCCGCCATGTGTTTGGAGCAACCGCTATTAGTGTATCAACTTTGCTTCAAAGAGTCCATCATTCATATAATCATATTTTGATTTTGGTACCCAAATTTTCTTGGGTCCTTGTATGTTAGTTTTGAGTAAGGATCCTTTTGGAACTCATACCATTTTCCTAAAGCTACTACCATTGTTTCTAACATGTTGATGCACTATGATATTTCTTTCTTACCACAATAAAAGCAGTAGAACTAGTAACAAGAGTAAATTTGGCAATAATAATTTTTAAATCTTCAAATTTCAATTTCAAAATTTCCTTTTCTAAACTTGAAATAGTTTTCTTAGAATATGAAACTAATTTGGAAAGTTTAATAGATTTTTATGTAAATCATTGAATGGATCTTGGAGTTCATCAAAAGAAATAGATAAGTCATAGATAGAAGACATTACCTCTTCTTCGCTTTCTTGGTCTTTGGCTATGAGACCCAGATTTTTGATTTCATTTTATGAATCACTTGAAGAATTCATGTCATTATCTTTCCAAGTGATGTATGATTTCCTTTCTTTCTTTTCATTGAAATTTCTCTTGTCAGATTTTTCCACTCATCTCTTGGTTTTTCTATAGTTGCATTGCCCAGTACCATTGTAGTAATAAAGGGACCAATTGATGTAGCTCCATGTGGAGCTTGTAGGCCTTGGATCTTCTTCATCAATGGAGTCCTTTGCTTCTTGAAGTTTGATGGTAGTAGAATGGAGAAGGAGAAAGTTGATTGGAGATGCCACTTCAAGGAGAAGATGAGTCTAGAAGAAGCTCTCCACCATAGGAAGCCATGGATAAGAGCTTGAAGGTAGGAGAAGTGAATGGAGGGAGAGGGAGAGAAGGAGCTCAAAATTTTGTGCCTCAAAAGAGGTCTGAAGTTTGAAGTTTAATTCTCAAATGATCAAAGTTGAAAAAATGCACACACATGGCCTTTATTTATAGCCTAAGTGTCACACAAAATTGGAGGGAAATTTGAATTTCTATTCAAATTTCACATGAATTTGAAATTGAATTTGTGGAGCCAAATTTTGGAGCCAAAGTTTCACTAATTATGATTAGTGAATTTCAGTTATGGTTCAGCCCACTAATCCAAGATCAAGTCCAAGATTCTCCACTAAGTGTGCTTAGGTGTCATGAGGCATGTAAAGCATGAAGAACATGCACAAAGTGTTACTATATGATGTGGAAATAGGGGATAGCAAGCAAATGCTCACCTCCCCCTCTAAAATTTAATTGGATTGGGCTTCTCCCAATTCAATTAAATTTATTTCCCAACACACACATCAAATATTCACTTAATGCATGTGAAATTACAAAACTACCCCTAATACAAAAACTAGTCTAGGGTACCTTACCTACATTATGGAGCCCAAAATACAAGGCCCAAAAATAATGAAACCTTAATCTAATATGTACAAAGATAAGTGGGCTCATACTTAGCCCATGGGTCCAAAATCTACCCTAAGGCTCATGAGAACCCTAGGGCCTTCTCTTGCATCTTTGGCCTAATCTTTTTGGAGTCTTCTATCTAATTCCCCTGGGGGATAGGATTACATCACCAATTTCAAAGGCTTCCCATATATTTAAATCTATGGCTTCTATAAAGATCTGCATTTGGGTTTTCTAATAGTGATAACCCTCGTCATTGAAAATAAGAGGCCTATTAATAAAATTTCCCTCAGGAAATGGAAAGTTAGATGAAGTCATAATTATTCTTGAAGTTTTTAAACTTTACACATGAACCCTGCTCTGATACCACTTGTTAAACAAGTGGTCTCAATAAATTAAGACGGGGGTGAATTAAGTCTTACAATTCCCACTAACAAACTTTTAACCCCCTTCTAAATGATAGGCACAAAATGTAGAAGAAGAAGAAAAAATAAATTTAATAATGTTCTTTAAACATGCAAGACAAAATTGATTGCAATAACATAAATGAGATAGGGGAAGAGAGAAATGCAAACTTGATTTATACTGGTTCAACCACTTCCCGTGCCTATGTCTAGTCCTCAAGTAACCCACTTGAGATTTTCCACTATCCTTGTAAAAATCCTTTTTACAACTTCTGAACACCCAAGGAATCCCTTTCCCTTGTGTTCAGAAAACTCATAATTCAAGAGACAACCAGTCTCTTGATTACAATTGACTTTCTGAGAAGAACATAAAGATTTCTCTCCTTTAGAGTGGATAATACAATTTGAAGTTCTTGGATGAACTCTCAATAGATTTGCAAGTGTTTGCCCAAGAATTGTTGAGAGAGCATTTGACAATGAAGTTCCCTTAGAATATCTCTCTCATTACTTTTTGAAGTCAACACACATATATATAGGCCCTTCGTGCCTTTCCAAAAATGGTTTGAAGAGATGTGTCTTTTGAAAAAGCTTTTTCTGAAGTTTTTTTACTGGTAATCGATTATAGGTTTATGGTAATCAATTACATAGTTATATTTTGAAGGCTCACGACTTTTCAAATTGAATTTCAAGAGTTCCATTGCTGGTAATCGATTACACATCAATGGTAATCGATTACAGCTTTTGAATTCAAATTTCAAAACCCTTCTAAAAGCTATTTTTTTTTCAAAATTGTCTTCTGGTAATCGATTACACTGCCTGGTAATCGATTACCAGAGCATTGGATGTCTTGGAAACACTTTATTTTGAGGCAAAGCTTGTTCTTGAATTAATCTTGAAGCAATGCTTGTTTGTTGAAACAACCTTGTATTAATCTTGATGCAATGCTTAACCTTTGAAGCAACCTTGTTTGATTCTTATTTGGCATCATCAAAATCATGTATTCATACATTCACATTCTCCCCCTTTTTGATGATGACTATCATTATCAAGTGATTTCTTTTCAGCATCATCAAAGCATGCATGATTCACAGATTCGGCCAGAGATGCAAGAGAATGCCCTAGGGTTCTCATGAGCCTTAGGGTAGATTTCGGGCCCATGGGCTAAGTATGAGCCCACTTATCTTTGTATATATCAGATTAATGTTTTATTATTTTTGGGCCTTGTATTTAGGGCTCCATAATGTAGGTAGGAAACCCTAGAAATGTAGGATTTTTTAGCCCTTGTATTTTAGGGCACTTAGACAATAGTTTTTGTATTAGGGTAAGTTTTGTAATTAGACATGCATTAAGTGAATATTTGATGTGTGCGTTGGGAAATAAATTTAATTGAATTGGGAGAAGCCCAATCCAATTAAATTTTTGAGGGGGAGGTGAGCATTTGCTTGCTACACCCCATTGTCACATCATATAGTCACACTTTGTGCATGTCCTTCATGCTTTACATGCCTGATGACACCTAAACACACTTAGTGGAGAATCTTGGACTTGATCTTGGATTAGTGGGCTGAACCATAGCTAAAATTCACTAATCATAATTAGTGAAATTTTGGCTCCACAAATTCAATTTCAAATTCAAGTGAAATTTGAATAGAAATTCAAATTTCCCTCCAATTTTGTGTGACACTTAGGCTATAAATAGAGGCCATGTGTATGCATTTTATTTTAACTTTGATCATTTGAGAATTATACTTCAAAGTTCAGACCTCATTTGAGGCACAAAATTTCATGCTCCTTTTCTCCCTCTCCCTCCACTCATCTTCTCCTACCTTCAAGCTCTTATCCATGGTTTCCTATGGTGGTGAGCTTTTTCTTGACTTATCTTCTCCTTGAAGTGGCATCTCCAATCATCTTCCTTCTCCATTCCGTTTCCATTTATCTTCCAAGAAGCAAAGTACTTCATTGATGTAGAAGATCCAAGGCCTACAAGCTCCACAAGGAGCTACATCATAAGGTCTTGCCGTGGTGGAGAGTATTATGGTAAATATGGTATCATAAGGCAACATATGGGACCATTTGCCTCATATTTCCAGGATTGTGGAATAGCTTCACAATACACCATTCTTGGAACTCCTAAACAGAATGGTGTAGCCAAAAGGTGTAATATAACACTTAAAGATATGATGAGAAACATGATGAGTAGATGTAACTTGCCATAATTTGTGTAGGGAGAAGCCTTGAAAATAGACCTTCACATCCTAAATAGAGTTCCTAGTAAATTCATTCCCAAAACTCCTTTTGAACTTTGGACAGGAAGAAAAACCTAGCCTGAACCATCTTCGAGTCTAGGGTTGCCCAGCTAAGGTTGAGGAGAACACGCAAATGTAGCAAAGTGGGTGAGGGTTATTCATTATTATTCTTTCATCATTTTATTTTATTTTGTTTTTGCTTGCCTCTTTATTTCTTTTTTACCAACCAAGCTAACAACAAAACCAATTTGTTGGGCTAATTGGCCCAGTTTGTTTACAAAACAAAACAAAAATAAATAAATAGACACATAAAAAAAATTAAATTTTTGGAACAAAAAGGATTAAATTACAAACAAAATTGAGTGTTCACAGTTACCACTCTATACTTAGATTTTACTAGGTAATATGAATAACTCATTGTTTCCATATTATCGTAGTAAAATATAAGTAAAGATATGAACACGAATTTTGTTAGAGTTAAGAGCAGAGGACATGGACATTTGAAATAAAAGTAATAAGCGTGGGGACTATAAATGTAAAATGCAGTGGGTGTGGGGACCCAAAATGAAAAATACAGTGCGAGGACCCAAAATGTAAAAATGCAATGGGCGCGGGGACTCGAAATGTAAAAGGCAATGGATGTGGGGACCTGAAATGTAAAATGCAGTGGGCATGGGGACCCAAATTAAAAGGCAATGAGCACAGGGATCCAGAATGTAAAAGGCGATGGGTACGAGGACCGAGAATAAAAGGCAATAGGTGCGAGGAGTCAAAATAAAAGGCAATGGGCACAAGGACTCAAAATGCAAAAGGCGATGGGCGCAGGGACCCAAAATAAAAAGGCAATGGGCACATGGACATGAAATGTAAAAGTAGTGTGCGCAGGTACCCAAAATGTAAAATGCAGTGGGCGCGACGACCCAAAGTGTAAAAGACGATGGGTGTAGAGTCCCAAAATGTAAAATGCAGTGGGCGCAGGGACCTGAAATGAAAAAATCAGTGGGTGAGAGAATCCAAAATGAACTCTTAGAAAAGGGAGGTATATGTAGATGATGACATGTATGCATGTTATGCAATGCAAAATGTTCTTTACTAATGTGCATTTTATTTTATATGTTTTTCCAACCTTTGATCCCTTTAGGTTTTAAGCGCCTCAACATTCATGGAGAAATCCCTATATTTTTAGATTAATTTGGAAACTTTTTCAAGCATTTGAACTATCAATTAGCCATGACCCATGTAGGAATTGGTCAAAGATTTACTAAACTTCACATGATTTTTTTTTGTGTTCATTATAATTGTAATTCTCTTTAAGTGTTATTGCATGCTTCATTCTTAACATATCACATAATGAAATAACATGATGAAATAACGAGTAATAGGATATGATGAAAGAATTTTATTATTTTTTTGGGATGAAATTGCAAGTACAAGAGCAAATTTGTGCTAGAGCAAAATGATAGATTCAACACAATAGTGATCAGAAGGAGTAACAGATAGAACAAAATAACAATGTTAATTTCCATGTCTACAGCTTTAATAATCCCATCTACTAGCTTTTAAGGATATTAGATGCTTTGGTAAACCCAATACTTTTTCGTGTTAATTTTGTGTCTTAATCTTTAGGGCACAACCCATTTTCAAGTACTTTGACACATTCACTATTCCTCATCTCTGTTTGACAACTTTCTTCGACCCCAAGTCTTTTGCTCTAAATTTTGCCTAGGCTTCCTTTTTGGTTTTTCAAACTAGTGAGCTTTTCTTTCTTTATTCCATATAGCCATATCTTTTTCCTAGGTTGCTCTTTTCGAGTTTCAAACCTAACGGGTCGCTCTAAATTTTGCCCAAGCTGCCTTTTTAGGTTTTCAGCCTAGCAAGCCTTTTCTTTTTCTTTTATTAATTTCTCTCTTTTTCAATTATAATACTTCTTGACTACGTCAGAGTTTATAGGAAGGGATAAGTCTTCACCATCAATATTTGTAAGGATTAATGCTCTGCCTGAAAAAGCCTTCTTCAGCACATAAGGTCCTTCATAATTTTGGGTCCATTTCCCTCGATGATCTTTTTGGGTTGGCAAGATCTTGAGCACTAGTTCTCCTTTTTGGAATTCTTGAGGATGAACCTTCTCGTCGTGAGCTCTTTTCATCCTCTTTTGATATAGTTGACCATGGCATAGGGCAATCAATCTTTTTTCTTCAATGATGTTCAATTGGTCATAATGAGCTTGGACCTACTCAGCCTCCTCAAGTTCAGTTTTCATTGATACTCTTAGTGAAGGGATTTCTACTTCAATTGGGAGCACAACTTCCATTACATACACCAAAGAATAAGGAGTGCCCCCAATCGAGGTGCGATCATAGGTACGATAACCATGTAATGCAAAAGGGAACATGTCGTTCCAATCCCTATTTGTTGCAACCATCTTTTGGACAATCTTCTTGATATTCTTTTTGGCTGCTTCCATTGTTCCATTCATCTTTGGGAGATATAGTGAGGATTTGTGATGTTGAATATTGAAATCATCACACAACTCTTTCATCATCTTGTTGTTCAAATTAGTCCCATTGTTAGTAATAACGTGACTTGGCAGACCATATCAACAGATTAAATCTCTTTTGATGAATTTGACCACTAGATTCCTTGTTACACTGACATATGATATTGCTTCAACCCATTTAGTGAAATAATCAATGGCGACTAGGATGAAACAAGGCCCTTTTGATGCCTTAGGCTCAATTGGACCAATCACATTTATTCCCCACATCGAGAATGGCCATGGTGCAGTTAAGACATTTAAGGATGTTGATGGCACATATGGATATTATCAACATATGTCTAACATTTATGCATTTCCTCACATGGTTGCAACAATCAACTTTCATGGTCGATCAATAGTAGCCAGCCCTAAGAATCTTTCTTGCCATCACATTTCCATTTGCATGTGTTCCAAATGAGCCTTCATGGACTTCTTCCATTATCTTCTTGGCCTCAATTGCATCAACACATATGAGCAACATCATGTCATAGTTCCTTTTATAAAGTGCATCATCATTCAAGAAAAATTCCATTGCCAACCTCCTCAAGGTCATTTTATCATTTTTTCAAGCATTGAGAGGATACTTTTTATCTTTCATATAATGCTTGATATCATAAAACCATGGCTTCTCATATAGTTCTTTTTTTATTGTTTCGTAGTAAGTCCGTTGATCCCAATTCTGAATTTTTATTAGTGGCACATCTCCTTCTCAACTTATCTTGAACATTAATGATAAAGTAGCTACAACATCACCCAATTGATTATTCTCACAAGGGATGTGATAGAAAGTAATTTCATTGGACTGTTCCATCATTACCTTAATGTAAAAGTGGTATAGGATTAATTTCATATCTCGATCCTTCCATTCGTCTTTGAGTTGATGAATAACTAAAGTCGAGTCTTCGAACACCTCTAAAATCCTAGCTTTGAATTCGATTGCAGCTTTGACCCCCATTGCACAAGCTTCATATTCAGCCACATTATTGGTATAGTTAAAACTCAACCTTGTGGTGAATGGTGTGAGTTGATTCATAGGAGAAATTAACACTGCCCCAATTCTGTACCCAGTGCATTGGAAGCCCCATCAAATAATAAAGTCCATTTGGAAGAGAATCTACCACGCATGCACGCGCTTAGCGTGCCATCAACTTGCCAAACGAGTCATTTGTCTCTTCTGGTGCCCAGTGCGCCTCACCCGCTAAGCCAAAATTCACTTACTCGTGCTTAGCGCGAGAATGGCGCTAAGCGAGCCTTTGAAGATAGAAAGCCTTTAAAAGTTGACGTTGGTGAAAAAAAGGGAGTCTTTAGTCTCAGAAAGCAATTATGCATTATGTGAAAGACGCAACATGGCATGGGAGCACCAGAAACCCCAACTTTCAAGAGGATTTTAGGTTTTAGAGTAATTTGTAGGTTCCTAGAGGTGGAGGAGACATCCCCACCACCGTGTAATCTGTATTTTGCTTCCAAAAACCCCTATTGTAGCTGAAAGGTGGTACCTTGCCATGGAAGGCTAAAGCTTTTGTTGGGAATTTCTACTGATTCTTAATGTAAATATTCTTTACTATCTATTTTAATGTTGTTTTGATGTGTTCATTGTTTCTATCTGAATTTAATTCTTGCATGCTTTTGGTCTGATCATCCATTTGTGTGTAAAGTTAGGATTTTTAGCATTGTAAAATGTTCTGAATCCTTAGAACTGGATAAAACAGGGCTAGATAACTGTATTGCTGGACACATGGTGCATGGATTTAGTTTTTATTATGCTGTGACCTTAATGTTGTTCGGTTAGGCTAAGTTTGACAAGGGATCCGAGAACGAAGTTTAATTAGAATTAGCCCATTCATGCAAGACATCATGGCTTGGGATAGTTGTCCTCAACATATAACTCAGAAACAACATTAGATAGAGAAAAACCTTTAATTGCATCAAGTCACTGAGTAGAAGGACCCAACGTTTTAATCATCTATTTATTTCTCGCCTTTAGATAGTTAATTTTGTAGTTGTTTTAGAATTGCAAATATATCCTTTGTTTATTTTCATTTCATGATTTTATACAAATGTCTATTTACTTAATGAACACTTTTCCGAATGAAACAAATTCCCTGTGATCGATACTCGGTTCTTACCGTATTAAACAATATCATACTTTGACCATAACATTTGCCAGCGAGCAATTCGATAAGTGAGAGTAGGCTTCTTGAATATATACTTGATTGGATTCATTTTGGAGACCAACCATGTGGTGTGAGACAACATATATTGCCTAAGCTTACGAGCAGACCAAGCCAAAGTGCAACAAGTCCGCTCCAATAGAGAGTATCTCATTTCACAATCCATGAACTTGTTAAAATAATAAATGGTGTGCTCCTTGTTGGACAAGTGGCCTCAATAACTTAAGAAGGGGGGGGGGTGAATTAAGTTTCAAAATTTTCCCACTAACAAACTTTAATCCCCTTTTTAAATGATATATGATAGGCTCAAAATGAAGAAGAAGAAGAAGCAATCAATTTAATAATGTTCTTTTAACTGCACAAGACAAAGTAATCTATAATAAAATAACTGAGATAAGGGAAGAGAGAAATGAAAACTCAATTTATACTGGTTCAGCCACTTCCCGTGCCTACATCCAATCTTCAAGCAACCCACTTGAGATTTTCCACTATCTTTGTAAATTCTTTACAGTCTTTGAACACACCTTGGGATTTCTTACCCTTGTGTTCAATATTCTCACAATCCAAGAGACAAACAGACTCTTGATTACAACTGAGTTTATGAGATGAACAGAAAGATTTCTCCCCTTTGGAATAGATGATACAAATTTAAGTTCCTAGAAGAATTCTCAATAGATTTGCAAGAGTTTGGCCAAGAGTTGTTTAGAGAGGATTTGACAATTAAGTTATCTTTGAAACTCTCTCAATCTTGTGTACTTTTCAAAGTGAGACACACATATGTAGAGGCCTATTGTGCCTTCTCAAAATGGTTTTATGCTCATTTAAAATTTAATAAAGAAGTATATAGAAGATCAAATATAAAATTTTGGACAGGGTTTCCTTTGTAATTATGACTTCCCAAAAATTTCAATCATTACAACAATAACATCATTCATAATTTCATTCATCAATAACAAATATATCACATCTCATTAGCCAAAAACACAATTTTTCTTGAAAACCAATATGCAACAGGGACAGGCATACATCCCCATAGTTGGGTTCCTTAACCCAACTCTAGTATCAAAAGATGTAAACTAATAATAAACTCCTATTGATATCCCTTCGTCAGCTCCTCTCTGTGTTGCTCGGAGGCCTCTCACGTTCTCGTCTGTTGGTCCAACCATAGAGTTTTATATTCCAAATTGAAGCCAATTTAGTATAGATTTCAAAAACATGGTTAATATTAACATTCGGGGTCAAATACCTCTGTCAAATTAAAAGGGGCTAAAAGGTGTTTTGGGGTCTACATCCCAAAGACGTCATTCTGAAATTCTGATCATGCCAATGCGACCAGGGTTCATCAAAGGTCACGAAAAAAACATCAATTTTATAAAGGGTAACTCCTACAACGTCTTATTTTCAAAGGAAGTGTAAAACATCTTATTACGATGCCCAAATCACAAGAGATACTAAGAGAAGATCAAACTAACTAGGAGAAGACAAGGGAGTCATGGTTACCTCGTAGAAACCACGAAGGAAGGGTTGAGAGCTCTGTTCTCTACCGAATCCTTGAGGTGGATTCTAATAATTATGCTCCAATTAAAGTACTCTTCTCCGTGCAGTGGTTTGATGGCAAGCAACAACGACTCGTGGGTGTCACCGGTGGTCGTGGGTGGAGGGGTTAAGGTTTTTGGGAGGAAGTTTAGAGAGAGAAAAAGAGCTAAAACATTATTTTTACGCTGAAGAATGTAATTATAATCTACAGATCTCGCTAAGCGCAATTCAAATTTTGGCCTTGAGCATGACATTTCGTGCTAAGCGCAATTTCTCTGCTGGCTGGAATTGTGCTTAGCGCGCTGATCTCGCAGAGTGAATTATCTCCTCGGGTTGGAACTGTGCTCAGCGTGCTTGTTGGACTAAGTGAGATATCCAAATGTTATTTTGCAAATTTCAACAATTAAAGAATGCAGATTTGGGTTAGGAACCTATAGTCCAAATTTGAAGTCGATCCAATGGTTAATGAGTTCAGGATTGTGATTTTACCAAAACAGGTTTTGGATAAAACTTGAAATATCACAATTTCAACATAGGTAAATCAAACTCCACATAACCTAACATCCACATGAAGCAATCACACATAGCTAATTCACACAACACCTCAACTCATCCAAATCAATCAAGTAATCAAATAACACAAGAAATACATTAAACATCAATTTTCAATTATCAATGTGAGGCCAATATAATACCACATTCTCCTTTGGGCAGAATGCACAAACCAAGGCTACAACCTAAACCAATACCTCAAATGGGTTAATCCATGAGCGTACACAAAGTTCAAAAAAATATCCCCTTTGGGTAGACGAATCTCTAAACTTGATGCATTCTCCAATAACTCCATCCATTCTTAACTCTCAACCCAAACACACAACAACCCCCCCCCCTTTGGGCAGACAATCACATGCAAAGACCAAAAGTATTCCTCAAATTATTAAAAAAAATTTCATGAATCAATATAAATGGTCCCACTTTGGCGACAATGACTTATAATAATCCATGAAAATTCTTGTACAATAATTAATTTTCTCTTGTCCAAAACCATGATCCATTCGATAAGCAAATGCATCACAAGAGCATCATTACTGGTCATAAATCAATTAAAAGAGCATTCCCATATGTTTTGAACTTAAACAATAATAACTATAAATTAAGGCATTCTATTCTAGCTTTTAAATTATAACTAGACAAATATCAAATATTCATAGCAATGAACATTAAATAAATAGAAGTAAATTTAAAAGCATACCAAAATAACATATTCCAATAGTCGAAACAAAACCCAACATGAATTGAATTGAATTGCGTAAAATGAAATAAACTAATAACATTATGTCAATGTGTAATAACTTTTTGAATAGAAAAGGAAAAGCACCTAGTATTATATTAATATATATACTAGTTAGAGTTGAAAATACAATTTTGAATTTCGTAAATATAGTTAAGATGCAGTGTATTAGTAAAATAAGTTGTTGCGAATGGCAGACACACTATCACAATAAGGTCTAGAACAATAGATAAGCATGAACTCAATTGATAGTAATTGCAATTTCCCAACAACACAATTAATTATTAACTAGAAAATACCATAATTGAAATTCACCTCAATCATAACCAGAAACTCTTAAACCACCAAATGAAAGATAATTGAAATCAAAATCGATGAATTTAATAATTATCACACAACTGATGCGTAAAAGAACATATTTAATAATTTAATAATCAAGTTCTAAATCACATAAAATAAGCTCTAATACCAAATGTAAGATAAATAAATTTAAGAATAAATTTATGAGTTTAAATCCAATTGATAGAAATTTAGGAAAAAATGATGCACAATTATAACATTATATAACAACTAATAACAATCATAATAGAGTAAGAGACGTGTGCCTGAAGAGGAGATGTAATTCATCCTTAATACCACGATTAGATCCCGAACACTAAATGATACTACTCTCTGCCTAGTGGTTAAGGTTTTCACATAATGTTGTGCTACTATAAAATTGTCTAATGGGAAAACAATTTTATAACCACCAGATGAGAGCAGAGACCCCTTGTTTGGACAACGAGTGAGGCCTAACCCATCATAGGAACACTCAAATAATAAGCCCAAAACTAATATCTATCAATTATTATACCATATATTTTATTTACATAATTGGTATTAACAATTATATATTTAATCTAATAATTAAACAATGTTATTCCACAAAATTCCAACAATCTCCCACTTGGATAACATTATTTAATTATTGGAGACCAAAAAATATTAAAATGAAATATCAATTATGTCTAAATAAATAATGAGTTATTAACAATGCCAAAAATTATATTTCATAGGGACAAACATTAGACATGCCAATAAACCACATTTCATACACAAGATGGATAAGGGAAAACATAATAAATAAGACAAATACGTAATTCCAAAAACAATGGTCTCAAGCATCTCAATGATGCCACAAGAGATATGGTATTAAAAGTGACATCAACAAATCACATATCTCATCAATAATTAAATGCAATTTCAAACTCCCACTAATCCAAAACATCAAAAGACTTAACCAAACAAGTGAGTAACTAAAATTCTCAAAGCTCAACAGTTCAACCTTTGGTTAGTATATTTACCAAAATGCACTCCATAATGATATGCTAAATTCTAGTCTAGCTAGGACTCTATAATCTCTCTCTTCAACAAACATGCAAGTGCATATACTAAAAGATCTCTTGTTATTTTAGGGAGAAAATCACAACAACAACATTGTCGCCATATATGTAAGTGGTCTACATATATTCTTAAGAATGTGAGAGCAAAAAAAACAACCACATAATCAAGCAAGTAGCCTTACAAAAAAATGACACACTCTATCACTAAGGTAGGAGTAGTTGTAAGTGTCTACATGGCACTTTTCCAAGAAATAGCTTCTGTAACGAACTGCCTCGTCGCTACGATATCACCACTCTAAACCGCAAGAATTTTAATTTTTAAATGAAAACTTCGTTAATTTGCTTATGAAAAATGAACGTAATTTTTTTTTCTCGATATACATTCACCAAACAATACACCATTACCTAAGTGAATACACACACACATATATAGGAATAGTAACTCAGTACACACCATTCACATAACGAAAAGTAAATTTGTTCATACATATAATTAAATTTGTGATCTACATCTTTAATTCAACAAAAAGAATCATCGAACCAACTACGGAGGAGTTGATTAACAAAACACAACTCTCTCCCAAAATAATCCCAACGTCATCACGTCGGCTCAGCGGCTCTATAAAAGAATCTCACTTCTCGTACTCTACTGTTGTCATTTTGCTCCCACGAACAAAGGCTCGCGATCATCACAGGTACCAACCACACAGTACAAAAATTATGAGGGGTGAGTTTATTATAAAAGAAATTAATAGAAAGATCAAATAACCACAATTAGTAAGAAAACATTAACAAATATCATAAGCTTACACAAACATTCATTAGTCCAACACACACTCAACAAATAGTCATCATCCGTCCATAGTTCCAATCAATCATGCTGAGTATGATGCATGCAACTGACCTTAACTCTCAAATGCAATGTGGTACCATCCCCAAGGAAATAGCCTAAGCGTGTCTAGATGACTGTCGCAACCTACCCTTCGGCGGGAGGGCGACGCGTGACTCGCAGGTGCGTGTTCCAAGAAAGGAATACGCGCGGAGTCGCCACCAACGTTTATTTGAGGAAAACGTCGGAAAAACTGGAAAAGACGTGATCTACGAACTTTAAGTGAAAGGTTCGGGGGTTGTATTTATGCACGGGGAAGGTATTAGCACCCCACGCGTCCGTCACACGAGACGGCAGCCTTTAATTAAATGTGCAAACATGACTTCAATTTTTAAGTTTCCTTTTACGTCTTTATTCCTTTTTATATTTTTATCTTTTTGCGGTCGACGAGGGTGTTTCCCTTGCTCCTACGTATTCCTTAATTGCGATAAGGAAATCAGACCTACGTAGTTCTTTGTGAACAAAGTGTTTGGTTAAGTTGTTTTTACCCTTTTTGCAAGATATGTTTTTGTTAAATGAAAGGTTATTTAAGGCGTTGGACCGTTAAACAAACTTTCGATTCTTTTGAAAAGAGAGAAGACATTAAGGCATTGGACCATTAATGTTCTCTTTATTTTTGAAAGAGGTAATAAAGCTACATGTTGATTTTAGCCCTTTCGAAATTTACACTTAATCGATAAAAGCGGAAAAGACCATTTCAAGGCTTTGGACCTTTGAAAATGGCTTTTTTAGGCAACGTCAAAAGTTTTGGTTTATGATTTGATTTTAGCCTTAGCTTCACTTTGGTTATTAGTCGATTCAATTAAGAAAGAAAAATCCCAAAGAGAAACGTCCGATTGATTTTTTTTGATTTATTTTACTAAAAGATATTTTTTATTATTATATTATTATTTTACCCTTTTTTTTGGTTTCCAACGTAGTTACGGTATGACCGAATGGTCGGATTTCATTTCAACAGAAACTAACGGATATTACAATTCAAATGATCGGTGGAAATTTATTTTATTTTTTGATTAGGCGAGAAAATAACTTAAGCAAATGACTAAAGCACGTCAAAAGGGGGTACGAAAAGTAAATGAAATGTAAATAAAAGCACGAAAAAAACAAATGAGGACCACCACGGGTACATAGAATGAATTGAAAAGCTCGATTTGGAAACTTACCCGTTGAAGACCGAAGAACGATGAAGAACGAATGAAGAACGTCGAAGAACGGCTGAAAATCTTCGCGAAAAATCCCAACGGAAACGTTACGGAAACCTTACGGAAGCGCCTCGGCTCAGATTTTCTTCACGGAACCAATTTTTTTCACTAATTTCAAGTGATTCTTGAATTACCAGGAGGGCTGAACGAAATTCCTCTTCACTTCTCCCCCTATTTATTGGAAAATGGGGGAGATGCTTGCCACCCAGCTCGCCCAGGCGAGCAAGGTGACTTCCTCCAGAAGCAACCGCCTTCTGGAGGAATCTTCTAGAGGGCCCAAGTGGGCCTGGTTGCTATTTGCACCCCCATTTTCTCTAAATACACCCCTGCCTTTTTTTTGGTGATTCTTTTTCGTAAAGTTACGGAAACTTACGAATTTCGTAACGATACCTGTTTTCTTTCCGTAATGTTACGGAACCTTGCGGATTACATAATCATCCCCTTTTTGACTTACGAAATGTTACAGAACCTCACGAATTGTGCAACGATGCTTCCTTTTGAGTTCCGGCATGTCATGGAACTTCACAAATTGCCTAACGATGGGTGCCAAGTACCTCAAAATGGTTAAATGAAAGTTGCACGCCACCAAGCAAAGGTCCCCGGATGAAATTAGGGTATGACAGTTGCCCCTCTTTACTTGTCTTTTATTGGAGATAAAAGGGAAGTAAAGATAAGACACTAATTTCGTTCGAGCGAAACACCTTTCGGCTAGTGAACCTTCCTGTCAGCGGAACCTGCAAAAATCTGAAAATGATCAGTACCGACACATCATCCCGATACTTTCGAATTTGTTCCTCTCGGTTGATACAAGACGCAGAATGACCATAATTTGTCTCCGCGTTTTGTTGGACACGATCGCCTCTGGGTGGCGAAAAGGTGTGCGGAATGACAAAGGGCGCAAAATTTGTCTCTGCGCGTCTATCACCCAACTTGCGAAATCTGAATGATAAAGGGCCCAAAATCTATTTCTACGCGTTTACCCACTCAGCTTGTTGTTCCTGAATGATAAAGGGGGCAGAACATGTATCTGCATGTTTATCCACTCAGCTTGTTGTTCCTGAATGATAAAGGGCGCAGAATATGTATCTACGCGTTTACCCACTCAGCCTACTATCATGCTTTGAGTCTTAGAGATAGCAAAAGAAAGTTTATACGGATAACCACTCGGGTATCTCCGCCTGTCAGCGTGACTCAAATGTCAGTATGACAGATCTTGTGAGCGCGGAAGATGACGTAAATCTCCGCGTGTCAACGGCTTGTTGGGCCGTGATGGACGAAGGGTGCAGAAGACGGCGTTAGTCTCATCATGCTATCAGGCTTTTTGTCTTACAGATAGCAAAAGAAAGTTTATACGGATAACCACTCGGGTATTTCCGCCCGTCAGCGTGACTCAAATGTCAGTATGACAGATCTTGTGAGCGCGAAAGATGACGTAAATCTCCGCGTGTCAACGGCTTGTTGGACCGTGATTGAAGAAGGGTGCAGAAGACGACGTTAGTCTTTGCATGCTATCAGGCTTTCTGTCTCACAGATAGCAAAAGAATGTTTATACGGATAACCACTCGGGTATTTTCACCCGTCAGCGTGACTCAAATGTCAGTATGACAGATCTTGTGAGCGCGGAAGATGACGTAAATCTCCGCGTGTCAACGGCTTGTTGGGCCGTGATGGACGAAGGGTGCAGAAGACGGCGTTAGTCTCATCATGCTATCAGGCTTTTTGTCTTACAGATAGCAAAAGAAAGTTTATACGGATAACCACTCGGGTATTTCCGCCCGTCAGCGTGACTCAAATGTCAGTATGACAGATCTTGTGAGCGCGAAAGATGACGTAAATCTCCGCGTGTCAACGGCTTGTTGGACCGTGATTGAAGAAGGGTGCAGAAGACGACGTTAGTCTTTGCATGCTATCAGGCTTTCTGTCTCACAGATAGCAAAAGAATGTTTATACGGATAACCACTCGGGTATTTTCACCCGTCAGCGTGACTCAAATGTCAGTATGACAGATCTTGTGAGCGCGGAAGATGACGTAAATCTCCGCGTGTCAACGGGCTTGTTGGGCCGCGATTGACGAAGGGTGCAGAAGACGACGTTAGTCTCTGCATGCTATCAGGCTTTCTGTCTTACAGATAGCAAAAGAATGTTTATACGGATAACCACTCGGGTATTTCCGCCCGTCAGCGTGACTCAAATGTCAGTATGACAGATCTTGTGAGTGCGGAAGATGACGTAAATCTCCGCGTGTCAACGGGCTTGTTGGGCCGCGATTGACGAAGGATGCAGATGAAGACGTTAGTCTCTACATGCTATCAGGCTTTCTGTCTTACAGATAGCAAAAGAATGTTTATACGGATAACCACTCGGGTATTTCCGCCCGTCAGCGTGACTCAAATGTCAGTATGACAGATCTTGTGAGCGCGGAAGATGACGTAAATCTCCGCGTGTCAACAGGCTTGTTGGGCCGCGATTGACGAAGGGTGCAGAAGACGACGTTAGTCTCTGCATGCTATCAGGCTTTCTGTCTTACAGATAGCAAAATAATATTTATACGGATAACCACTCGGGTATTTCCGCCCGTCAGCATGACTCAAATGTCAATATGACAGATCTTGTGAGCGCGGTTGTGAGCGCGGAAGATGACGTAAATCTCCGCGTGTCAATGGGCTTGTTGGGCCACGATTGACGAAGGATGCAGAAGACGACGTTAGTCTCTACATGCTATCAGGCTTTTTGTCTTACAAATAGCAAAAGAAAGTTTTGAAAGTGCGGACAACCACTTGGGTATCTCCATTTGCCACATGACTCCAGTGTCAATATGACAGAAATTGTGGGGCGGCCGACAAAAGCGAGGCTCTTGCTCCTACGTATCCTCAAATGAGGAATTCAGACCTACGTAGTTCTGGATAACTTGTGAGACTAAAAATAGTCTCGGTGTCTTCTTCACTAAAATGCGAACATGCTTTAGTTAAGAGACAAAACTTCTAATTGATCAGAGCAACATATTTTGGATGAAAAACAATGTGTCTACCGGGGAAGGGGAGTATGCTGATGAAATCTTCTCATAACCACAAATGAGATTTTGGATGTTAGCATTTCGTTTCTAAATGACCATTTAGAGGAAACACTGGGTCCAACAAAAATAGAAGAAAATCACTCAAAGTGTATGAATCTCACACAGGTAAGTGTTTCATCCTAATTTCGAACCATAGATATGTCATGACTTGATTTTGCAAATCATTTCCTATCAAATCTAAGATTACATGCGGGTTCATGGATCAATAGGACTTTTTCTTGGGAATGGGTTTTTTTGGTGGGAAATTTGGCTTTGAGTGTTTTTGCCTTTTCCTTTTCTGTTTTTGTTTTGTGCGGGGCGAAAAAGTCACCGACGCACAGGATTTTGGTTGGTAATCAAAAGGAGAGGGCCACTTTAGGTCGTGGTTTCCTTTCTCTCTTTTTTTTTGTTTTCTTGGTGACAATTCTGTATTGTTCAGATATTGTCTGGTCCAAAGACCATTCTCCATGTTTCTTCTGTTTTCTTCCGATCTTTGATCAGGGATTTTCTTTCTTCTTTTTTTTCCTTTTTTTGCTTTCTCTCCCTCTTTTAATTGGGAATTTTCTTTCCTTTTTTGCTTTCTCCCTTTCTTTGATTGGGAATTTTCCTTCTTTTTGTGTTTTCTTCCGAGGGCAAGGTTTATGGTAAGTTGGGATTTTGGCTCAAGGCTTGTAGCACGGCTGGACATGATATATGTCAGGTTTTGGTTTGGTTCAAGGATAAAAGGGTTTGTCCCACATTATTTCCATGACACAAATGCAACAATGATGATTTGGAAATTATATGCAAAACTAGTCATGCATGCACCTATGCGGACACTCAAGTGTCAAACTTTTATGGTCATGTGATGCTAGGGCTCAGGATTCATTTCATCTATTTTAAGTCAACCCAATGTTTCCAAAATATGTTCTTTTATCAATTTGTGCATTTATCCAAGTCCATTTTGGGTCTTCGGGAAATTTTCACAGCATTCACCCTTCAGGTGTATACACATTTTTTCCAAAAACTAGTCATGATCAGTAAATTTTTCAAAGAAAAGTTGGAAGTCATCTCTTTTCAAAAGCATGTTTGTTTTTCAGCTAGACAACTTATTTTTCTTTTTTCTCTTTTCCTTTTTATCATGTGTTTATTTCTTTTCCTTGTTTGTTTTTTTTTTCCTTTTTTTTTCATGAGGTATTTTGCTATATACATGCATATCCAAGGTATCTTGCTACCTAAACATACACATATATATTTTGTAAGGTATTTTTTTGTTTACATACATGCATATCTAAGGTATCTTTCTACCTAAACAGACATATATATATATATATATATATATATATATATATATATATATATATATATATATATATATATTTTGTGAAGTATTTTTTGTTTACATACATGCATATCTAAGGTATCTTTCTACCTAAACATACATATATATATTTTGTGAAGTATTTTTTGTTTACATACATGCATATCTAAGGTATCTTGCTACCTAAACATACATATATATATATTTTGTGAAGTATTTTTTGTTACATACATGCATATCTAAGGTATCTTTCTACCTAAACATACATATATATATTTTGTGAAGTATTTTTTTGTTACATACATGCATATCTAAGGTACTTTCTACCTAAGCATACATATATATATTTTGTGAGGTATGACTACCTTCCGAGCTTGCGCTTGTTTTATTTAAATTCCCAGGATCATGAGCAACTAGGTGCGTCCTACTATAAAAAGTGATCAAATAACAAGCATAGATTCAAAAGGTACTAGGTTGCCTCCTAGTAGCGCTTCTTTAACGTCTTGAGCTGGACGCCTTATGACTTGTCGATCACTGACCCAGTACTTTGCTTACCTTTGGCCTTGGACTTGGTCGCCTATTGGTCGGCCATGTGTCATAGGCAACGCTCTAACCTTTTGTGGATGAGCTGAGGTGAACTCTAGAGGTGGTGGCAGAGCGTCTGTTGCCCGCTGCCGGCCGTCCCCAAGCTGCTGGGGTGTTTCACCTTACGCCTGCCTGGGGGCACAGTACTTCTTGATGAAAGCTCGATTAGTAGGGGGCCTGATGACCTTGCTGGGGGCGATAGGCACCCCGTAGAATCGACAGAGGCCCGTAATCAGAGCTAGCAACTCCAAGACCCTGTTGGACTTCTGATGTGCCATCATTTTCTTCTATTTTCTAAACCCTTTTTGCACCATTTTAATTACTGATTGGTCTTAATTGTCAATTAATTAGGCAGTTTTATTATTTGGGCCCATTTAGCTAATTTGATGTTTTTAATCTAATTTCAGGAATTAATGAAACATTGGGCTTAATCTGGATTTTGGTTGTGGACTTGAAGAGGGCAAATAAAGCAGCGCTTACCTTAGTTAATTTCTAATTAGGAAATTTCGCAATTTTATTTTATGTTGTTCAGTGTTTATTTCGTTTTGGGCCAGAGTATTGTAATAGGGCCCAATGACTTTGAGTGACTCTTTTTAAATAGCAGCCTTGGGATTCGTGCAAAAAATTCTGTTATGCTATTTTCATTATTCAGAGCTTTGGTTTTAGGTTTTTACATTTTTCTGTTCCCTTGTTACGATTTTCGTTCTTAATGCAAATTTCCGTTTTCTGCTTCTAATTACGAGTTCATTCTTGCTTCTCCTTCTACTTTCATTTACGTTTCTGTCTCATTTACGTTTCTGTTCATTTGCGTTTCTGCTTCATGTTTCCTTTGCATTTTCTGTTTGAATCCATGGAAGGCTAGATTTTCTGGTGTTGTTTCCTTTTGAGGACGAAGCCCAACTCTCTTTGAGGTTTTGCTTGTAATGTGGTTTCCTGGCAGTTTTCCCTTCACCAGTTATCTGAAATTCGTGAATATTAATCAGTGCACGCTTCGTGTTCGATTAATTGCCTCTGAGCCTAACTGGCGTTCATGCTTAATGGACGAAGGGCTAACTGGTGTATGTGGTGTCTAATCACGTATTGACAACCCTAAGTTGATTTTCGCTTAGTAAATTGAAATAGGGTTGGATTAAGTGGTTGACTGTCAGGGACGAATTCTCCATAACCCAGGATAAGAGAATGGCTTCTGAATCAAAGGAAACAACCCGTTTTTAATATTAGTAAGTTCGTATTCCAGTTTACTTGTTCTGCTCTTTAATCACAAAACAAACAAACCCCCCCCCAATCGTTACTGTTACTGCAAGTATATTATGAACAATTGGTGTGTCACTGCTCGTTGGGAAACGACCTAGGATCACTTCCTAGTTACTTCATTTTCATGTTTATTTGATTTGGGTACGACCTCGATCAAATTTGGTGCCGTTGTCGGGGAGCAGTGTCCAAAGGTTCATAATAGCTAGCTAGTGCTGTGTGTTTAATCCTTTCGTGTTTTATGTTTAATTGTTAGTATTTTGTTAGTATGTGTGTTAGTGTTGTTTAGTGTCCTGGTATTTTGTTTAATGTGTGTTCTATTTCAGTTTTACCATTAAGCGCTTCCCCTGTTTCAGTTTTGGGTGTTTTGCTGTGAATAGTGTTTTGCGACGGACTTAGCGACCATTTCTGCTTGCGGCAAACCAGAGTAGTAGTTGAAATCCCTTAGCGACGGATTTTAGCGACCACCCATGCTGAATTATTTGTGATTTTTTGTTTTAGTAGCTAGGGTTGTTATTTTTGGCTGAATTTTTTTGTGGTAACTTCTTTTAATCCATATTTTGTGGGAAAATAGCTAGAGCCTTTAGTTTGGTCAGATTTGAAAGTTCCAAAAAACTAGCAAATTTTGTGTTTGTCAAAACTTCAAACGACCATAACTTTTGCTCCGGTTATCAGAATCGCAAGTATTATATATGCATTTGGGGTAGAAAAAAACTTCCTACGCCGTGACAGCCCGCCATAGGCTGGCTGAGGTCTCCATCGTTCAAGAAAAGCGATTCTGTCAAAAGTTTTTTATATTTCAAGTTTTATTCACTTATTTTTCTTAACCTACCAATTTTAGCTTTCATAGTTAGACTTTGAATTTTTGTCTGAAATTTTTTGTGCTATCTTCTCATCATTTTATAAGGTTGCTCACAAAATTTCAAGTCACTTGGATATCATTTGAGGGTAGCTGTAGTTCAAACCTACACCTTTATTTACATGACAAGGCAACTAATTGTGTGCATGCTGAATGTAGTGTATGACTAGAGGCAATCCATCTGACTTACAACCCTTTGATCCTGAGATAGATAGGACATTTCACAGATTAGTTAGGCATCATTTTATACCTTTTGATCATTTTGAGCATTCCATAACTGGTGAATCTGTGCATTCTGTTATTGGTGATTTTGAACATCCTGATCTTGAGCATTATAATTTTGAGCATTCTGATTCTGAGCATTCTGATTTTGCACATTCTGAGAACATGGCACAACCTCCACCCCGTGAGAGGACTCTAAGGGAAATGGCTGCACCTGATTTTACCTACGAAAGCTTGTGCATCCAATACCCTGATGAGGATGTCCTATATGTTTTTAAAACTGGATTGATTCATTTGCTTCCAAAGTTTCATGGCCTTGCAAGTGAAGACCCGCACAAACATTTGAAGGAATTTCATATTGTCTGCTCCACCATGAAACCCCCAGATGTCCAAGAGGATCACATATTTCTGAAGGCTTTTCCTCATTCATTAGAGGGAGTGGCAAAGGACTGGCTGTATTACCTTGCTTCAAGGTCCATCACGAGCTGGGATGACATTAAGAGAGTATTCTTAGAAAAATTTTTCCCTGCTTCCAGGACCACAACCATCAGGAAAGATATCTTAGGTATTAGACAACTCAGTGGAGAGAGCCTCTATGAGTACTGGGAGCGATTTAAGAAACTATGTGCCAGTTGCCCTCACCATCAGATTTCGGAGCAGCTTCTTCTCCAATATTTTTATGAAGGACTCAGTAATATGGAGAGAAGTATGATAGATGCTGCCAGTGGTGGAGCCCTTGGAGACATGACTCCTGCTGAAGCCAGGAATTTAATTGAGAAGATGGCTTCCAACTCCCAGCAGTTTAGCGCCAGAAATGATGCCATAGTCATTAGAGGAGTGCATGAGGTAGCTACAAACTCAGCTGCATCATCTGAGACTAAGAAGCTTGAAGGAAAACTAGATGCATTGGTTAACTTGGTAACCCAGCTGGCCTTGAATCATAAATCTGTACCTGTCGCAAGGGTTTGTGGTTTGTGCTCCTCTGCTGACCACCATACAGACCTTTGCCCTTCCATGCAGCAACCTGGAGCAATTGAGCAGCCTGAAGCTTATGCTGCAAATATTTATAATAGACCTCCTCAACCTCAGCAACAAAATCAACCACAACAGAACAATTATGACCTCTCCAGCAACAGATACAACCCTGGATGGAGGAATCACCCTAACCTCAGATGGTCCAGCCCTCGGCAACAACAACAGCAGCCTGCTCCTTCCTTCCAAAATGCTGCTGGCCCAAGCAGACCATACATTCCTCCACCAATCCAACAGCAGCAACAACCCCAGAAACAACCAACAGTTGAGGCCCCTCCACAACCTTCCCTCGAAGAACTTGTGAGGCAAATGACTATGCAGAACATGCAGTTACAGCAAGAGACCAGAGCCTCCATTCAGAGCTTAACTAATCAGATGGGACAATTGGCTACCCAATTGAATCAACAACAGTCCCAGAATTCTGACAAGTTGCCTTCTCAAGTTGTCCAAAATCCCAAAAATGTCAGTGCCATTTCATTGAGGTCGGGAAAGCAGTGTCAAGGACCTCAACCAGTAGCACCTTCCTCATCTGCAAATGAACCTGCCAAACTTCACTCTACTCCAGAAAAAGGTGATGACAAAAATTTACCTAACAATTTCTGTGCAGGTGAATCTTCTTCCACAGGTAATTCTGATTTGCAGAAGCAGCACATTCCCCCTCTTCCATTCCCTCCAAGAGCAGTTTCCAACAAAAAAATGGAAGAGGCAGAGAAAGAGATCTTGGAAACGTTTAGAAAAGTAGAGGTAAACATACCTCTGTTGGATGCAATAAAGCAAATTCCAAGATATGCCAAATTCTTGAAGGAACTGTGCACTAATAAGTGGAAGCTTAAAGGAAGTGAACGGATTAGCATGGGCAGAAATGTCTCCGCATTGATTGGTAAATCTGTTCCTCAAATTCCTGAAAAATGCAAAGATCCAGGTACATTCAGCATACCTTGTATTATAGGGAATAGTAAGTTTGAAAATGCCATGCTAGATTTAGGAGCTTCTGTTAGTGTTATGCCTCTGTTTATTTTTAATTCTCTATCTCTAGGTCCCTTGCAGTCAACTGATGTGGTAATTCATTTAGCTAATAGAAGTGTTGCCTACCCTGTTGGTTTCATAGAAGATGTCTTAGTTAGAGTTGGTGAACTGATTTTCCCTGTTGATTTTTATATTTTGAATATGGAAGATGGATTTTCTCAAGGACCAGTTCCCATCATTCTAGGCAGACCCTTTATGAAAACTGCTAGAACTAAGATAGATGTTTATGCAGGCACACTATCCATGGAGTTTGGTGATATAACTGTTCATTTTAATATTCTGGATGCTATGAAATACCCATCTGAAGATCTTTTTGTATTTCGTGCTGAAATAATTGACCATGTTGTTGATGAATACATGACTGATCTTTATTCTAATCTGCATGCCTCTCACTCTTCATGCATTGAGTCTGAAATTGTACTTGATCATATGTCTGAATTTGATGCTGAGAGTGAATCTGAGAGTGATATTGATTGCATGTCTGGTGGTGGTGTTTTACCTCTTGAGATTGATTTTATAGAGTCAGATAGGACTAACCATGTTTCAGGAAGTACACATACCTCTGACTTTCTTTATGAGGTAAAGGCTGAGAAACCATCTCCTTCTACCACTGTCCAGCTGACCACACCAGAATTGAAGCCTCTGCCATCAAATTTAAAATACGCCTACTTGGATGATAGCAAGAGTTTTCCAGTGATTATATCTGCCTCCCTTGCTGATGAGCAAGAGGAGAAGTTGTTGTCAGTTCTCAAGAAGCATAAGAAGGCTATAGGCTGGACCTTGGCGGACATTCCTGGTATTAGCCCATCCACATGTATGCATCGAATAAATTTAGAGGATGGAGCTAAACCAGTAAGACAGCCACAGAGAAGACTCAACCCGGTGATTCTTGATGTAGTGAAGAAGGAGATAACCAAGCTTTTGCAAGCTGAAATCATTTATCCTATCTCCGGCAGCCAATGGGTGAGTCCCGTCCAGGTAGTCCCGAAGAGGACCGGCCTCACAGTGATAAAAAATGATAAGGAGGAGCTAATTCCTACTCGGGTGCAGAACAGTTGGAGAGTCTGCATTGACTATAGGAGGCTGAACTAGGTTACCAAAAAGGACCATTTTCCCCTGCCATTCATTGACCAAAAAGGACCATTTTCCCCTGCCATTCAATCTGCTTGATTGTGGTTTTTATTGGCCCACCATCTTTAAAGATGCATGGAAGATCTGCAGCACTTGTGAGCAGTGTCAGAGAGCAGGAAATACACTTACATGGCGACAACAAATGCCTAAGCAACCTATGCTATTCTGTGAGGTGTTTGATGTCTGGGGTATAGATTTCATGGGCCCTTTTCCTGTCTCTTTTGGTTATGTTTACATTCTCCTTGCAGTTGACTATGTTTCAAAATGGGTGGAAGCCAAGCCCACTAGAACTAATGATGCTAAAGTTGTCGCAGACTTTGCCAGGTCTAATCTGTTTTGCAGGTTTGGAGTACCTAAAGCAATTGTTAGTGATCAAGGAACCCATTTTTGCAACAGGACAATGCATGCCCTGCTTAAAAAGTACGGGGTGGTACACAGGGTATTCACACCATACCACCCCCAGACCAATGGACAGGCAGAAATTTTTAACCGGGAAATCAAGCGAATTTTAGAGAAGATTGTGCAGCCAAGCAGGAAAGATTGGAGTACTAGGCTTGATGATGCTCTCTGGGCACATTGGACTGCCTACAAAGCACCCATAGGAATGTCTCCTTATCGGGTTGTCTTTGGAAAGGCATGTCATCTTCCAGTGGAAATTGAGCACAAAGCTTACTGGGCAGTGAAGACTTGCAACTTCTCTATGGATCAAGCTGGTGAGGAAAGAAAGTTGCAACTGAGTGAGTTAGATGAAATCCGCCTAGAAGCCTACGAGAATGCCAAGTTCTACAAAGAAAAGACCAACAAGTTCCATGATAGCATGATAGTTAAAAAGGACTTCATGGTTGGGCAAAAAGTGTTATTGTATAATTCTAGGCTTGGACTCATGAGTGGTAAGTTGAGGTCTAAGTGGATTGGTCCTTTTGTTGTTACTAATGTTTTTCCTTATGGTACAGTTGAGATCAAAAGCGACTCCACAAACAAGAGCTTCAAGGTCAACGGACATCGACTTAAGCCATTCCTCACGATCCCTTCTTTAGTGGACGTAGTGGTGGAAGAGACTTCCTTACTCCACCCTACTCTTCCTCCACCATGACTTAGGGAGTTTTTCTTTTCCTATCTCCTTCTTTGCTTTTATTACACTTGTCCGATTCTATTTGATGATTTAATTGTTTTTAATCTTTTAATTGTGCTACATTGAGGACAATGTGTTGTTTAAGTATGGGGGGGGGAGTGTTCTTTGGTTTTGCTAGTTTTGTTGGTTTTGTTAATTTGTTAGTTGTGTTAATTTGTTAATGTTGTTAGTTTCATCGGATTTTTAGTTTAATATTTTGGGTCAATTTTGTGTGCATGTACGACTTTGCATGTTTTTCTTTGAATTATAGGATATGTTCAAGAAATGGGTAATTGTTTTGAAAATAAAAGTTCTTGACATTTTGTGACTTGAAATCCTTGATTCTTCTCTACATGTCATGATAGTTTTGAAAGCTCAATTTGAAAGTGATGAGTTTACCTTTGTGAGAATTTGAGCCATCCATCATCATAATCATTTGGTGTGTTTTGCCCCATTGATTGCTTGCACAATAGCCTTGGCTTGATTCTTGTTGATGCGTCCTAATTCACATGCATATTTGGAAATGATTGAGGCAATTTTGTTCTTATAAGCTTCTAGCCAAATGGACTTACCTTGAATTAATTCCTTTGATAGCCCTTTTGAGCCTTGTTTCCCTTTCCTTGTTTTGAAGCTCACTACAAGCCTTAAGTGAAAAACCATGATATCACCATATCCTTAAGGAATTTTGGAGCTTTGGAATTATTTTGGGAATAAGTGTGGGGGGGGGGGGGGGGGGGGTTTATTTCATTGGATAACTTGTTTTGTTGGCTATACTTCATGATGTATTTTGGGCCATACTTGATGTACATTGTATATTGGTTAAATGTTGGACATGCTGAATGAAATGCCGTTTCTCAAAGGATATAGAGTTTTAAAAAAAATGAAAAAAAAACAATAAAGTTGAGTGAATAAGATCTTAAATGGCAAAAGAATGATGAGACTCTTGGTTCTACTCTTTATGTTTAAATTTTATCTTTACTTCTTTTTATTTTCTTATTTTTTTTCTTATTATGCACTTGTCATACCCAAATTTCGTCCGGGGACCTTTGCTTGGTGGCATGCAACTTGTGTTTGGTCATTTTGAGGTGCTTGGCACCCATCATTAGGCAATTTGTGAAATTCCGTGACGTGCCGGAAATCAAAAGAAAATATTGATGCACAATCCGTAAGGTTCCGTGACACACCGGAAATCAAAAGGAAGCATCGTTGCACAAATAGTGAGGTTCCGTAACATTCCGTAAGTCAAAAAAGGGGATGATTATGTAATCCGCAAGGTTCCGTAACATTACGGAAAGAAAACAAGTATCGTTACGAAATTCGTAAGTTTCCGTAACTTTACGAAAAAAGAATCACCAAAAAAAAGGCAGGGGGTGTATTTAGTAAAAATGGGGGTGCAAATAGCAACCAGGCCCACTTGGGCCCTCCAGAAGATTCCTCCAGAAGGTTGTTGCTTCTGGAGGAAGCAACCTTGCTCGCCTAGGCGAGCTGGGTGGCAAGCTTCTCCCCCAGTTTTCTATAAATAGGGGGAGAAGTGAAGTAGAAAAGGGTTCAGCCCCTTAGGCACTTCTCTCTCTCTCGAAATAGCTGAGGAAAATTAGTTCCGTGAAGAAAATCCAAGCCGAGGTGCTTCCGTAACGTTTCCGTGAGTAATTATGCGAAGATTCTCGACCATTTTTCAAGATTCATCGTTCGTTCTTCATTTTCTTCAGTCTTCAACGGGTAAGTACCTCAAACCGAGCTTTTCAATTCATTCTATGTACCCGTGGTGGTCCACATTTTGTTTCATGTATTTTTTATTCTCGTTTTCATTTACTTTTTATACCCCCTTTTGACGTGCTTAAGCCATTTATTTAAGTCATTTCTTGCTTAATCTAAAAATAAAATAAATTTCCACCGATCGTTTGAATTGTATCATCCGTTAATTTCGGTTAAAATGAATTCCGACCGTTCGGTCGTGCCGTAACCACGGTTGAAATAAAAAAGAGAGGTAAAATAATAATATAATAATAAAAAATACCTTTTAGTAAAATAAAGCGGAAAATCAATCGGACGTTTTCTCTTTGGGATTTCTCATTCTTAATTGAATTGACTAATAACTAAAGTGAAACTAAGGCTAAAATCGATTCGCCTAGTCAAGCTCGTCCACAAAAATAGGATTTTGAAAGTTTATCATTTCTGTTTCTTACTAAGTAAAATGGATCATTTTTAAGGTCCAACGCCTTAAAATGATCACCTTTCAAGTAAAAAAGAATCACTTGATTCACGCATAAGAAAGAACTACGTAGGTCTGATTTCCTCATCCCAATTGAGGAATACGTAGGAGCAAAGGGAAACACCCTTGTCGACCACAAAAAGAGGAAAAATATAAAAAAGGTATAAACGATATAAGAACGTAAAAGGGAATGTAAAAATCAAAGTCATGTTTGCACATTTGATTAAAGGCTGCCGTCTCTTATGACGGACGTGTGGGGTGCTAATACCTTCCCCGTGCGTAAATACAACTCCCGAGCCTTTTACTTAAAAGTTCGTAGATCACGTCTTTTCCGGTTTTTCCGACGTTTTACTCAAATAAACGTTGGTGGCGACTCCGCGCGTATTCCTTTCATGGAACACGCATCCCGCGAGTCACGCGTTGCCCTCCCGCCGAAGGGTAGGTTGCGACAGTTGGCGACTCCGCTGGGGACTATTTTTAGAGGGTTAGGCCTTCTAATCTCGTGCAATGTTTTATCATGACTTTCTCCTTTGTTGGTTTCCCTTTATTTTTTATGTTCTTGTGTATATAAACTCTTTGTTGCTTTTAGTGCGTTTTAAAATGTATGCATGAGGTAAATATTTATTCATTTGATGCACACAAACGCCAACACTATTTGCACACACTGTGAGTTGAAAAAGGGCCCTATACCCGGGTTCATGGGAACATAAGGAGTGGAGGTGAATCTGTGATCATGCTAGGTCTCCGACTTGCTTGATTACAGTGAATCCTCATCTAGAGTTTTTCTCTTTGAAAACATATTGTTGCTAGTAGTCCCTACTGCTGCTGTATGTTCTTCGAAGGGGATGATACCTCTAGAAACCATCAAGAGAGATATGACTACCTTGGGGGTTATCACTAAAAGCCTAGTTAGCTCTCTCCCTTATAGGTCCCTTAAATAGGGGCACAGAGCAAACACGCTGTGTGCCATTTTTTCACACTGCCATGCATAAGTATCATATACCCTTTTGCTTATATTCAGTAAGTATTGTCATACTATGTACATTCCTGTATTGCACCTTTTGCATATACATCGCACACGGGTTCTGTCTTAATCCCCTCTAGAGACAAATCAACCGAGGGTCTGGGTCACCGTCTTAAATACATACGTTAGGGCACTTTGCTACCCCTAGACGTTGTGTCTAAGAAGGAGACAATTTCCCGGGCTCCCGCATCCCTAAATTACATCTGTGTCATATGCATTTCTTCATGCATTCATCCATTCCACCCATGAGATATCGGAGTTTTGATTTGCACCAGCTTTTTGTCTCACTTTAGTAAGCATGGGGACAAATCAAACCGGCAAGAGGTTTTACCAAGTCAAGGTTAAAGGCCTAGATACCACCAGCATCAAGGAATTAGGGCGGTTGATGGAACCTCTCCAAATGCAAGCCTTCCGCAAGACTTACGGAAAGATCTTAGATTTGACCATAGCAGAGGTATCCATTGAGGCCATTACGTCACTCACCTAATACTACGACCAGCCTTTGAGATGCTTCACGTTCGGAGACTTCCAATTGGTACCGACCATTGAAGAATTTTAGGAGATTCTAGGATGTCCTCTCGGGGGAAGAAAACCATATCTTTTCTCCGGGTGTCTCCCCTCTTTGAGCAGAATTGCAACTGTGGTCAAAGATTCAGCAAGAGGTTTGGACCACGTAAAACAAACTCGAAACGGCATAGCGGGCCTACCACGGAAGTACCTAGAAGACAAGGCGAGGGATATGGCAAATCAAGAAGATTGGGTCCTGTTTATGGATGTGTTAGCATTGCTAATCTTTGGGGTCGTCCTTTTTCCAAACGTAGATGGTTTGGTGGACCTAGCCGCCATCGACGCTTTCCTTGCATACCACCATAGCAAGGAAAGCCCGGTGGTAGCTGTCTTGGCAGATTTATTTGACGCATTTGACCGAAGGTGCGAGAAGAGTAGCGCACGGATCATCTGCTGCTTGCCCGCTCTCTGTGTTTGGTTGGTTTCACACCTGTTCCAGCAAGACACGAGGCATCCATGTCCGAACCAAAGCCATTGCTCGTGTGCTGAAAAGAGAAGAATAGATTGGGACCAGCTCTTGGCCAGGATAGGAGGTAGAACAATCAGTTGGTTCCCCCGATGGAAGGAAGGAAAGGAGGGAGTCCTTTTCTCATGTGGAGGGTACCCAAACATTCCGCTGATAGGAACGAGGGGTTGTATTAACTACAATCCCGCGCTCGCTATAAGACAACTAGGGTACCCCATGAGGGGAGCACCGATGGAAGAAAGCATGTCTCCTTTCCTTGTGAGAGATTTTGGCGCGCAAAATTTCAAGGCTATACAAAGAATCCATAAGGCATGGGAAACCCCGTTAAGGAAAGATCAAGAACTTAGGGGCATTCGTAATGGCATCATTGGTGGTTATCATGAATGGCTGAAAGTTCATATACGAGGTTTAGATTGGCTCGCCAAGTTAAAATTCGTTAGCGAAGACAGTTTCGAAGCACCGGAAGAAGACGAAGAAGTCCAAGCTCTAAAAAACGAGTTAGGAAAGGCGAAACTTGCCAAGGAGAAGTTCAAGTTAGCCGCTACACACATCCGGAAGGACTGTGCCGAATTACGGGAAGAGAATGCAACTACCGCAAGATCCCTTGAACAAGAGACCAAGAGGGCTCGCAAGGAAGAGTATGGCCGTAACAAATTTCGCGGAGCTCTGTGGGGTAGCAACAGTGAACTCAAGCTGCGAAGGGAAGAGAGGGACCAGTCGTGAGCACATAGCATGGTCTTGAAAGAGGAGTTAGTTGCCTGCTCAAGGTCCAAAAGGAGCTTGTCTTAGCGTTTATGCGAGACGGAGACCAACATGCTAGCTATCATCGCCAAGTACCTAGAAGAGTTAAGTCTAGCCACGGCCCACGAGCATAGGGTCGCGGACGAGTATGCCCAAGTATACGCGGAAAAAGAGGCTAGAGGAAGGGTGATCGACTCTTTACACCAAGAGGCAACCATGTGGATGGATCGGTTTGCTCTTACCTTGAACGGGAGTCAAGAACTTCCCCGATTGTTAGCCAAGGCCAAGGCAATGGCGGACACCTACTCCACCCCTGAAGAAATTCATGGGCTTCTCGGCTATTGTCAGCATATGATAGACTTAATGGCCCATATAATTAGAAACCGCTAGGAAACTTGTATGTTCTCTCAGATCTTGACTAGATACGACTTTCTGAAATAAAATGAGTTGGTCCCATGTTTCTACTCCAAAAAGCTTGTGCGAATCAAATCACTCCTGCATTTTATCTCTAGCATGCATTCTTTCTTTCTTTACCCACTCCTCACGTTTGTTTTTTTTAGGGAAAAACACCATAACTAAACGCGCCACAAGGCATCCCTATCGCACCAGATCCAAATCTAGAACGATGGGTGATCAAGAGGAGACACAGGAACAGATGAAAGCCGACATGTCGGCTCTGAAAGAACAGATGGCTTCCATGATGGAGGCCATGTTAGGAATGAGGCAGCTCATGGAGAAAAACATGGCCACCACTGCCGCTGTCAGTTCGGCAGCTGAAGCAGACCCAACTCTCTTGGCTACCGCGCGCCATCCTCCCTCAAACATAGTAGGACGGGGAAGGAACACGCTGGGGCATGATGGCAACCCTAATCTGGGATACAATCGAGCGGCTTACCCTTATGGATTGCCGCCCAACTACTCACCACCCGTCCTGCAAGACGATGCGGGCCATATTGCTTCTCCAGTCCTTGAAAGAGAGCCTCCTCAACAACCTGACGAGGTCCACGAAGACCCTCAAGACTATGCTCAAAGGGATGTCGAGTTCTATCCCCCAATCCCCGAAGGGTCGGCACCCAGCACGTTGCCTCAGCCCAACATCACGACACAACCAATAGTTTTGTCCATGGAAGGACCACCCCCGACAATTGAAGAAAGGAGGAAGCTCGATCTCCTTGAGGAGAGACTGAGGGCCATGGAAGGATTTGGTGACTATCCGTTCGCAGACATGACGGATCTCTGCTTAGTACTCGATGTTGTTATCCCTCCGAAGTTCAAAGTACCGGACTTCGACAAGTATAAAGGGACAACTTGTCCCAAGAACCATCTCAAGATGTACTGTCGCAAGATGGGCGCACACTCTAAGGATGAGAAGCTATTAATACACTTTTTTCAAGATAGCCTGGCCGGAGCCGCAGTAGTTTGGTACACTAATTTGGAAGCTTCCCGTATCCGTACTTGGAAGGATCTGATTACTGCCTTCCTAAGGCAATATCAGTATAATTCCGATATGGCTCCCGATCGCACTCAGCTGCAGAATATGTTCAAGAAAGAGGGTGAAACCTTTAAAGAATACGCACAGCGGTGGAGAGACCTGTCAGCACAAGTGGCTCCTCCCATGGTCGAGAGAGAGATGATCACTATGATGGTAGACACTTTGCCAGTGTTCTACTATGAGAAACTAGTAGGTTACATGCCGTCCAGCTTCGCGGACCTAGTGTTTGCTGGGGAAAGAATCGTGGTAGGATTGAAAAGAGGAAAGTTCGATTATGTTTCCTCCACGAGTGCGAATGCCAAAGTAATCGGGACAACGGGGGCAAAAAGGAAGGAAGGAGATGCCCATGCTGTCTCTTCAACGCCCGCGTGGGTCAAACCCCCGCAGCCACCTCGTGGTACCCATCAATACGCGCAACATCACCCGAGCTTCTCAGCTCACACCGGGAACGCCTCTAGTTCAGCACCTGTGCAGCCTAAGGCACCCATCCAGAGGGAAGCTCCCCAAGTTCCAACTCCAAACACAACTCGCCTGGCCGGCAATTCCAATGCAATAAGGAACTTCCCTCCGAGGCCATTTCAAGAATTCACCCCACTCCCAATGACGTATGAAGACCTCTTGCCGTCCCTCATCGCCAACCAATTGGCCGTGGTAACTCCCGGAAAAGTCTTCCAACCCCCTTTCCCAAAGTGGTATGACCCTAACGCAACTTGCAAGTACCATGGGGGTGCCCCGGGGCATTCCATTGAAAAATGCTTGGCCTTTAAACACAAGGTCCAACATTTGATAGATGCTGGATGGCTGACTTTCCAAGAGGATCGGCCCAATGTCAAAACCAATCCGCTCTCCAATCATGGAGGGGGAGCAGTTAATGCCGTTGAGTCCGATAGGCCGCGCAAGTCTAAACCTTTAAGGGATGTGGCAACCCCTAGGAGGTTTATCTTTGAGGCCCTACAAAAGGGAGGTGTGATTCCCCATAGTGGGCGTAAGGAGGATTCCTGTTTGCTGCATTCCGGCGAGCTGCATGACATGGAAACGTGTTTGGGAGTAGAGGAATTGTTACAACGGATGATAGATCAAGGTCAACTAGAAGTTGGCAATGAAGGAAGAGAGGAGCAGCACATATGCATGCAGTCCACGGATGGGAGCACTGTTGCGAAGCCCAAACCCTTGGTGATATACTTCACCAAGGGCACAGCTTCGCAAAAGCCCGGACACCCCTTGGCAGCTAAACCTGTCCCTTTCCCGTACCAAAATAGCCATGCAGTCCCATGGAGATATACACCTCCGAGGGGGAAGGAAGAAGAAGCCACCGACGTCAGCTCGTTGTCGGCTAAGGTAACAAATATCACGGGACTGAGTGGTGTGACCCGTAGTGGTCGTGTGTTTGCACCCCCGGACCTACCAGTCCAACCCGCGAACGTCAAGGGGAAAGCAAAAGTGGTGGAGGAACAAGATGATGAAATACCCCTCGCTTCGAATAAAGATATTCCGGCAAAAGGTCTTCTGGAGAAAAAGGATGGTAAAAAGGAGGTGTCGCTAGAGGCAGCCAGCGAGTTCCTTCGTATAATTCAGCAGAGCGAATTCAAGGTTATCGAGCAGCTCAACAAAACCCCGGCCAGGGTCTCGCTATTGGAGTTACTCATGAGCTCCGAGCCTCATCGGGCTCTGCTAGTAAAAGTTCTGAACGAGGCCCACGTGGCCCAAGATATCTCAGTAGAAGGTTTCAGAGGGCTGGTCAATAATATCACTGCCAACAACTATCTCGCCTTCGTCGAAGAAGAAATCCCCGTCGAGGGGAGAGGGCATAGTAAAGCTTTGCACGTATCAGTCGAGTGTATGGACCATATCGTAGCCAAGGTGCTCATCGATAATGGTTCCAGTTTAAACGTGATGCCTAAGAGCACTTTGGAGAAATTACCATTCAATGCTTCCCACCTAAAGCCGAGTTTAATGGTGGTTCGTGCCTTCGACGACACCCGCCGAGAGGTTAGGGGAGAGATCGATCTCCCAGTACAGATAGGCCCTCACACATGTCAAGTTACCTTCCAAATAATGGATATTAACCCCCCCTACAGCTGTCTGTTGCGGCGTCCGTGGATCCACTCAGTGGGAGTTGTTCCCTCTACACTCCACCAAAAGTTGAAATTCGTAGTGGAAGGGCATCTGGTCATCGTATCCGGCAAGGAAGACATCTTGGTGAGCTGCCCATTCTTTATGCCTTATGTGGAGGCCGCAGAGGAGTCATTAGAAACCGCTTTCCAGTCTTTCGAGGTGGTAAGCATTTCCTCCGTGGATTCCTTCTCTGGGCAAGCTTGCCTGTCCGATGCAGCAGTAATGATGGCCCGAGTTATGTTGGGGAACGGTTACGAACCCGGAATGGGTTTAGGCAAAGACAACAGCGGCATAACTAGCCTAATAAATGCCAAAGGAAATCGTGGGAAGTATGGGTTAGGCTATAAGCCCACTCAGGCAGATATAAAGAGAAGCATCGCGGGAAGGAAGAGCGGTAGTCAAAGCTCGCGGTTGAGACAAGAAGGTGAAGGAAGCCCACCCTGCCACATAAGTAGGAGCTTTATAAGCACGGGTCTGGGGGACGAAGGTCAAGTGGTTGCGATATACGAAGATGATGTTCCGAGTACATTGGATTTGGTACGACCATGCCCTCTTGATTTCCAGTTGGGAAATTGGCGAGTGGAAGAACGCCCCGGCATTTACGCGACGAGCATAATGTAAACCTTTACGGTTTTAAAAGCTCTATAGTTGGGCCTAGGCTTTAGAGTTTTTCTTTTGTTAAGGCTTTGTGTCTTTTGTTTTTGAATTTATAATACAAGGATCTTTCTTCATCTATTCCTACGTCTTTACCCATTCTCATCCATTTGCATGTTTACTTCTTTATTTTTAAAACAGCAGATCTGATGACGAGTCCCTCGAAGGTACTAATACCTGGGACCCGCCTATCAACTTCGAGCAAGAAACGAATCAAATGGAAGATGAAGGGAACGAGGATGTGGGACTTCCCCCGGAATTAGAAAGGATAGTCGCCCATGAGGACCAAGAAATGGGGCCTCATCAAGAAGAAACAGAACTAGTAGACTTGGGAATTGGCAGTGGAAAAAGGGAAGTAAAGATAGGCACAGGTATTACCGCACCTATCCGTGAAGAATTAATAACCCTGCTAAGAGACTACCAAGACATCTTTGCTTGGTCGTACCAAGATATCCCCGGTTTGAGCTCTGACATTGTACAACACCGATTACCTCTAAATCCCGAGTGTTCCCCGGTAAAGCAGAAACTGGGAAGGATGAAGCCCGAAACATCCTTGAAGATAAAAGAAGAAGTGAAGAAGCAATTTGATGCTGGTTTTCTGGCCGTCGCTCGGTACCCAGAATGGGTTGCCAACATTGTACCGGTCCCTAAAAAGGATGGGAAAGTACGAATGTGTGTGGATTATCGGGACCTGAATCGGGCCAGTCCCAAGGACAACTTTCCTTTACCACACATCGATATCCTCGTAGATAATACGGCCAATTTCGCTTTATTTTCCTTCATGGATGGTTTCTCCGGTTACAATCATATAAAGATGGCGCCAGAGGATATGGAAAAGACTACCTTCGTCACCCTGTGGGGAACATTCTGTTACAAGGTGATGTTCTTTGGACTCAAGAATGTCGGGGCAACTTATCAACGGGCCATGGTAGCTTTGTTCCATGATATGATGCACCAAGAGATCGAGGTCTACGTGGACGACATAATTGCTAAATCTAAATCCGAGGAAGAACACCTTGTCAACCTGCGGAAGTTGTTCGAAAGGCTTAAGAAATATCAATTAAGGTTGAACCCCACCAAGTGTACCTTTGGGGTCAAATCAAGGAAATTGCTTGGTTTCATTGTAAGCCAGAAAGGGATAGAGGTAGACCCTGAAAAGGTGAAGGATATCCTTGAGATGCCGGAACCCCGTACAGAGAGGCAAGTCCAAGGTTTCCTGGGACGCTTGAATTATATTGCCAGATTCATATCGCAGCTCACCGCCATTTGTGAGCCGTTGTTCAAACTCTTACGCAAAAACCAAACTGACCGCTAGAATGAGGGTTTCCAAGAGGCTTTCGGAAGGATCAAGAAATGCCTCATGAATCCCCCTGTGCTTATGCCACCAGTACCTGGAAGGCCTCTCATCTTGTACATGACAATCTTGGACGAGTCAATGGGGTGTATGCTGGGGCAACATGATGAATCCGGAAAGAAAGAACGCGCTGTCTACTACCTGAGTAAGAAGTTCACGGCCTGTGAAATGAATTACTCTTTGCTCGAAAGAACGTGTTGTGCTTTAGTATGGGCATCCCATCTCCTAAGGCAGTACATGCTGAGCCATACTACCTGGTTGATATCCAAGATGGACCCGGTCAAGTACATCTTTGAAAAGCCAGCTCTCACAGGACGAATCGCCCGGTGGCAAGTCCTGTTATCCGAGTTTGATATAGTTTACGTCACCCAAAAGGCGATAAAAGGAAGTGCCTTGGCAGATTATTTGGCTCAGCAGCCTCTTAACGACTATTAGCCCATGCATCCCGAATTCCCGGATGAGGACATCATGGCCTTGTTTGAGGAAAAATTGGACGAAGATCGGGACAAATGGACCATATGGTTTGACGGAGCGTCGAATGTTCTAGGCCATGGCGTTGGAGCAGTATTGGTCTCTCCGGACAATCAATGCGTACCTTTCACAGCCAGGTTAGGATTCAACTGCACCAATAACATGGCCGAATATGAAGCATGTGCCCTGGCCGTCCAGGCAGCGATTGACTCCAATGTCAAACTACTCATGGTGTACGGCGACTCAACGTTGGTAATCCATCAGCTGAGAGGGGAATGGGAAACTAGAGATCCCAAGCTGATACCCTACAAATCCTATATCAAGGAATTGGCTAAGACCTTTGATGAGATCTCCTTCCATCATGTTCCCCGCGAGGAAAATCAAATGGCGGATGCGCTTGCTACTTTGGCGTATATGTTCCAGCTAACGCCGCACGGGGATCTACCATACATTGAATTTTGGTGTTGTGGCAAACCCGCGCATTGTTGCCAAGTAGAAGAGGAACGGGACGGTAAGCCTTGGTATTTCGACATCAAGCGATATGTCGTCAGCAAAGAATACCCACCAGAGATTGCCGACAATGATAAAAGGACATTGAGAAGATTGGCGGCCGGTTTCTTCATGAGCGGAAGCATACTATATAAGAGAAACCACGACATGACACTCCTACGGTGCGTGGATGCCAAAGAGGTGAACCACATGATCGAGGAAGTCCATGAGGGCTCGTTTGGAATGCACGCCAACGGGCATGCTATGGCCAAAAAGATCCTAAGGGCAGGTTATTACTGGCTTACCATGGAAAGTGATTGTTGTGTCCACGTAAGGAAATGCCACAAATGTCAAGCATTCGCAGACAATGTCAATGCCCCACCGCATCCTCTGAATGTCATGTCCGCCCCTTGGCCTTTCTCCATGTGGGGAATAGATGTCATCGGGGCCATTGAGCCCAAGGCCTCGAATGGTCATCGCTTCATCCTCGTGGCGATAGATTATTTCACCAAGTGGGTCGAGGCTGCCTCCTACGCCAATGTCACGAGGGGTGTAGTGGTCAGGTTCATTAAGAGAGAGATCATCTGCCGATATGGTTTGCCAAAGAAGATTATCACGGACAACGGCACCAACCTGAATAACAAGATGATGGGGGAAATGTGCGAGGAGTTTAAAATCCAGCATCACAATTCCACGCCCTACCGACCAAAGATGAATGGAGCCGTGGAAGCGGCCAATAAAAATATCAAAAAGATTATCCAAAAGATGACCGTGTCGTACAAAGATTGACACGAGATGCTCCCATTCGCGTTACACGGTTACCGAACTTCAGTACGAACGTCAACTGGGGCAACGCCGTTCTCATTGGTATATGGAATGGAGGCTGTGCTACCGTTTGAGGTAGAAGTCCTGTCATTAAGGATCTTGGCGGAATCCGGATTAAAGGAATCAGAGTGGGCTCAAACGCGCTATGACCAGCTCAACCTTAGTGAAGGTAAGCGTTTAACGACCATGAGTCATTGGCGCTTGTACCAGCAAAGAATGAAGAATGCATTCGACAAGAAGGTACGCTTGCACAAGTTCCATGAGGGAGACCTTGTGTTAAAGAAAATGTCCCATACTGTCAAGGATAATCGAGGAAAATGGGCCCCAAACTACGAAGGGCCTTTTGTTGTGAAGAGGGCTTTTTCCGGAGGAGCCCTGGTGCTTACCTACATGGATGGCGAAGAGCTACCTTCACCCGTGAACTCTGATGTCGTCAAGCGATATTATGCTTAGAATCTGGGGCAATTAAGGATGTCGCTGCATGTTCTTTATCTTTATGTGTTTTTTGGGTTCCCCCAGGGATTCCCCGTCTACTGTATCCCTCGTTACAATCTTTTAATGAAGTGAACGTGGGTTCGAGGCTTTAGTCCTCACGTTGGTTTTAAACCTTGTGTTAGTTTGTGATCACCTGAGCCCTTCCGCTCAGTTCATGGGATGCCCCAAGCGCTTAATTAAAATTGAACCTAAACCAACTTTCACCAAAATTTGCTGCGTTTGAAAACATTCATGCATACGCATACGCATGCATATTGTTGTGGTAAAACAGGGGCAAGATTATCTCGAGCTACCTTCTGGGATAGAGACAAAGTTAAAACAGTAGAAACCAATCGAGGTAGGACAACGACGCGGTCGAGATTTGCCACACCTCGTTGTTTCCTACTTTCAGATACTTGGGGACGGACACAAAAGGAGGCTAGGGTCACTACCATTAGGTCGTCGTCCTTAACCTAGCCCGGGACAAGCGGAAAGCGCTACTGTAAAGAAGCCCAGTATCCTTTGAAATTATAGTAATTATTACCTTTGTTCGATGCCTAATCTATCCTGGGGAGTTTCGATCAGTACCTTACGGAGTGGCTGGCGGAGCATCAAAAGCTTTGGTCCCCTCACGCGAGCCATTCCTGTGTACAGTCGCCTCTGAAATCAATCGACCTTTTTTTTTTTAAAAAAAAAAGTGCAGGTTAGCTCGCCTGGGCGAGCTGAGCTCGCCTGGGCGAGCAGCCCCTGCACCAAAATATAAAAAATGAAGAAGGGGGACGTTTTTGCATTCAAAAACTTCTTTTTCCCCCCATTCAAAAGCAATACCCACGGAATTTACGAGTTTGCAGCCCTAGGGTCACTATTTTTCGCATTTTTCGATTCCGTTTTGCGCTTTTATTCATCACCAACAAGAAATGGCCCCGAGGAAGCTTGCCTCAAAGAGGTCCAGGAAGGATAAAGCGGCCGAAGGAACCAGTTCCGCTCCCGAGTATGACAGCCACCGCTTTAGGAGCGCTGAACACCAGCAGCGCTTCGAGGCCATCAAGGGGTGGTCATTTCTCCGGGAGCGACGCGTCCAGCTCAGGGACGATGAGTATGCCGATTTCCAGGAGGAGATAGTTCGCCGGCGGTGGGCGTCACTGGTTACCCCCATGGCCAAGTTCGACCCAGACATAGTCCTCGAATTTTATGCCAATGCTTAGCCTACGGAGGAGGGCGTGCGAGATATGAGATCCTGGGTGAGGGGTCAGTGGATCCCGTTCGATGCGGATGCTATCAGCCAGTTCCTAGGATATCCTTTAGTGCTGGAAGAGGGCCAGGAGTGTGAGTATGGCCAGAGGAGGAACCGGTCCGATGGTTTTGATGAGGAGGCCATCGCCCAATTGCTGTGTATACCAGGGCAGGATTTTGCCTGGACTGCTGCAGGGAGGCGAGTGCGAATTATGCGCACCAACATGACCACCCTGACCCAGATATGGATGACGTTGCTGCTCAGCAACATCCTGCCCAGCGATCATAATTCCGACCTCCCTTTGCCGAAGTGTCAGCTGGTGTACGCCATCCTGACACGGATGAGTATTCACGTGGCTCAGTTGATCGCTGATGCCATTTATCTATTTGCAGGTATGGCGCCGACCAGGCACCCTTTGGACCCAGATAAGTCCAACAGGGCCCTGGGATTTCCCGCACTGATCACAGGACTCTGCCAGTCGTTCGGAGTCCCCGTTGCACCTACCAAGGTGATTCGGCCGCCCATCACCCGGGCTTTTATTGAGAAGTACTGCACCCAGAGACAGGCTCAGGGTGATGCTCCACAGGCCGCAGGCGCGCCACCACCACCTCATCAGGCTGGCCCGGCTGGGTCGTTTGACATGGAGCAGTATTTACGGCATTTGGTTCGCCAGCAGGCGGCCAACCACCGGGCACATGTACAGACCCATGATTGTCTTTACCAGCTGAGCCTCAGCATGCAGAGCCAGGGCTTCGCTTCTTTTTCATGCCCTACTCCAGACCAGTTCAGGGCAGAGGTCGCATGGCCCGGGGATTGGCCCGAGGCCCAAGCAGGAGAGGCACCCCCAGAGGCTCCCGACGATGGAGAGGAGGCCCACGAGGACGAGGAGATGGCCAATTTGCTTGACTTCTTGGGAGGGAGTGGAGCTACATGACTGGGAGATCCCCAGATTCATGTTTTCTTTCATATTTCTTTTATCATTTTTATGTTATGTTATTTTTTGACTTGAGAGACTAATGTTTGTTTTTGTTGTTTCGATTGTCATTTGTACAGCGCATACATTTTTGTTTGGATTGTTGGGTTAGTGCTTATATCATTATTATCGATGATGTTTATTTGAAATTCTGGAACAGTGTAGAGTTTTTCATTTAGGAACATCGTCCAAAAAATAAAACAAACAAAAATCATGATAAAAATAAAAATAAAAAAAAGAAGAAAGAAAGAGAGAGCAAGTAAGGAGAAAAAGAAGGAAAATAGAAGATAAAGAACCAACATGTTTTTGAAAGAGATGATTTCCGACTTTTGTTTGAAAGGAAAATTCGCCGATCATAGCTAGTTTTTGAAAAAAGGTGTGTACACCTGAAGGGTGAACGCTGTGAAAATTTTCCCGGGCGTCCAAAATGGACTCGGATAAATGCACAAATGGATAAAAGAACATATTTTGGAAACATTGGGTTGACTAAAATAGAGGAAATGAATCCTGAGCCCTAGCATCACATGACCATAAAAATTTGACACTTGAGTGTCCACATAGGTGCATGCATGACCAGTTTTGCATAAAGTTTCCAAATCATCATTTTTGCATTTGTGTCATGGACATAATGTGGGGCATCCCTTTTTATCCTTGAACCAAACCAAACCATGACATGTATCATGTCTAGCCATTCTACAAGCCTTGAGCCAAAATCCTAACTCACCATAAACCTTGACCCAGGGTGAGAATGTCAATCCTTACCCTCGGAAGCAAAAAAGGGAGAAGGAAAATTTCCAATCAAAGTGAAAGCAAAAAAGAGGGGAAAGGAAATTCCCAATCAAAGAGTGGGAGAAAGCGAAAAGAAAAGAAAGAAAATTCCCAATCAAAGAATGGAAGAAAGTAAAAAAAGAAGAAAAAGGAAGGAAAGAAAGTTCCTGATCAAAGAAGCAGAAGAAATGTGCAAAAAGGTCTTTTGACCAGACCATATCTGAACAATACAAAATTGTCACCAAATGAACAAAAGGAAGGAAAGGAAACCATGACCTAAAGTGGTCTTCTCCCTTTGATTACCAACCAAAATCCTGTGCGTCGGTGACTTGTTCGCCTCGTGTCAAACAAGAACAGAAAAGGAAGAAAGCCAGAAAAAATCAAATCAATCAAAAGCCGAAAAAACCCACCAAAAGAACCCATTTCCAAGGGAAGTCCTATTGATCCATGATCACACATGTAATCTTTGATTTGATAGGAAATAATTCGCAAAGTCATGTCGTGGCATATCTATGGTTCGGAATTAGGATGAAACACTTACCTGTGCGAGGTTGATACACTCTGAGTGATTTTCTTCTATTTTTTGTTGAACCCAGTGTTTCCTCTAAATGGTCATTTAGAAACGAAATGCTAACATCCAAAATCTCATTTATGGTTATGGGGGGGTTTCATCAGCAGACTCTCCTTCCCCGGTAGACGCATTGTTTTTCACTCAAAATGGCATATGCTGCTCTAATCAGTTGGAATATTGGTCTCTTTACTAAAGCATGTTTGCATTTTAGTGGAGAAAACACCGAGACTTTTTCAAGTCTCACAAGTTATCCAGAACTACGTAGGTCTGAGTTCCTCATTTGAGGATATGTAGGAGCAAAAGCCCTACTTTTGTCGACCACAACGCTTTTGTTACCATGACCCAAGAGCTGGTAGCCTGCGGAGACACCTTACGGTTATCCACACCTCGTCATTCAGTGACCCCAAGTGTGATTGACGAGCAGAGGCCAATGTGGTCATCTGCGCCCTTTCCGGAGATGTTAGCATCTTCCGGTGGAGACTTTTTCAAGTCTCACAAGTTATCATGAACTACGTAGGTCTGAGTTCCTCATTGGAGGATACGTAGGAGCAAGAGCCTCGCTTTTGTCAGCCACCCTCACAAGTTCTGTCATGCTGGCATTGGAGTCACGTGACATGCGGAGATACCCAAGTGGTTGTTCGCACTTTCAAAACTTTTTTGCTGTCTGTAAGACGAAAAGCCTGATAGCACGCAGAGACTTACGTCGTCTTCTGCGCCCTTCGTCAATCGCGGCCGACAAGCCCGTTGACACGCGGAGATTTACGTCATCTTCCGCGCTCACAAGATCTGTCATACTGACATTTGAGTCACGCTGACGGGCGGAAATACCCGAGTGGTTATCCGTATAAACATTCTTTTTGCTATCTGTAAGACGAAAAGCCTGATAGCATGCAAAGACTGACATCGTCTTCTGCACCCTTTGTTCCCCCGGGAACAACAAGTCATTTGCACGCGGAGATTTTATGGTCACCCGCGACTCTCATCAACCGAGAGGAACGAAATTAGTGCCTTATCTTTACTTCCCTTTTATCTCCAATAAAAGACAAGTAAAGAGGGGCAACTGTCATACCCTAATTTCGTCCGGGGACCTTTGCTTGGTGGCATGCAACTTGTGTTTGGTCATTTTGAGGTGCTTGGCACCATCATTAGGCAATTTATGAAATTTCGTGACGTGCCGGAAATCAAAAGAAAATATTGATGCACAATCCGTAAGGTTTCGTGACACACCGGAAATCAAAAGGAAGCATCGTTGCACAAATAGTGAGGTTCCGTAACATTCCGTAAGTCAAAAAAGGGGATGATTATGTAATCCGCAAGGTTCCGTAACATTACGGAAAGAAAACAAGTATCGTTACGAAATTCGTAAGTTTCCGTAACTTTACGAAAAAAGAATCACCAAAAAAAAGGCAGGGGGTGTATTTAGTAAAAATGGGGGTGCAAATAGCAACCAGGCCCACTTGGGCCCTCCAGAAGATTCCTCCAGAAGGCTGTTGCTTCTGGAAGAAGCAACCTTGCTCGCCTGGGTGAGCTGGGTGGCAAGCTTCTCCCCCAATTTTCTATAAATAGGGGGAGAAGTGAAGTAGAAAAGGGTTCAGCCCCTTAGGCACTTCTCTCTCTCTCGAAATAGCTGAGGAAAATTAGTTCCGTGAAGAAAATCCAAGCCGAGGCGCTTCCGTAACGTTTCCGTGAGTAATTACGCGAAGATTCTCGACCATTTTTCAAGTTTCATCGTTCGTTCTTCGTTTTCTTCAGTCTTCAACGGGTAAGTACCTCAAACCAAGCTTTTCAATAAATTCTATGTACCCGTGGTGGTCCACATTTTGTTTCATGTATTTTTTATTCTCGTTTTCATTTACTTTTTATACCCCCTTTTGACGTGCTTAAGCCATTTATTTAAGTCATTTCTCGCTTAATCTAAAAATAAAATAAATTTCCACCGATCGTTTGAATTGTATCATCCGTTAATTTCGGTTAAAATGAATTCCGACCGTTCGGTCGTGCCGTAACCACGTTGGAAATAAAAAAGAGAGGTAAAATAATAATATAATAATAAAAATACCTTTTAGTAAAATAAAGCGGAAAATCAATCGGACGTTTTCTCTTTGGGATTTCTTATTCTTAATTGAATTGACTAATAACTAAAGTGAAACTAAGGCTAAAATCGACTCGCCTAGTCAAGCTCGTCCACAAAAATAGGATTTTGAAAGTTTATCATTTCTGTTTCTTATAAGTAAAATGGATCATTTTTAAGGTCCAACGCCTTAAAATGATCACCTTTCAAGTAGAAAAGAATCACTTGATTCACGCATAAGAAAGAACTACGTAGGTCTGATTTCCTCATCCCAATTGAGGAATACGTAGGAGCAAAGGGAAACACCCTTGTCGACCATAAAAAGAGGAAAAATATAAAAAAGGTATAAAAGATATAAGAACGTAAAAGGGAACGTAAAAATCAAAGTCATGTTTGCACATTTGATTAAAGGCTGCCGTCTCTTATGACGAACGTGTGGGGTGCTAATACCTTCCCCGTGCGTAAATACAACTCCCGAGCTTTTTACTTAAAAGTTTGTAGATCGCGTCTTTTCCAGTTTGTCATACCCTAATTTCGTCCGGGGACCTTTGCTTGATGACATGCGACCTTTCTTTGGTCCTTGTGAGGTGCTTGGCATCCATCATTGGGCAATTTGTGAAATTCCAGGATATGCCGAAAAACCAAAAAAAATATATTGATGCACAATCCGTAAGTTTCCGTGACACACCGGAAATCAAATGGAAGCATCGTTGCATAATTAAGTGAGGTTCCGTAACATTCCGTAAGTCAAAAGGGGGATGATTATGTAATCCGCAAGGTTCCGTAACATTACGGAAAGAAAACAAGTATCGTTACGAGATTCGTAAGTTTCCGTAACTTTACGAAAAAAGAATCACCAAAAAAGGTAAGGGGGTGAACTTATCAAGATAGGGGTGTAAATAGCAATTCAAATCTAGGCCCTTCTAGAACATTTTGGAAGTTGGGTTGCTTAAGGAGGAAGCAACTGGGCGGCAAGCTCCTCCACGTTTTTGAAAAATGGTTTTCGGGGCTTCCGCGGCTTCCGTAATACTTCCGTAAAATTTCCGAAAACCTTGGGTAAGCATATTCCACTTAACATTGGTAAAAGGGAAAAGAAAAAAGATGAAAATCAAATTCGAAAACAGTTCCGTAAGGCTTCCGTAACTTTTCCGTAAAATACGAAAAGGGGGGTGAACTTAGTAATTCGGGTGCGCTTAGAAATCTTCTTCATTAAGTCTTTGGGCGGCAAGCACCTCCCTTTTTTTCTATAAATAGGGGAGGGGGGAGCTGTTTCAAAATGTTCAGCCCCTTTGGCACTTCTCTCTCTTTCGAATTTGTTTGGAAAAATCGTTTCCGTGAAGAAAATCTAAGCCGAGGCGCTTCCGAAACGTTTCCGTAACGTTTTCCGTGAAGAATTTCGCAAAGGTTTCAACCGTTCTTCGACGTTCTTCATTCGTTCTTCATCGTTCTTCGATCTTCAACGGGTAAGTACCTCGAACCAAGCTTTTCGATTCATTCTATGTACCCGTAGTGGTCCACATTGTGTTTCGTGCATTTTTATTCTCGTTTTGTTTACTTTTTATACCCCCTGTTGACGTGCTTAAGCCATTTTACTTAAGTCATTTCTCGCTTAACTTAAAAATAAAATAAATTTCCACCGAACGTTTGAATTGTATTATCCATTAACTTCGGTTAAAATAAATTTCGACCGTTCGGTCGTGCCGTAACCACGTTGGAAATCAAAAAGAGGTAAAAAATAATATAATAATCAAAAAGACATCTTTTAGTAAAATAAAGCGGAAAATCAATCGGACGTTTTCTCTTTGGGATTTCTCATTCTTAATCGAATTGATTAATAACTAAAGTGAAACTAAAAGCTAAAATCAATTCGCCTAGTCAAGCTCGTCCATAAAAATAGGCTTTTGAAGTTTGTCATTTCATTTTCTCACTAAGTAAAATGGATCATTTTTAAGGTCCAACGCCTTAAAATGATCACCTCTTAAAGTAAAAAAGAATCACTTGATAAAAAAGAACTACGTAGGTCTGATTTTCTCATCCCAAATTGAGGAATACGTAGGAGCAAAGGGAAACACCCTTGTCGACCACAAAAAGAGAAAATATAAAAAGGGTATGAAGGATATAGAGACATAAAAAGGGAACATAAAAAATCAAAGTCATGTTTGCACATTCGATTAAAGGCTGCCGTCCCTTGGGGCGGACGTGTGGGGTGCTAATACCTTCCCCGTGCGTAAATACAACTCCTGAACCTTTCACTTAAAAGTTCGTAGATCGCGTCTTTTCCGGTTTTTCCGACGTTTTCCTCAAATAAACGTTGGTGGCGACTCCGCGCGTATTCCTTTCGTGGAACACGTATCCCGCGAGTCACGCGTCGCCCTCCCGCCGAAGGGTAGGTTGCGACAGTTGGCGACTCCACTGGGGATCTGTTTTTTGAGAGTTAGGCCATTTAATTTTGTGCAATGTTTTACCGTGACTTACCCCTTTGTTGGTTTCCTTTCATTATGTTCTTGTGTATATAAACTCTTTGTTGCTTTTAGTGCATTTTAAAATGTATGCATGAAGTAAATATTTATTCATTTGATGCACACAAACACCAACACTATTTGCACACACTGTGAGTGAAAAAGGGCCCTATACCCGGGTTCATGGGAGCATAAGGAGTGGAGGTGAATCTGTGATCATGCTAGGTCTCCGACTTGCTTGATTACAGTGAACCCTCATCTAGAGCTTTTCTCTTTGAAAACCTATTGTTGCTAGTAGTCCCTACTGCTACAATATGTTCTTCGAAGGGGATGATACCTCTAGAAACCATCAAGAGAGATATAACTACCTTGGGGATTATTGCTAAAAGCCTAGTTAGTTCTCTCCCTTATAGGTCCCTTAAATAGGGGCACGAAGCAAACACGCTGCGTGCCATTTTTCACACTGCCATGCATGAGTATCATATACCCTTTTGCTTATGTTCGGTAAATATTGTCATACTGTGCACATTCCCGCATTGTGTCTTTTGCATAGGCATTGCATATGGGTTCTGTCTTGATCCCTACTGTAAACAAACCAACGGAGGGTCCGTGTCGCCTTCTTAAAAACGTGCGTTGGGGCATTTCGCTACCCCTAGACGTCGTATCTAAGAAGGGGACAAATTCCCCGGACCCCCGCATTCCTAGATTGCATCTGTGTCATATGCATTCCATCATGCATTCATCCATCCCACCCATGAGATATCGGAGTTTTGATTTGCACCAGCTTTTGTCTCACTTTAGTAAGCATGGGAACAAATCAAACCGGCAAGAGGTTCTACCAAGTCAAGGTCAAAAGCCTAGATACCACCAGCATCAAGGAATTAGGGCGGTTGATGGAACCCCTCCAAATGCAAGCCTTCCGCAAGACTTACGGAAAGATCTTAGAGTTGACCATAGCAGAGGTGTCCATAGAAGCCATTGCATCACTTACCCAATACTACGACCAGCCTTTGAGGTGCTTCACATTCGCAGACTTCCAATTAATACCAACCATTGAAGAATTTGAGGAAATTCTAGGATGTCCTCTCGGGGGAAGAAAACCATATCTTTCCTCCGGGTGTCTCCCCTCTTTGAGCAGAATTGCAACTGTGGTCAAGGATTCAGCAAGAGGTTTGGACCGCATAAAACAGACTCGGAACGGCATAGCGGGCCTACCACAGAAGTACCTAGAAGACAAGGCGAGGGGTATGGCCAATCAAGGAGACTGGGTCCCGTTTATGGATGTGTTAGCTTTGCTAATTTTTGGGGTCGTCCTCTTTCCAAACGTGGATGGTTTGGTAGACCTAGCAGCAATCGACGCTTTCCTTGCCTACCACCATAGCAAGGAAAGTCCGGTGGTAGCTGTCTTGGCAGATCTATTTGACACATTTGACCGAAGGTGCGAAAAGAGTAGCGCACGGATCATCTATTGCTTACCCGCCCTCTGTGTTTGGTTGGTTTCACACTTGTTCCAACAAGACACAAGACATCCATGTCCGCTCCTGAGCCATCGCTCGTGTACTGAAAAAAGGAGAATAGATTGGGACCAGCTCTTGGCCGGGATAGGAGGTAGAACAATCAGTTGGTTCCCCCGATGGAAGGAAGGAAAAGAAGGAGTCCTTTTCTCATGTGGAAGATACCCAAACATTCCGCTGGTAGGAATGAGGGGTTGTATTAACTACAATCCCGCGCTCGCTATAAGACAACTAGGGTACCCCATGAGGGGAGCACCGACGGAAGAAAGCATGTCTCCTTTCCTTGTGAGGGATTTCGGCGCACAAAATTCCAAGACTATACAAAGAATCCATAAGGCGTGGGAAACCCCGTTAAAGAAAGATCAAGAGCTTAGAGGCATTCGTAATGGCATCATTGGTGGGTACCACGAATGGCTGAAAGTTCATATACGAGGTTTAGATTGGCTCGCCAAGTTAAAAGTCGTCAGCAAAGAGAGTTTTGAAGCACCGGAAGAGGACGAAGAAGTCCAAGCTCTCAAAAGCGAGTTAGGAAAGGCAAAACTTGCCAAGGAGAAGTTCAAGTTGGCCGTTACACACGTTCGGAAGGAGTGTGCCGGGTTACGGGAAGAGAATGCAATTACTGCAAGAGCCCTTGAACAAGAGACCAAGAGGGCTCGCAAGGAAGAGTATGGCCGGAACAAATTTCGCGGAGCTCTATGGGGTAGCAATAGTGAACTCAAGTTGCGAAAGGAAGAAAGGGACCAGTCGCGAGCACATAGCATGGTTTTGAAAGAGGAGTTAGTTGCCTGTTCAAGGTCCAAAAGAAGCTTGTCTCAGCGTTTATGCGAGACGGAGACCAACATGCTAGCTATCATCGCCAAGTACCAAGAAGAGTTAGGTCTAGCCGCGGCCCACGAGCATAGGATTGCGGATGAATATGCCCAAGTATACGCGGAAAAAGAGGCTAGAGGAAGGGTGATCGACTCTTTACACCAAGAGGCAACCATGTGGATGGATCGGTTTGCTCTTACCTTGAACGGGAGTCAAGAACTTCCCCGATTGTTAGCCAAGGCCAAGGCGATGGCAGACACCTACTCCGCCCCCGAAGAGATTCATGGGCTTCTCGGCTATTGTCAGCATATGATAGACTTAATGGCCCACATAATTAGAAATCGTTAGGAAACTTGTATGGTCTCTCAGACCTTGACTAGATACGACTTCCTTTTTGAAATAAAATGAGTTGGTCCCATGTTTCTACTCCAAAAAGCTTGTGCAAATCAAATCACTCCTACATTTCATCTCTAGCATGCATTTTCTTTCTTTACCCACTCCTCACGTTTGGTTTTTTAGGGAAAAACACCATAACTAAACGCGCCGCAAGGGATCCCTATCGCACCAGATCCAAATCTAGAACGATGGGTGATCAAGAGGAGACGCAGGAACAGATGAAAGCCGACATGTCGGCTCTGAAAGAACAAATGGCCTCCATGATGGAGGCCATGTTAAGTATGAAGCAGCTCATAGAGAAGAACGCGGCCACCGCCGCCGCTGCCAGTTCGGCTGCCGAAGCAGACCCGACTCTCTTGGCAACTACGCACCATCCTCCCTCAAACATAGTAGGATGGGGAAGGGACACACTGGGCACGATGGCAGCCCTCACCTGGGATACAACCGAGCGGCTTACCCTTATGGATTGCCGCCCAACTATTCACCACCCGTCTTGCAAGAAGATGCGGGCCACATTGCTTCTCCCGTCCATGAAAGAGAGCCTCCTCAGCAGCCCGACGAAGTCCACAAAGACCCTCAAGATTATGCTCGGAGGGATGTCGAGTTCTATCCCCCGATCCCCGAAGGGCCGGCACCAGGCACGTTGCCTCAACCCAACATCGCAGTACCACCAATAGTTCTGTCCACGGAAGGGCCGCCCCCAGCAACTGAAGAAAGGAGGAAGCTCGATCTCCTTGAGGAAAGATTGAGGGCCGTAGAAGGATTTGGGGACTATCCGTTCGCAGACATGACGGATCTTTGCTTAGTACCCGATGTTGTTATTCCCTCGAAGTTCAAAGTGCCGAACTTCGACAAGTATAAAGGGACGACTTGTCCCAAAAACCATCTCAAAATGTACTGCCGTAAGATGGGCGCCCACTCTAAAGATGAAAAGCTGTTGATACACTTCTTTCAGGATAGCTTGGCCGGAGCTGCGGTAGTGTGGTACACTAATTTGGAAGCTTCCCGTATCCGTACTTGGAAGGATCTGATTACCGCCTTCCTAAGGCAGTATCAGTACAATTCTGATATGGCTCCTGACCGTACTCAACTGCAGAATATGTTCAAAAAAGAGGGTGAAACCTTTAAAGAATATGCGCAGCGATGGAGGGATTTGGCGGCACAAGTAGCTCCTCCCATGGTTGAGAGAGAGATGATCACCATGATGGTGGACACTCTGCCAGTGTTCTACTATGAGAAGCTAGTAGGTTACATGCCGTCCAGCTTTGCGGATCTGGTGTTTGCCGGGGAAAGAATCGAGGTTGGATTGAAAAGAGGAAAGTTTGATTACGTTTCCTCCACAAACGCGAATGCCAAAAGAATCGGGGCAACAGGGGCAAAAAGGAAGGAGGGAGATGCCCATGCCGTCTCTTCAACACCTGCGTGGGTCAAAACCCAGCAAACACCTCATGGTACCCATCAGTACGCGCAACATCACCCAAGCTTCTCGGCTCATACTGGGAATACCTCTAGTTCAACACCCGTGCAACCTAAGGCACCCACCCAGAGGGAAGATCCCCAAGTTCCAACTCCGAACACGACTCGACCGGCCGGTAATTCCAACACGACAAGGAACTTCCCTCCGAGGCCATTTCCAGAATTCACCCCACTCCCAATGACGTACGAAGATCTTCTGCCATCCCTCATCGCCAATCATTTGGCCGTGGTAACTCCCGGAAGGGTCCTCGAACCCCCTTTCCCGAAGTGGTATGACCCTAACGCAACTTGCAAGTACCATGGGGGTGTCCCGGGGCATTCCGTCGAAAAATGCTTGGCCCTTAAATACAAGGTCCAACATTTAATGGATGCTGGATGGCTGACTTTCCAAGAGGATCGGCCCAATGTGAGAACCAACCCGCTCGCCAATCATGGAGGGGGAGCAGTTAATGCAGTTGAATCCGATAGGCCGCACAGGTCTAAACCTTTAAGGGATGTGGCAACCCCTAGGAGGTTTATCTTTGAGGCCCTACAAAAGGGAGGTGTGATTCCCCATAGTGGGTGTAAGGAGGATTCATGTCTTCTACATTCCGGCGAGATGCATGACATGGAGACGTGTTTGGAAGTAGAGGAATTGTTACAGCGGATGATAGATCAAGGTCGACTGGAAGTCGGCATTGAAGGAAAAGAAGAGCAGCATATATGCATGCAATCTACGGAGGGGAGCGGTGTTGCGAAGCCCAAACCCTTGGTGATATACTTCACTAAAAGCGCAGCTTCGCAAAAGCCCGGACACCCCTTAATGGCCAAACCTGTTCCTTTCCCGTACCAAAATAGTCACGCGGTCCCGTGGAGATATACACCTCCGGGGAAGAAGGAAGAAGAAGTCATTGACGTCAGCTCGCTGTCAGCTAAAGTAACAAATATCACGGGACTGAGTGGTGTGACCCGTAGTGGTCGTGTGTTCGCACCTCCGGACCTACCAGTCCAACCCGCCGACGTCAGGGAAAAGGAAAAGTGGTGGAGGAACAAGATGGCGAAGCACCCCACGCTTCGAATAAAGATATTCCAGCAAAGGGGCCCCCGGAGAAAAAGGATGGTAGAAAGGAGGTGTCGCTAGAGGAAGCCAGCGAGTTCCTTCGGATAATTCAGCAGAGCGAATTCAAGGTTATCGAACAGCTCAACAAAACCCCGGCTAGGGTCTCGCTGTTGGAGTTACTTATGAGCTCCGAGCCTCATCAGGCTCTGCTAGTAAAAGTGCTGAACGAGGCTCACGTGGCCCAAGATATCTCGGTAGAAGGTTTCGGAGGGCTGGTCAACAATATCACTGCCAACAACTATCTTGCCTTCGCCGAAGAAGAAATCCCCGCCGAGGGGAGAGGGCATAATAAGGCTTTACACGTATCAGTCAAGTGTATGGACCATATCGTAGCCAAGGTGCTCATCGATAATGGTTCCAGTTTAAACGTGATGCCTAAGAGCACTTTGGAGAAGTTACCATTCAATGCTTCCCACTTAAAACCAAGTTCAATGGTGGTTCGGGCCTTCGACGGCACTCGCCGAGAGGTTAGGGGAGAGATCGATCTCCCAGTACAAATAGGCCCTCACACCTGTCAAGTCACCTTCCAAATAATGGATATTAACCCCCCTACAGCTGCCTGTTGGGGCGCCCGTGGATCCACTCAGTGGGAGTTGTGCCTTCTACACTCCACCAAAAGCTGAAATTCGTAGTGGAGGGACACTTGGTCATCGTGTCAGGCGAGGAAGATATCTTGGTAAGCTGCCCATCCTCCATGCCTTATGTGGAAGCCGCAGAAGAATCGTTAGAAACTGCTTTCCAGTCTTTTGAGGTGGTCAGCATTTCCTCCGTGGACTCCCTCTTTGGGCAGCCTTGTCTGTCCGATGCAGCGGTAATGATGGCCCGAGTTATGTTGGGGAACGGTTATGAACCCGGGATGGGTTTAGGAAAAAACAACGACGGCATAACTAGCCTGATAAATACCCAAGGAAATCGTGGGAAGTATGGTTTAGGCTATAAGCCCACTCAGGCGGACATGAAAAGAAGCATCGCGGGAAGGAAGAACAATGGTCAAAGTTCGCGTTGGAGACAAGAAGGTGAAGGAAGCCCGCCCTGCCACATAAGTAGAAGCTTTATAAGCGCGGGTTCGGGAGACAAAGGTCAAGCGTTCGCGATATGCGAAGATGATATTCCGAGTACTTTGGATTTGGTACGACCATGCCCTCCTGATTTCCAGCTGGGAAATTGGCGAGTGGAGGAACGCCCCGGCATTTACGCAACAAGCATAATGTAAACCTTTACGGTTTTAAAAGCTCTATAGTTGGGCCTAGGCTTTAGAGTTTTTCCTTTTGTTAAGGCTTTGTGTCTTTTGTTTTTGAATTTATAATACAAGGATCTTTCTTCATCTGTTCCTGGTCTCTACCCATTCTCATTCATTTGCATGTTTACTTCTTTTTCTGAAACGGCAGATCCGATGACGAGTCCCCCGAAGGTACTAATACCTGGGACCCGTCTATCGACTTCGAGCAAGAAATGAATCAAACGGAAGATGAAGGAAATGAGGATGTGGGACTTCCCCCAGAACTAGAAAGAATGGTCGCCCCATGAGGACCAAGAAATGGGGCCTCATCAAGAAGAAACAGAGCTAGTAGACTTAGGAATTGGCAGTGGAAAGAGGGAAGTAAAGATAGGTACAGGTATTACCGCACCTATCCGTGAAGAATTAATAATCCTGCTAAAAGACTACCAAGACATCTTTGCTTGGTCATACCAAGATATGCCCGGTTTGAGTTCTGACATTGTACAGCACCGATTACCTCTAAATCCCGAGTGTTCCCCGGTAAAACAGAAACTGAGGAGGATGAAGCCCGAAACATCCTTGAAGATAAAAGAAGAAGTGAAGAAGCAATTTGACGCTGGATTTCTGGCCGTCGCTCGGTATCCAGAATGGGTTGCCAACATCGTACCAGTTCCTAAAAAAGATGGGAAAGTACGAATGTGTGTAGATTATCGGGACCTGAATCGGGCCAGTCCCAAGGACAATTTTCCTTTACCACACATCGATATCCTCGTAGATAACACGGCCAATTTCGCTTTATTTTCCTTCATGGACGGTTTCTCTGGTTACAATCAGATAAAGATGGCGCCCGAGATATGGAAAAGACTACTTTCGTCACCCTGTGGGAACGTTCTGTTACAAGGTGATGTCCTTTGGACTCAAGAATGCC